>NC_140579.1:821501162-821941162 GCF_964204655.1 Triturus cristatus | reverse complement strand
CATCGCGGTAGGGCTCCCGCCAGCCAACGCAGGTCTCGGGGGCTCCGCTTCCTGGGGGCTCGGTGACCCCGGCTGGGCCTCAGGCACGGGGAGGCCCACCGGAGCTCTCTGGCCCGGACACCCGGGGGAGGACTGCCCGGGACCCATGGAGCCTGTCCCGGGCACTTTGCCAGACCGTGGGCCGGAGGAGGAAGCCCCCGGACGGAGGGGGAGGTGTTGTCTGGGCATAGCCCCTCTGGTCCCCGGCAAAGAATTGCCAACCCGGGAGGAGTGTTCCGGCATACCCTTCCCCTACTAATCTAGATGAAAGCTACCCCTCTTTCTGGGAACCCGTGCGCACCACGAGACTCAGAGGACCCTGGGCGCGAATGTGCCCGACCTCCTGGAGCCTTGGCTGGGATCCGGGAGGCAAATGAGGCCCAATCGGGACTTCCAGGGAAGCCCGGCCATAGGGTCGCCAGATTGGAAAGCATGGAGTGCGACCAGATGGCCGAGGGGAAAGGTGCGAACAGATGGCCAGGATCGAAAGGACTCCTGTTAGACCTGGCACCTTGGCGTGAGTTTACCTTCCACTTTTTGCTGATGTGCCTCATTGTGTTTTGTTGGTGTTAGCTGCTCAGGGCCCTGTGCCACTGCTAATCAGTGCCACAGTGCATGTGCTCCTTTTGGAAAAGTGTATACATTGATTGGTGTCCATGTTTGGCTTACTTGGTTTACTATCAGCCCCTAGTAAAGTGCACCAGGAATGCCAGGGCTTGTAAATACAAATGCTGCTGGTGGGCTTGCAGCACTGGTTGTGCCACCCACAGAAGCGGCCTAGTAAAATGTGTCTAGGGTCTGCCACTGCAGAACCTGCGCGCGGTCTGGTACTGATGCGCTGATTGCGCAAGTGCACCTACTTGCCAGTCCCCAAACCTTCACTTAACTACATATTGGTCACCCCTCTGGTTGGCCCAAGGGCAGGGTGCATTGTAGGTATAAGGTAGGACATGCCCTGATGTGTGTGGCATGTCCTAATAGTGAATTACAGCCATTTTCGTTTTTCACTATTGAAGGCTACCTGCTCTCCATAGGCCAGAATGGGCTGCTGGAATTACTACACGATGTAATCCCAGTGGACTCAGAGAGCATGGTAGAAAGTCAAGTTTAGTATGCCTGAACTCAGAATAATAAAATACTTCTTTTAGTAAAGTTTATTTTAATATCCTGTGTTTGTAAATACTACTTTTAGAAAGTTAGTATTTACTGACCTGGCCATTTCAGTCCGCCTCTGCTGTGTGTGTGTGTTCCACCTAGTAACAGTAAAGGAGCAGGGCTGGGGAATTCCAGGAGACAGGCTGGCTGCCAGGTGGTGGGTAGAGAGATTACACCAGGATGGGTGGGAAGAGTACACCTTTGACTCTGAATAGACCTGTGCTCTGCCACCACTATGGCGGCTCTGCCCCCTGTGGAGTGGCTGATGTCTCTGCCCTGCTGCTGAAAGGAAAGAGCAGAGTCACCACAACAAAGTGCTCCAAAACTGGACTGAGCCAGGCCCAGGCCCCCTGGCGACAAAGAACAAAAGAATTGTGCTATAAAAGAAGGAGCCCTGCTCCTAAGAAATCAGATCCTGTTTTGCGCCAAGAAGAACCTCTGCCTGAAGAGAAGGACCTGGGAAAGCTGCATGGAGGAATACTGTCTCTGACCTGTGAGACTGGCCTGTGGTGGGTGCCTTGCTGCAAGAAGGAGAGGAGGAAAAGACTTGAGAAGAAAAGACTTTTGATCAACTTGTGCTTTAAACAATCTCCAAGGGCTTGCTGGTGAACTTGCCCCCTGAACTGCGCCCCAGGAACAGTGGGCGCTACCTTTCCCCAAGAAGAAGAGAAGCTGCTGAAGGCGATCCTGTAACGCTGACACCAGAGGACCTGTGTGCCCCTCATCTGAGCACCGCGACATCTGCCACCGGGGCTACTGTGAGCACCGCAAAGACCTGTCCACCTGGTCCAAGCACTGCAAGCAACTGCCCCCCGAGCCGTAGCTCGCACCGCAAAGAAGAGACTGACTAGGCTCCGAGCGCCGAGCCTCTGCGACCCCCCTGGCCGTGGAAGCCCTGTAAGGACCTTCGAATCACTGTGCGTCCTCCGAGTGAAGCCGGCAGCGCGACGCGCTGAAGAAATTGCCCCTGAGATTCCCCTCCTGCTTCTGACCTCTGGTGCGAGTCTGGAAGCCTGGAAGTGCCCCACGAAGCATCACCATCCACTGACCTCAAGGGACAGCAACGCGACGTGGGACACCCCTCGACGGACTTCTGGAGCCGCCAAGAACTTTGTCCTGCAAGAAAAGGTACTGTGCATTGCAAGCGCACCGGTACGAAGCTTCCTGGGCTTTGTACGGTGCTAGCGTCGCGCTACGCGACTCACGCGAGAAGGGTGAGCCTTGGTACGGTCCGTACTGCATAGAAAAGATAGACGGAGCTCATGCGAGAAGCGTGAGGTTTGGAAAGAGGTGTACCGAACGTGTACGACACGTACCTACGAGGGTACGGTCCTTACGGTTCACGTCCAGCGTACGCGTGCTCACGCGAGAAGCGTGGGAAACGGCAAGCGTACGCGTGCTCACGCGAGAAGCGTGAGAAACGGCAAGACACGTTAAAAACCTTGTAAGAAGCGTACCGACACCCAAAGAAGCATTTTTAAAGTAGAACACTGCCATTTTAAGAACTGTGGACCACCTAAAAGCATTGAAAGTAACTGGAACCTTATTTAAGTGAAGAACTGTATTTTAACAAGCATGCGCAAAGAAATCTTATATATAAAGAACTTTATTTTGATATAAATACAGCCTTGTGTCTTTGTGTGGTGGGGTGGTGATTATTGTGTGGGACAACTTGAACGCTTAACCTAATGCCCTCTGGAAATCTAGCCTGACTGCTCGTGCCACGTTACCTAGAGGGTGAGCAGGGGTTATTTTTAAAGAGGTAATCCTACGCCCTGACTTAGAGGAAAGGGTCCCTGCTTGTCGCAAGTGCATACCTGCGCCAACCAGAGACCCCGGATTCTAACATTGGTGGCAGCGGTGAGGATTTACGGATTTGCGTTCTTGGTGTCTGCACAGTGATTACTAACCATTGCACAGTGAGGACAGTCCAGTAGCTGGAGCCACAGAACTTTTTATTTTCGCTTGCCAAGTAAAGAAGATCCCTTGTGTTGGAGTCATGCCTGGCCCAAACAGCATTGAGAAGTCCGTCTCTGAAACCTCTGAGATAGCAGGATTGGAATGGGACGAAGCGAAACTGGGCGACTACACAAAAGAACAACTCAGGCATTTCTGCAAGAAGTTCAAGGTTCCACGCAAAGGATGCACAAACAAAGCACACTTCCACATGGCACTGAGAGCCTGGATGGAATCAAGGGGTGCAGCTGAGAATGTTGTACCTGAGGTTGAACTAGTGGAACCAGCGGAGAGCATCCGTAGTCTTGGCAGAGGCCTGTCGCCAGAGGAGCTGGCAGACAGACAGGCCGCAAGAGATCATGAGATTACATTGGCAAAGTTGAAATTGAATGGCCAATTGGAGCTAGAGAGCAAGAAAATGGCTCTTGAAGAAAGAAAGATTCAGATGTTGCACGACGCGAGAATGAGGGAGCTGGCGATAAAAGAGAAAAATTTGGAAAACCCTCCCTCTGGTGGCAGCGCAACGCCGGTGCAGGTAGAGTCAAGGGTGTACATGCCAAAAGGTGTAGTTAAGGAATACTTTAAGAATGATGACATAGGGCAGTGGTTCAAGGCCTATGAGGTAGCCATGTCTTCCCACTGGGTCCCTGAGAGAGATTGGGGAGTGGGGTTGTGGGATGGTTCCTCAGTGAGGGGCAGGACACACTTTTAGATTTGCCCTCTGACATGCATAATTCTTACCCCCACATGAAGGAAGCTTTAATGACCAGATATGGGCTAACTCCTGAATTATATAGACAGAGGTTCAGGGGGTGTACCAAGATTGCGGGGTGTACGTATGTGGAGTATGTGACCTTTTTCTGCAGAGCACTGGATGGCTGGGTGAAGGGTAGCAAAAAAAAGTTGATGATTACCAAGGTCTCTTTGATATAATTGCATGGGAACACTTGTCGCTTAATTGTTTTTCTGAGCTATGCCAACACCTGATAGATAGCAAGCTGACTAACCCTAGGAAGCTTGCTGTTGAGGCGGACCGCTGGGTCAGCACCAGGGTCCACAAGGGTCAAGTGGGAGACTCCGCCAAGGGTGGGCAGGGACCCCAGCAGAAGAGTGGGGGGGACAAGGGAAAACAGAAAGGGTTCCAAAAAGGAACCCAAAGTAATCCCCAAGGGAACCAGCAGAAAGGTTCTCAGCCTCCCCCACCCCTAAAGCCGACAGGGGCCCCGACAGGTAAACCGGTTCCCCAGGGGCCCCCTCAATGTTATAAATGTGGTGAACTAGGTCACATTGCCAGTGAACCCAAGTGTCGCCAGTATGTGAAACCAGCACCCACTGGTGCTCTACCGAAGCAAGTGGCTACAGTAGCCTTTGGGGAGGAGGTAGAAGTCCCAGGTGGGTGGGACCCCGTCCAACTGACCTTAGTCTCACTAGGAGACAGTGAGATGGTCCCAAATGCCGACTTGCCCTCTAACACTAAGAAATATGGGCAAGTGGTGACCGTCAATGGGAAAAAGGTAGAGGCTCTTAGAGACACAGGAGCCTGCGTGACTGCAGTGCGGCAGCACCTGGTATCTCAAGAGCAGGTCGTACCCCATGCCTATTGTCGGGTTGTCAATGCTGACAACACAGAGAGTCATTGTCCAATGGCTCAAGTTCCCTTTGAGTGGGGGGGGTCTCTGGTACTCTGCAAGTCGCTGTGAGAACTGCCATGCCTGTAGACTGTCTCCTAGGGAATGATTTGGAGAGCTCCCCTTGGGAAAAGGTGGAGAAGACAGCTCACCTGCGGATGGTGGGTTTACCTGATTGGGCGTGCGTGACCACCCGGTCGATGGCAGCCAGTAGGGGTGTTGAAGGGACCCTGGAGCATGAGGGAGAGGCCCTGGAACCGGCTTTAGGGAGAGGGCGCAGGAGGCACAGGAAACCGGCTCCTAAAGTTCCCACGGCCCAGGAGGAAGCAGACCTTGAGGGGTATGCCCTGGAGCCTACCGGGGAACAGATAGCCGAACTGAGGGACCTGCCTGAGCTGACCCATTGGCAGCAAGAAGGAGGCCCCACCAGGGAGGAATTCTGCAGGGAGCAGAGAGAGTTCCCCTCTCTAGTCGGTATGTGGCAGCAGGCTGCAGCCCAAGCCAATGGTGATCAGTCCGGTACTCACTTAATCTACTGGGAGAATGACCTCCTGTACTCAGAGCCTAAGGTTGCTGAACCTGGTTCAGCCCGTGCGCTGGTGGTACCCCAGAAGTTCAGAGCCTTCCTACTGGGGCTGGCTCACGACGTTCCGTTAGCAGGGCATTTGGGGCAGGACAAGACCTTCGAGAGGCTTGTCACCCACTTTTATTGGCCTCAAATGCGCAGGAGTTCTGACACTCACTGCAGGACATGCCAGACTTGCCAGGCAAGTGGCAAGAGTGGAAGGAAGCTCAAGGCTCCACTCCTGTGGTAAAGTACCCCATTCCAGTGAGTGGGGATTGACATTGTGGGGCCACTGGACCCCAAGACAGCCATGGGCAACAGGTTTATCCTGGTCTTGGTGGACCATGCCACCCGGTACCCTGAAGCCATCCCTCTGAGGACAGTGACGGCCCCCGTGGTGGGACAGGCACTGATGGGAATTTTCTCACGAGTAGGATTCCCTCTAGAGGTGGTGTCCGACAGGGGGACCAATTTCATATTGAAATATATGAAATCCCTGTGGCAAGAGTGTGGTGTGACATACAAGTTCACCACCCCTTACTATCCCCAAGGAAACGGGTTGGTTGAGAGATTCAACCAAACCCTAAAGGGCATGATTATGCGTCTTGAGGAACCCATGAGGCGTACGTGGGACGTCCTCTTACCATGCCTTCTCTTTGCGTACCGTGAGGTGCCACAAAAGTCTCTGGGGTTCAGTCCCTTTGAGCTTCTGTATGGCCACCCAGTACGAGGACCTATTAGTCTGGTCAAGGAAGGCTGGGAGCAATCTCCCAGGAAACCTCCCCAGAATGTATATAGTTACATGCTGGCCTTTCGGAACCAGACTAGGCGTTTCAGGCAACTTGCTGAGGCAAATCTGGAAGCCAGCCAGGAGGAAATGAAGCGGTGGTACGACCAGAATGCCACTCTGGTTGAGCTTCAACCTGGTCAAAAGGTATGGGTCCTAGCCCCTGTGAAGCCTTGTGCACTCCAGGACAAGTGGACAGGACCCTTTGAGATTGTGGAGCGCAAGAGTTCTGTCACCTACTTGGTGGACTTGCAGTCTCCTATGAACCCCTTGAGGGTCCTCCATGTCAATCGACTGAAGCCCCACTTGGAGAGGTCCGAAGTGGGCATGCTCTTGGCCACAGATGATGGGACGGAGGAGGAGTCTGAGCCTCTTCCTGACCTCCTGGGAGCCTCAGAGCAAGACGGGTCAGTGGATGGAGTTAACCTCTCACCCACCCTGACCCCTGAGCAACAGGATGACTGCCGCCAGCTGCTGGGGCAGTTTCCTGACCTGTTCTCCCTGGTTCCTGGTATCACAGATTGGTGCGTCCATGATGTGGATACAGGAGACAGCTTACCTGTGAAGCACAAGGCTTACAGGGTAACTGACAGGGTCAGAGCCTGCATCAAAGAGGAGGTCTCAAAGATGCTTGCTCTTGGGGTGGTTGAGTCCTCCAGCAGTCCTTGGGCCAGCCCAGTGGTCTTGGTCCCAAAGGCTGCAGCGCCGGGTGCCACACCCGAACTCCGGTACTGTGTGGACTACAGAGGACTCAATTCAGTCACGAAGACTAACGCGCACCCCATCCCCAGAGCTGATGAGCTCATCGATCGGTTAGGGGCTGCACGGTACCTCAGCACGTTTGATTTAACGTCTGGGTACTGGCAGATCGCCTTGACTGATGGGGCCAAGGAGAGGTCCGCATTCTCCACACCAGATGGGCACTACCAGTTCCGGGTTATGCCATTTGGGATGAAGAATGCCCCTCCCACCTTCCAGAGGTTGGTCAACCAGGTGTTGGCTGGGCTGACCGAGTTCAGCGCCGCCTACCTGGATGACATCGCAGTGTTCAGTGGCACATGGAAGGAACACCTGCAACATCTCTGGGAAGTGTTGATGGCACTGCGCAAGGTAGGCCTCACGATCAAGGCAAGCAAGTGTCAGATCGGGCAGGGTTCCGTGGTGTACTTGGGACACCAAGTATGGAGTGGCCAGGTGGCGCCCCTACAACCCAAGATTGAAACCATCCTGGCTTGGGAGCCCCCAAAGACCCAGACGGAGGTGAGGGCCTTTTTAGGACTCACAGGGTACTACAGGAGGTTTGTCAAGGGGTATGGCAGCATTGTTGCCCCCTTGACAGAGCTGACTTCGAAGAAGCAGCCCAGAAAAGTGATATGGACTGACACCTGTCAGAAGGCTTTTGACACCTTGAAAACTGCCATGTGCACGGCGCCCGTGCTCTTGGCTCCTGACTTCTCCAAAGAATTCCTAGTGCAGACAGACGCATCAGAGCATGGTGTAGGGGCTGTTCTCTCACAGATGACTGAGGAGGGCTGGGACCAACCTGTAGCCTTTATTAGTAGGAGGTTACTTCCATGGGAACAAAGGTGGAGTGCGATAGAGCGAGAAGCATTTGCTGTGGTCTGGGCGCTGAAGAAGCTGAGGCCCTACTTGTTTGGGACTCACTTCCGGGTTCAGACCGACCACAGGCCCCTCAGATGGTTGATGCAAATGAGGGGTGAGAACCCAAAACTGTTGAGGTGGTCCATCTCCCTACAGGGTATGGACTTTACGG
Source organism: Triturus cristatus (assembly GCF_964204655.1). NCBI lineage: Eukaryota > Metazoa > Chordata > Amphibia > Caudata > Salamandridae > Triturus > Triturus cristatus. Next base: position 821,933,258 of record NC_140579.1, on the reverse strand, counting down.
TGGAACATCGCCCTGGCACCGATCACGCCAATGATGACGGTCTGTCCAGGTTTTTCCGCCTTAGTGAAGAGGAACTCCCTGGGGTAGGGTAGTTCCCCCCACATTTCAGCTGGAGGGGACACGTGTTAGACCTGGCACCTTGGCGTGAGTTTCCCTTCCACTTTTTGCTGATGTGCCTCATTGTGTTTTGTTGGTGTTAGCTGCTCAGGGCCCGGTGCGACTGTTTATCAGTGCCACAGTGCAAGTGCTCCTTTTGGAAATGTGTATACATTGATTGGTGTCCATGTTTGGCTTATTTGGTTTACTATCAGCCCCTAGTAAAGTGCACCAGGAATGCCAGGGCTTGTAAATACAAATGCTGCTGGTGGGCTTGCAGCACTGGTTGTGCCACCCACAGAAGCGGCCTAGTAAAATGTGTCTAGGGTCTACCACTGCAGAAAATGCGCGCGGTCTGGTACTGTCGCGCTGATTGCGCAAGTGCACCTACTTGCCAGTCCCCAAACCTTCACTTAACTACATATTGGTCACCCCTCTGGTAGGCCCAAGGGCAGGGTGAATTGTAGGTATAAGGTAGGACATGCCCTGATGTGTGTGGCATGTCCTAATAGTGAATTACAGCCATTTTCGTTTTTCACTATTGAAGGCTACCTGCTCTCCATAGGCCAGAATGGGCTGCTGGAATTACTACACGATGTAATCCCAGTGGACTCAGAGAGCATGGTAGAAAGTCAAGTTTAGTATGCCTGAACTCAGAATAATAAAATACTTCTTTTAGTAAAGTTTATTTTAATAACCTGTGTTTGTAAATACTACTTTTAGAAAGTTAGTATTTACTGACCTGGCCATTTCAGTCCGCCTCTGCTGTGTATGTGTGTTCTACCTAGTAACAGTAAAGGAGCAGGGCTGGGGAATTCCAGGAGACAGGCTGGCTGCCAGGTGGTGGGTAGAGAGATTACACCAGGATGGGTGGGAGGAGTACACCTTTGACTCTGAATAGACCTGTGCTCTGCCACCACATTGCCGGCTCCGCCCCCTGTGAAGCGGCTGATGTCTCTGCCCTGCTGCTGAAAGGAAAGAGCAGAGTCACCACAACAAAGTGCTCTAAAACTGGACTGAGCCAGGCCCAGGCCCCCTGGCGACAAAGAACAAAAGAATTGTGCTATAAAAGAAGGAGCCCTGCTCCTAAGAAATCAGATCCTGTTTGCGCCAAGAAGAACCTCTGCCCGAAGAGAAGGACCTGGGAAAGCTGCATGGAGGACTACTGTCTCTGACCTGTGAGACTGGCCTGTGGTGGGTGCCTTGCTGCAAGAAGGAGAGGAGGAAAAGACTTGAGAAGAAAAGACTTTTGATCAACTTGTGCTTTAAACAATCTCCAAGGGCTTGCTGGTGAACTTGCCCCCTGAACTGCGCCCCAGGAACAGTGGGCGCTACCTTTCCCCAAGAAGAAGAGAAGCTGCTGGAGGCGATCCTGTAACGCTGACCCAGAGGACCTGTGTGCCCCTCATCTGAGCACCGCGACATCTGCCACCGGGGCTACTGCGAGCACCGCAAAGACCTGTCCACCTGGTCCAAGCACCACAAACAACTGCCCCCCGAGCCGTAGCTCGCACCGCAAAGCAGAGACTGACTAGGCTCCGAGCGCCGAGCCTCTGTGACCCCCCTGGCCGTGGAAGCCCTGTAAGGACCTTCGAATCACTGTGCGTCCTCCGAGTGAAGCCGGCAGTGCAACGCGCTGAAGAAATTGCCCCCGAGCTGCCCCTCCTGCGTCTGACCTCTGGTGCGAGTCTGGAAGCCTGGAAGTGCCCCACGAAGCATCGCCATCCACTGACCTCAAGGGACAGCAACGTGACGTGGGACACCCCTCGACGGACTTCTGGAGCCGCCAAGAACTTTGTCCTTCAAGAAAAGGTACTGTGCATTGCAAGCGCACTGGTACGAAGCTTCCTGGGCTTTGTACGGTGCTAGCGTCACGCTACGCGACTCACGCGAGAAGGGTGAGCCTTGGTACGGTCCGTACTGCATAGAAAAGATAGACGGTGCTCACGTGAGAAGCGTGAGATTTGGAAAGAGGCGTACCGAACGTGTACGACACGTACCTACGAGGGTATGGTCCGTACGGTTCACGTCCAGCGTACGCGTGCTCACGCGAGAAGCGTGGGAAACGGCAAGTGTACGCGTACTCACGCGAGAAGCGTGAGAAATGGCAAGACACGTTAAAAACCTTGTAAGAAGCGTACCGAAGGCGCTACGAAGCGCACAGACACCCAAAGAAGCATTTTAAAAGTAGAACACTGCCATTTTAAGAACTGTGGACTGCCTAAAAGCATTGAAAGTAACTGGAACCTTCCAGGCAAGCCGGGCATCTGGTCGCCCTATTGGAAAGCATTGCGTGCGACCAGATGGCCGAGGGGATAGGAGCGACCAGATGGCTGAGGGGATAGGTGCGACCAGATGGCCGGGTTAGAAAGGGAAGCCATATGGTCACTCTCTGCCCCAACGAAAGAGTGAGCGTGCGCCGGGTCATGGGGGACCGGATGCCCAGGGCCCCAGCTGGGCCCCAGTCATGGAGGCTGCGAGGGGGACCCAACAAGCCCTCAAACCCGGGGCCCGCAGACACCTTGACAAGCAGGGGAGGCCAGCACGGGACTGACGGACCCCTGTCCTGAGACCTTGGTGGAGCAGCAGGCCGGGGGATGGGGCCCACTGCCGGAGCACCCGACCCAGAGCCCAACGGGGCCCCTGGACCCAGCCGGGGCTCCCAGGCCCAGAGGAGCAGGAGAAGCCTCCCTGGGCCCGCCGGACCCCGTGCTGGGCACCCTGCAATGCGGTAGGACCAAGGACGGAGCCCGGGATGGGGAGGCCGCCCTCCCCGGAGCCCTCAGGGGCCTCGGCCAGAGCTCGCCTCCCCAGTCAAGCAAGGGGAGGCTCCACTCGCACGACGGAACCCCATCCCAGGCCTTTGGCAGAGCGGCAGGCCGGGGGATGGGGCCCAGGGCCGGAGCACCCGACCTGGGGCCCGGTGGGGCCCCTGGACCCAGCCATGGTTCCCAGTCCCAGAGGCACAGGGTAAGCCTCCCCAGGCCCACCAGACCCCGTCCCGGGCACCCTGCCATGCGGCAGGACCAAGGACAGAGCCCGGGGTGGGGAGACTGCCCTCCCCGGGGCCTCTGGGAGCCGCTGATCCCAGTCGAGCAGGTGGAGGTTCCCCGGGCATGACAGAACCCCATCCCAAGCCTTTTGTGGGCCGGTAGGCCGGGGGATGGGGTTCAGGGCCAGAGGTGAAGGGTCTGCGGGACCTCGTTCAGGCACCCTGCCATGCAGTAGGACCGAGGACGGAGCCTGGGGTGGGGAGGCCGCCCTCCCTGGGCCCCTGGACCCAGCCCAGCAGGGGGACGCTCCCCGGGCCCGCCAGACCCCATCCAGGGCAGCCTGCCATGTTGCAGGCCCAGGGACGGACCCAGGGCTGGGGCACCATCCTGGCCTGTCCAACTGCCGGCTGAGGACCTGCTAGGCCGAGAGGGGTCCCAGAGTACTCTGTCCCTACTAATCCGGAGGAAGACTACCCCCTTTCTGGTAACCTGTGCGCACTGCAAGACTGAGGGGACCCTAGGCGCGGACGCGCCCGACCTCCTGGAGCCCTAGCTTGGATCGAGGAGGCAAATGAGCCCTCATCGGGACTTTCAGGGCGGTCCGGCCATCTGGTCGCCCCATTGGAAAGCATTGCATGCGACCAGATGGCCAAGGGGAATGGTGCGACCAGATGGCTGGGACCGAAAGGACACCCATCTGCCTGCCCAAGCCTTCGCGGTAGGTCTCCCGCCTGCCCACTCAGGGCTCGGGGGCTCCGCTTCCCGGGGGCTCGGTGACCCTGGCTGGGCCTCAGGCACGGGGAGGACCACCAGAGCTCTCGGGCCCGGACGCCCAGGAGAGGAATGCCCGGGACCCATGGAGCCTGTCCCGGGCACTTTGCCAGACCGTGGGCTGGAGGGCGGAGTCCCCGGACAGAGGGGAGGTGTTGTCCGGGTATAGCACATCTGGTCCCCGGCAAAGAACCACCAGCCCGGGAGGGGTGTTCCGGTATACCCTGCCCCTACTAATCTGGAGGAAAGCTACCCCTCTTTCTGGGAACCCGTGCGCACCGCGAGGCTCAGGGGGCCCTGGGCGCAAACGTGCCCGAACTCCTGGAGCCCTGGCTGAGATCCGGGAGGCAAATGAGCACCCATTGGAACTTCCAGGGCAGCCCGCATCTGGTCGCCCCATTGGAAAGCATTGCATGCGACCAGATGGCCAAGGGGAAAGGTGCGACCAGATGGCTGGGACCGAAAGGACACCCATCTGCCTGCCCAAGCCTTCGCGGTAGGGCTCCCGCCTGCCCTCGCAGGGCTCGGGGGCTCTGCTTCCCGGGGGCTTGGGGACTCCGGCTAGGCCTCAGGCACGGGGAGGACCACCGGAGCACTCAGGCTCAGACGCCTGGGGGAGGACTGCCAGGGACCCATGGAGCCTGTCCCGGGCACTTTGCCACGCCGTGGGCCAGAGGAGTGATCCCCCGGACAGAGGGGAGGTGTTGTCCGGGTATAGCCCATCTGGTCCCCGGACAAAGAACCGCCAGCCCGGGAGGGTTGTTCCGGCATACCCTGCCCCTACTAATCTGGAGGAAAGCTACCTCTCTTTCTGGGAACCCGTGCGCACCGCAAGACTCAGGGGACCGTGAGCGTGAACGTGCCCTACTTCCTGGAGCCCTGGCTGGGATCCGGGAGGCAAATTTACCCCATCTGGACTTCCAGGGCAGCCCGGCCATCTGGTCGCCCCATTGGAAAGCATTAGGTGCGACCAGATGGCCGTGATCAAAAGTACACCCATCTGCCCGCCCCGAGCCTTCGCGATAGGGCTACCGCCTGCCCACGCAGGGCTCGGTGGCTCCGCTTTCCGGGGGCTCAGGGACCCCGTCTGGGCCTCATGCACGGGGAGGACCACCGGAGCTGTCGGGCCCGGAAGGCCTGCCCGGGAACCATGTCCCTGCTTCTCAACCCACCCTGGCCAGGGAGATCGGGAGCCTCCCCTGGCACGAGGGACTCCTGTCCTGGGCACACGGACCCTCAGGACGTGTGCTTGTTTCCCACACATCTTTCCACAATTCCGCATAGAGGCCTTACACTAATTCCGCCCAGCCCTAGCATAAGGACACCACTTTTCTGAGAGCCAGCAAGGGTAGAAGGTGGAGTGGTAAGGAACCTGGGTGCGATACATGAAACTTGTAATGATGCCATCAGTCGGGGGTAAAGGGGGTTGGGTACATTAAGGGAGGGGAGTAAAGGGTATGTTTCATCTAGGTGCCAATTTGGCTGGATGTTGGCCATCCGTCCTTTAAATACTCCTGATGTACTGTATGCACCGTGCTGATAAATGCCAATAAACAGAGTTTAAAAAAAAGAGGTTAATAGTTTTTTTAATTGTTTATTAGATTTTATAAGTATAAAAATTCAACTACACATTTTTTATCACATTTGTAAATATCACATGTATGCACGTTTATTTTAGACTGTCGCTGGTGTTGTAAATACACTCCAACAAGGAGCAGCTCTCCACCTAAACTTAGGAAATACCCAGAGTTACTGTCTTTGTGTTGCATAATTTATGAGTCACTCTAAACTTCTGAGAGCTTGGATTTCAATCTGGCACGAAGTGTCTAATCTTTTCGTGATATGGGCGCCTTTTGTTCAAAAGCATCTTTCACATAAACCATATTCTTAATTGCCTGATGTGTCAGTTGTAGTGAATTGGGCCAGTAATTACATACTGTCACCATTTTTATATGACATTGTTGGACTTGGCCCTTTTTCCCTCATTTTTTTCGTTTTTGTAATGTTAAGGTGCAGGTGCTTACTTCTCCCAAGATGGCTGCCACAGACCCCTGCTACTGCGGGGTGGTCGTTTTTCATAGTAGCACCCTAGCTGCCAGGAGCTGGCTGGGACCCACAACAATGTTGCGATACCAGCCCGCCTTTTTGTCCCATAGTTAGAGTGGGGAAGCTCCTGGAAGAAGCTGGAACCTTCTAGAAGGGAGGTGGGGTTTTACTTTTGCCGCCTTGGCTAGAAGTCACCTGACCTAGGGCTACTTAAGAGTCGGAGGGAAACTTTTGTGGTGAGTTGGCCATTGGGGTGAAGCAGAGCTGGAAGAATCCACCAGGAGTGTAGGCGGTAGGGCCTAGCCAGGGACTTATGCCTCTGAGAGTGACAGGATTTAGGTACTGCCTCTTAAGTGAGTGAGGTGCCCTGTGAATCCCACTGATCTTGCCCAGTAGTAGGAGGACCCAGAGACTCTCTGCCAGCCTGACTAGGAAGGACCTAGTCGCCCTCTCCATCCCTACCCCTGTAACAGAACCCCTTAAGGGCGCCAGATACATCTGCGCCAAAAGACTTCATCTGTCAACTGAGAACTGAAACCTAACTTTAAGAACTGAGACTGCATGACAAGAGCGAGCTGTAAGCCTTGAATGCCAGAGCTGAGACTGCGTGTCCAAGCTACCCCAGTGAACAAAATACTAAGCCGATTGCCAAGTCACCAGGGATCGACCAGGTACTAGCGCTGTGACCCCCGCGCTCCCTGCCCTGGTCTGGGACCCCCGGCAGCGTGCTCCGCTGAGCACCATATCCCCATCCTTAATTTGAGCCCCCCCCTGCGACGCTACGAAGCCAGCGCGCTCACCGCCGCGGCCTGGAGGCCTGGGAGAGTGCTCTGCTGTGTCGCGAGGCCCAGGCGAAGTCCGGGGCCCCGTCGCTGCCGTCGCAGCCGTGTGAGGAGAAGCGCAAGGTCGGGGCCGAGTTCCCCCAACGTCGTGAGGACGGACGCCTGCTGACGCCGAGACGGAGGTAAGCCCGGAGGCCGAGATCCCCCCTGGTGCGCCCCCTGCTGGTCTGGAAACCACACCGCACTTGGCCCGGGTTGTCCCCTCCGTGGGAATCCCCTCCCCTGCCTGCGCGACGGAGAGACCCCGCCGAGGGATCCTGTCCGTGTCCCCCCTCCTGTGTTACTGAGCGCGGTGCTCTGTGAACTGCACCGGAGCATAGGGACTCGCTCCTCAAGTCCAGTAATCTTCCCCGCTGGAGGCCGTTCAAAGTACTGACTAACATTACTCTCGTGTGGCGCTTCACGCCACCGACTCTGCTTCCTCAGCCGGAGAGACCGGGACGGCGAGTAACCGCATGTGTTATATGCTCTGCTCGAAAGTAATTACATGCCAAGGAATGCGAGTAGCGCACTGTGTTACATGTTCTGCTCGAAAGTAACTATATGCCAAGGAATGCGAGTAGCGCACTGTGTTACATGTTCTGCTCGAAAGTAACTATATGCCAAGGAATGCGAGTAGCGCATTGTATTATATGCTCTGCTCGAAAGTAACTATATGCCAAGGAATGCGAGTAGCGCATTGTGTTATATGCTCTGCTCGAAAGTAATTACATGCCAAGGAATGCGAGTAGCGCACTGTGTTACATGTTCTGCTCGAAAGTAACTATATGCCAAGGAATGCGAGTAGCGCATTGTGTTATATGCTCTGCTCGAAAGTAATTACATGCCAAGGAATGCGAGTAGCGCACTGTGTTACATGTTCTGCTCGGAAGTAATTACATGCCAAGGAATGAGAGTAGCGCATGGTGTTATATGCTCTGCTCGAAAGTAGTCACATGCCCAGGAATGCGAGTAGCGCACTGTGTTATATGCTCTGCTCAAAGGTAATGACATGCGACTGATTACGAGTCACGCGATGTATTAAATGTTCTACGCAAACGTATCCACATGCAACTGATTGCGCGTAGCGCTATGTTTATATGCCTTGCTTCACAGTACTAGGGGCCCTTGATCACGAGGAGCGCTCAGTTCTACAGGCGCCATGTTAAGTGAACCCAATGTGTCCCCTTTCAAGTATTACGCTTAGTTAGACGGCCGGTTCAGGGAAAGACTTTACGTAAGCGCGCACGGCGCTAGAACAAGGTTAGGCACTGCATAGATATCACCCAGAGTGTCGAATGTAATGTCACAATGGTATTATGATTCATGTATTACCTTGTTATTTCCTGAACTGCATCTGACCAGCTATACTTGGATAAACTTGAAGTATTTGCATAATTTAAACGGTGTGGCGTCCCTTATTGTGTGTGACTCTAGTCCATGAGAAGCGTGTGGTGTATGGTTGCTTAACACATAGCCCTCTGGTTGCCCGACCGGCTCGCGCCACGCTACCGCCTATAGGGCCTGGTGACCCCAGGTTCCTACATTGTTGGCCAGCGGTGGGATCCTTGGGACTTGTGACCATACAGCACCCTTCCGTGAGGCGAAGGGCGCCACAATTAAACGCCTATCCTACATTTTTTTTGTTCCACAGCTCAGAAACCATTGTTGCTGGATCTTTAGTTCCACTGTCCAGGTAGAGAGTGCAAGAAGCCTGGTTAGCTATTGACTGTTGCCTACACCCTAGGAATTTTCTCCTTAGTGTCTAGGTCCCCATCTGCCGGAATGGAATCCTGGTTAGCTGACCTCGAGGGGTACACAGCGAAACAACTAAGGGAGTTCGCGCAGGAGTTGGGGGTGCCTGGGATGCGGAGGGCCAAAGGGCCGGAACTCCGTACCGCCATTAGGGCATGGGTAGAAGCCCACCCAGACGGGAGAGGGGATGAGGGACAGGAAGCGCCAGAGGCACCTCAGGGGGAGAGCGCCCAGGAAGTCCTAGACATCTTGAATGTAGACATGTCTGAGAATGTGCCCCCAGGAAGACGTTCTGGGGCCAGTAGTAGGACAGGGTCCAGGAGGAGCGCGTCTCCACAAGAGTACGAGGACAGGAGGGAAGAGAGGCAATTAAAATGGGAGCTGGCCAAATTAGAGCAGGAGAACGAAAGGGAAAGGGCCAGATTGGAACAAGAAAGGGAGAATAAGAAATGGGCAATGGAGGAGAGGAGGATGGCGCACGAGCTTCGGATGAAGGAGTTGGAGCTGCGTGCCCTCCAGATGAGTGTGTCCAGTGAGGACACTGGTGGCAGCATACCGGAAGCTCCACAGGAGCTAGAAGTTTATTTACCCCAGGATGACATCACCAGGGTGTCTGAGGAGGCATTGGGGTGTGAACCTGAAGGGGGTGGTGCAGGGATCTCCCAACCCAGCGAGGTGGGAGAAGTGGCAGATAGCCCAGCTAGGTCCCAGGGAGAGAGGGTTGTAGGGCCTCACGACCTATCTGTAGGAAGGCGTGAGACGGGGAGGTGTCCCGAGGTGCCCCAACCGAAGTCTCAGGGCCTGGAGAGTTTCGCAAGGGAGCCCCAGGTTGGGAGCCTAGGCTGTCCCGATGTGCCATCCAGTGCAGGGGAGCCCCTAGTGTCAGGAGGACCCAGGGCGACTGTAACCAGCGCTCCTGAGGTTCTGGGGTTGGCCCAGTCGCAGGGTTTAGATCCTGGGCTGGGGTGCCAGGTTCAGGGGTTGCCTGACCTGGCGGGTGGGGCCTCTGCTAACAGGGTCCCCCCGAAATTGACTTCCAGGGGTACTTTTCCCGTTAGGAGGGTGCTGAAATCTGGAAGGGGGTGCAGAGGGAGGAAGGTCTCGCCTCGGGCACCGACTCAGCCTAAGGGTTTAGACCCTAGGTTGAGGAATCAGTTGAAGGGTCAAGGCCCTAGACTGAGGAGGAAGTGGTGGTCTGAGGGTGCCTCGCAGGGTAGGGTGAGGAACCCCAGAAGGAGAGTTAGGGGGAGGAGAGCCTCGCCCCTGAAGGCTGGTCAGCCTAAGGGTGTGGACCCCAGGTGGAAGGACCAGAGGCAGTTTAGGACTGCAAGGAAGAGTAGGAGAGTGGTCAACGGGCACTACAGGCCTGGGGCTACTGCCCCCCACTCTGAGAGACCACACGGGCCAGAGACATCTGGACGGCCCAGGGGCCGGTCCTGGCCACAACTAGCTAGGGAGCCCCAGTGGGGTGGTTTCGTTGGTCCAGGGAGGTTTGTTAGGGAACCATTGGGTTCCAGAGCGGCGGAGAACCTGCGGGTGCTCCTGCCGTTGCGGGCCTGCGTCCACCTTTTCTCGCCCCAAGCAGGGAAGACCATCAAGGCATTGATCGGTCTACCCTGGCTTTCGGCTGGAAGGGGGTTATGTTGGACTTGGCCCTTTTTCCCTCATTTTTGTCGTTTTTGTAATGTTAAGGTGCAGGTGCTTACTTCTCCCAAGATGGCTGCCACAGACCCCTGCTACTGCGGGGTGGTCGTTTTTCATAGTAGCACCCTAGCTGCCAGGAGCTGGCTGGGACCCACAACAATGTTGCGATACCAGCCCGCCTTTTTGTCCCATAGTTAGAGTGGGGAAGCTCCTGGAAGAAGCTGGAACCTTCTAGAAGGGAGGTGGGGTTTTACTTTTGCCGCCTTGGCTAGAGGTCACCTGACCTAGGGCTACTTAAGAGTGGGAGGGAAACTTTTGTGGTGAGTTGGCCATTGGGGTGAAGCAGAGCTGGAAGAATCCACCAGGAGTGTAGGCGGTAGGGCCTAGCCAGGGACTTATGCCTCTGAGAGTGACAGGATTTAGGTACTGCCTCTTAAGTGAGTGAGGTGCCCTGTGAATCCCACTGATCTTGCCCAGTAGTAGGAGGACCCAGAGACTCTCTGCCAGCCTGACTAGGAAGGACCTAGTCGCCCTCTCCATCCCTACCCCTGTAACAGAACCCCTTAAGGGCGCCAGATACATCTGCGCCAAAAGACTTCATCTGTCAACTGAGAACTGAAACCTAACTTTAAGGACTGAGACTGCATGACAAGAGCGAGCTGTAAGCCTTGAATGCCAGAGCTGAGACTGCGTGTCCAAGCTACCCCAGTGAACAAAATACTAAGCCGATTGCCAAGTCACCAGGGATCGACCAGGTACTAGCGCTGTGACCCCCGCGCTCCCTGCCCTGGTCTGGGACCCCCGGCAGCGTGCTCCGCTGAGCACCATATCCCCATCCTTAATTTGAGCCCCCCCCTGCGACGACGAAGCCAGCATGCTCACCGCCGCGGCCTGGAGGCCTGGGAGAGTGCTCTGCTGTGTCGCGAGGCCCAGGCGAAGTCCGGGGCCCCGTCGCTGCCGTCGCAGCCGTGTGAGGAGAAGCGCAAGGTCGGGGCCGAGTTCCCCCAACGTCGTGAGGACGGACGCCTGCTGACGCCGAGACGGAGGTAAGCCCGGAGGCCGAGATCCCCCCTGGTGCGCCCCCTGCTGGTCTGGAAACCACACCGCACTTGGCCCGGGTTGTCCCCTCCGTGGGAATCCCCTCCCCTGCCTGCGCGACGGAGAGACCCCGCCGAGGGATCCTGTCCGTGTCCCCCCTCCTGTGTTACTGAGCGCGGTGCTCTATGAACTGCACCGGAGCATAGGGACTCGCTCCTCAAGTCCAGTAATCTTCCCCGCTGGAGGCCGTTCAAAGTACTGACTAACATTACTCTCGTGTGGCGCTTCACGCCACCGACTCTGCTTCCTCAGCCGGAGAGACCGGGACGGCGAGTAACCGCATGTGTTATATGCTCTGCTCGAAAGTAATTACATGCCAAGGAATGCGAGTAGCGCACTGTGTTACATGTTCTGCTCGAAAGTAACTATATGCCAAGGAATGCGAGTAGCGCACTGTGTTACATGTTCTGCTCGAAAGTAACTATATGCCAAGGAATGCGAGTAGCGCATTGTGTTATATGCTCTGCTCGAAAGTAACTATATGCCAAGGAATGCGAGTAGCGCATTGTGTTATATGCTCTGCTCGAAAGTAATTACATGCCAAGGAATGCGAGTAGCGCACTGTGTTACATGTTCTGCTCGAAAGTAACTATATGCCAAGGAATGCGAGTAGCGCATTGTGTTATATGCTCTGCTCGAAAGTAATTACATGCCAAGGAATGCGAGTAGCGCACTGTGTTACATGTTCTGCTCGGAAGTAATTACATGCCAAGGAATGAGAGTAGCGCATGGTGTTATATGCTCTGCTCGAAAGTAGTCACATGCCCAGGAATGCGAGTAGCGCACTGTGTTATATGCTCTGCTCAAAGGTAATGACATGCGACTGATTACGAGTCACGCGATGTATTAAATGTTCTACGCAAACGTATCCACATGCAACTGATTGCGCGTAGCGCTATGTTTATATGCCTTGCTTCACAGTACTAGGGGCCCTTGATCATGAGGAGCGCTCAGTTCTACAGGCGCCATGTTAAGTGAACCCAATGTGTCCCCTTTCAAGTATTACGCTTAGTTAGACGGCCGGTTCAGGGAAAGACTTTACGTAAGCGCGCACGTCGCTAGAACAAGGTTAGGCACTGCATAGATATCACCCAGAGTGTCGAATGTAATGTCACAATGGTATTATGATTCATGTATTACCTTGTTATTTCCTGAACTGCATCTGACCAGCTATACTTGGATAAACTTGAAGTATTTGCATAATTTAAACGGTGTGGCGTCCCTTATTGTGTGTGACTCTAGTCCATGAGAAGCGTGTGGTGTATGGTTGCTTAACACATAGCCCTCTGGTTGCCCGACCGGCTCGCGCCACGCTACCGCCTATAGGGCCTGGTGACCCCAGGTTCCTACAGACATCCACTGTGTACTATAGTAAAAAGCAAACATAGCCAGTTGTGGCCTATTCCCCTGGCCAGATTAGGGCATATAGGGTCGAAAGCAGAATATATTTGCGCGGCCGTTGCCGTTGCTCAGGATAACAAATCCAAAAGGGGGCCGAAATCACAACCTTTGAGCCTACGAGCCCAGGGACTCGTGTCGTTCGTGCTTTTCGTTCCTTGTCCAAGCACCCCAAATCTAAGGCATGCTCTAGTGTTTGTGCGCAGACATAAAACTGATATTCGATGACACCCCCAAGTTTACAGCGATACTTACATATGACAGGCATACACATAACTGTAAGCTCATTTGCGTGTGTTGAAATATGCGAAATCTCTAGAAATGCCTCCCTAAACATGATCAAATTATGTCACGCCGTTACTGTCTTTCTCTGTCAGAAGCGGCCCTGAACGCGCATATCTGCATTTTATGGAGTCAGGCGAGCACATGACGCTTTGATTACATGCGTTTGCTTTTATTGGCCATGAAAATGTTTTATGCATGAGCTTTTTATTGCTTCTCTGCCTTTCGCGAAGCCAGTAATTCAGAAAAAATTCCGGGCTTTCGAACGGCGTCCGATCCGTGCGTCTGCGTCAGTCTCATCAGATGCGCCATAGGTTGATATGTTTTGGCTGGATTTGAATGCTTCTCTGAAGTCACTGTTGACCTCTGCTTCATCTGTGCCCGCGTCCTGCCTGGGGACAGGGGGGATGCCAAGGCCAGGCTGGGAAACGATGATATAGTCAGATGGGTGCACTGAAGGGCATGATTAGGTGTGAATTAGAACACTCACTGCGTCATTCACAAATCTCAAAGGACATCCATGTCATTTTATCTAGCAGCAAAAGGAACGTCTCTGTAGATGCACTGGCTAATTGCTCACATCAACCCTGGTAGAGAACACATAACAAGCATTGGCATAGCCAATAGGTCTCGCCTTTGGGATCTTATAAGTGTTTAGCCATGCAACAGTTGATGTTGTTGAACCAACGATATTGTGCTGCATAACTAGACACTTATAAGGTCCCAAAGGCGAAACCTATTGACTATGCCAATCCAGCCCGAACTGCCAAGCCAGGACCTTCCCTGGACCGGACACAAGCATCCTGGGACCGGTTTCGGGGTAACACCCCTCATCAGCCAGGCTAGCTTAAATCCATGGCGCAGGGAACAAGGTATTTTAGAGCAGCCCAATATCGATGGAGTATAAGCCATTCAAAGTACCCTCCTAATTGTGACACAGACATATGCCTGCTTGCAAATGGTCATAATGGTAAAAGCAAAACAAAAATAAATCAGAAGAAATGGGGGGCAAATTCCATGGTTACTACATATTCTAGATAATGTTTAGGGTTTGTGCAAAGCACATGTTCATTATTCTTTGTTATGTAAAGCTTAATACCAAAAGTTCTAAGCACAGTAAATAACAGATTTCACCATTACCCAAATAGTATCGCAATGAATCCACCTCAGGAGGATGACAGACTGGTGTGGTCCCCGCTGGGGCTTGAACTCGTGGACTGCAGATCACACCAGACACCAACAGCGAGTTCTGCCCAGCTATAGAGATTAAGTGTGTGCAGAGGGCAATGAACTGGCATTAAAGGTGGCATGTACAGTACTTTGATTCTGCTGTGCTATTTAGGGCTCATGACACTTCCAGCTATGCAGGTTTTGAAAGTGAGAAGAGGGCACTGAAGTGCAGCCTGTCAGTGGGGGCTGGGAGGGGGACATTAAAGATCAGCAGGAAGGGTCCAAGTGAACAGTCACACGTTTAGGGACGCTGCAGATTACTGTTTTTCTGTGTTAGAGACAGAATAAACCAAAGATTAAGGAGGCAGGTTAAAGGCAGCTAACAGGAATTATATGGCCAGATTATGTGGCATAGCTAATTAAATTACGCAGCACGGAAAATCATATTATGGAGCAGAATGCACCATATTCTGTGATATTTCGATACATTGTCATTTTAACACATATTAATAAAGTGTCACAAAAATTGCACCTCATTAAGCAATCAGAAGGTAACTGCTTGGCAGTCAATGCGTGCAACTAGCCAGCCACTGTGCAACACCTTGTCTAGCACTTTAAAAAAATACCTCTTGAGCCATATTAAGTAGATGTTGAAATCTGAATATTATGAGACCGGCTGTGGATAAGTGGCAAGTGCGTTAAATACATAATTATATAGAAAAGGGCGCAGCATTGCGTACTTCCACTGGCCCTGGTTAAAGGCTCCAGACACTTGAGAAACAAACAGAAGTAGGACTTTCACACCTTTGGAATCAGATGCAGCAGTTTGTCGGAGAGGATTTAGCGGGGTGTCCATGTTCTCCTTGCAGAGTAGAAGAAGCAAGATTGCCACTAGCTCACAGAGTCACCATATTGCAAACTGCTTTTTCAAGGATTCTGATGCACAATGGCCTGGCTGAGATGGGTTAGCAAATTGGCAGAAGAAGGCGCTGCAGTATTTAAGCTTCCGAACATTATGCCGTATTAGAAATGCTGGGACAAACAATATTTGGCACAGATGGTATTAAGACGAGCATTTTAAACAGAAAGCAATTGTTGTAAAATGGCCGCTGTACAAAACATTGTAGGACTTATGGATCCATGGAGGTGAAGCATTGTCTCCACACAATAACTATGTGTGGTAATGCGAGTGTTAGTAGTGGTACATCCAGAGCTCGCCTTTCTGAATTAGTGTCATTTTTTTATTACACCGCTTATGTAATACCAGAGTGGGAAAATAATATTTCTATTAGCTACCCAATCACTTGAAGAAACAGAACTGTTAACAAATGAAACATCTGCAGCGATAAAACGTCATCTGCAGCTAAACGAGGTCCTGAAATATGAAAATCCACACATCATTTTTACAAGCAAAGAACGGCGAAGATTAGGAGCAGATGGTTTCCGAAAATACCACAAATTCGATGATTAAATCACGTTACATAACGATGAGAAAAGGCGGGAATGGGAAGAAAACCAATACACAAATCAATAAAGTCTCATAGCGCCGAGAGCCGCGCTCACCCACATCAGCCGGCCGATTCCTTTCAGCAGGGGGTTATTACTGACGACAAATAAGGACTGAGTGTAATCACAAAGACAAGGGTACAGCAGCTGTGTGAGGGTTTCTCATGCAGTCAAGGCAGCATCGTGAAACACATCGACTGGAGGAGGAGACACATTAACCGCGAGAGCTACGAAGCAGAGCGTCGGTATACCGAAGTCCCGTCAAACTGCAATTGTTGCGATAAAGATGAGCAAAAGAAGCGTATGGTGAAACAGTTTTAAAGCTCTATACAAAACGTTTGAACAATGTTACTAAATAAGCATTGTTTTGAAACCGTTTCAGGGCACTGTGCAAAAAGCGTTTATTATAGTAGTGGTGAAGGCGGCTTTAGTGCAACTGTTCCAATCGCGGTACTAAGCGTCACAACAGGAGTAGAAGGCATGTTGAAGAAAAACAACTAGAACGGTGAAAATAAGAATTCATCGGGATCTGAGTAGGGCACAGAACGAGACAAAGAACACCACACCACGTAACAGTAACGCCGCGAAAGTGAAAGTAATGGCCAGCAATGCGGAGGAAGAGATAAGAAAGGCAGATCGCGCTGCGCGTGTGCACGCGAGCGTGCACACAAGCTTGGGGCCAGGAAAAGCTTGTGGGTAGCACTTTGAAACCCCCTTACTAAAAGTCGAGCAAGCAGCGCATGCGCTGCTCTAGGCTCGACCTAAAAAGAGTATGACTTACCAAAAGATGCCCAACTTACTACTTTCTAATATATGTATATATATTCACAAAAAAAAAACAAAGGTTACAAGGGTGTTATAGTTAGGCTAACATTTCACTCCGACAAAACCAGAGAAATTCAGCCGTTATAGTTATCTGAGTTAACTATAACTTGCCCCCCGCGATGCACTGCTTATGACCTCACATATTACATCACTCATGACATGATCAATGGCATCGCTGATGACATCACTGATGACATCTCAAATTACATCACTGATGACATCATCCAGTGACTGCGTTCTAAAAAAAAGTTTATGAGTGTTAAATACATATACCTAAGTGTATTGGTGAATCGGTGGGTGTATGAGTGACTGTTTGGATGACTGAGTGGGTGCGTGACTGAATGTAGAAGTGAGTGATTAGGTGTCTCAGTGAATGTATGGCTGATGACTGGTTGTGTGAATGTATCTGTCTGTCAGTTGATGTCTAAGTGGGTGTATGAGTGTGTTAATTGTGTATGTGAATGGCTATATGGGTGATTGATTGTTTGACTATCTCTATGGTTGTCTGGGTGTCTGTGTGTCTGTGTGTGTGGGTGAGGAGGTGTGTGACTGCCTCTATGGATGAGTGGATGAGTCAGTGCCTGTATGGGGTAGTGAGTGTGTGTGTGAGAACCTGTATGTGTGAGTGAGTTTATGTATGGCTGTGTCAGTGGTTTAGTGCTTGTGTCAGTATGGGTGAGTAACTGGCTATGTGAAAGACAGTATAGGTGAGTGACTGGGTATAAGAGTGACTGTATGCATGAGTGAGTGAATGTGAGAGTAGCTATATGGATGAGTACATGCTTCTGTCAGTGACTGTATAGGTGAATGAGTATTTGCTACTATTTGTATGAGCAAGTAAGTGAATGTGTATGTAACTGTTTGGGTTATTACGTACCTGTATGTTTGACTGTATGTGTGAGTGTGTAGATGTGTGAGTAGTTCTATGGGTGACTCACTCAGTGTGTGAGTGCCTATATGGGTATATGAGTGGATATGTCAATGGCTGTATTGCTGACTGAGCGGGTCTATGAGTGGCAGTATGGGTGAGTGTAGGACTTGGCCCTTATGGCTAAAGTTCCCTAAAACCTTTTGCTTTCCCCCAGACCGTTTTCCTGACATAGAGTTGCTCTGCTTTGAGTGCTTTGCCACTGCTGATCAGTGTCAAAGTACTAGTGTTTCCTGTGCAAAGTACAATGGTAATTGGTTGGCCATGATTAGGATGTTTGCCTTACTAGTAAAGTCCATAGTGATGTGCACTGTGTGTGCAAGGGCTAGTAATGCAAAGGCGCTCAGAGATGGGAACTCAGGCCTTCAGTGTAGGGCCTGCATGCAGTTTGCTAAGTTAGCATGTTGTCCTGACACGTGCAACCACTTGTCAGGCCTTACTTTCCCTTTTGTGTACACATTGGGCACCCCTGTGGTAGGTCCCGGGTAAACCCTGGGCAGGGTGCAGTGTAAGTAAAAGGCAGGACATATACTGAGGTGTGTGCTATGTTCTGACAGTGAAAAACACTCCATTTCATTTTTCACTGGTGAAAGGCCATTCTGCCCATAGGACAGAATGGGAGAGACTGGGTATTGTGGTTTTGTTAGCCTAGTTTCCTATAAGTTTAAAATGGAGAGGTGAAGTTTAGTATGTATGAACTCACAGTGTCATAACACATCTTTCTATGAAAGAAGTGTTGTCACTGTGTGTTCAGAAACCACTCTTTTAGAAAGTGGCTGAGTTTTGTGTTTTAAGCATTTCTGTTTGTCTCTGCTGAATGTGGATTGACTGTCTGGATCTGAGAGGTGCGAGGAGCTGGGAAAGGTCTTGACCCAGGGAGGGGGTTGAGATGGCACCAGGCTGCCCTGCATCTGGAGAATAGGGGGAGGAGAAGCCCGGAAGGTGAAAAGGCCTGGGCTGGTGCTATAAACCAATTGACCCATCTCCTGCTGAGTGATTAAGGATCCAGACCCCCAGTATCAAAGGGAGAAAGGTGACACTGGGAGTGAGACACCCAGAATTGATTTAGGCAGGGGTCAGGGACCCCTGAGCACAACAAACTTCATAGACATTTAGGGGTATAACTATGAGAGCGGAGGGCCCTGAACGTTGGAATAGAAATGGACCATTTTGTGGTCAAGAGGAACCTCTGCTAAGAAAGGAACAACTGAAGAGACTGCTGGTAAGGACCAACCCTTGCTTTGTGATCGGGGGCTGGTCTGCAGTTTGCTGTTTTAACCAAGGAAAAGGCTGTTGGGACTGTGCTGTGTGCGCTGGGTCCCCCTGCTTAAAGAAGACTGTGCTGTGTGCTGTCTTGTAACCCCAAGGGCCCGAGGTGAGCTGGCTCCCTGTTTGGAAACACAGGAACATAACATTTTCCGGAGAAGTTTCAAGCGACGCAGTGGGCGCGTGTTGTGGCAGCTTGAGACCCTCGAAAGGTGTGCCCTGTGATCTTAGACACACAGAAGAAAAGTGAGACTCGGACGCACTGGGTGAGTGTTGTGGTGCCCAGGAGGTGCTGGTGAAGAGCGCCTGGTCATCGAATGCATCAAAGGAGAATTGAGTCTTGGACGCACAGGGTGCGTGTCGTGGTGCACTGCAGGAGTTGGTGAGGAGCGCCTGGTCAGTGTGTGCATCAGAGGTGAAGTGAGACTCGGACCCACAGGGTGCGTGTCGTGGTGCACAGGAGGCGTTGGTGAGGAGTGCCTGGTCAACGTGTGCATCGATGGTAAAGCGAGTCTAGGACGAGTAGGGTGCGTGTCGTGGTGCACCGGAGGCACTAGTGAAGAGCGCCTGGTCGTCGAGTGCACCGGAGGAGAAGTGAGGCTCGGACATGGTGAGCGTGTCGAGGTGCTGCCGGGGGCGTTGGTGAAGAGTGCCTGGATATCGGAGCACCGGAGTTGGAGAAAGTCTCAGTGAAGCAGTGTGCGTGCTTTGGTGCAACCTGGGACTGTGGAGGTGATCGGCTGATCATCATGTGTACCGGAAGAAAGTGAGTCTCTGCAGCGCGGTGTGCGTGTCTTGGGGCCAACTGAGACTGCAGGAAGAAAAGCCTGGTGGACGTGCACTCAGAGTCGGCGTAAACACTCATCAGCATTGTGTGTGTGGCTTCGTGCCAGAAGAGACCTGGAGGGTGCTGTGGTGAACGTGCACCCGGAGTAATATAATCTTAGGGGCGTGGGGTACGTGTACCCTGTGGCCATCTGAGACCTTCCTAACAGTCGCGGCCCGGACCGTCTGCCCCGGAGGAGCTGAGTTGACAGGCCGAGCCGCTGAGGCCCATTTAGGAAGTTCTACACGGAAGGCCCAGTCCGTTGAAGGAGGAGAGGAGAGTGGGGTCGCCCCCCCAGGCATCCTGGATCAATGCCCGGGCGGGGTGCGGGCTCGGAGGGACACTCTCTCGGCCTCTCAGTCCTTCTGGCGACGTGAGCCTTCGCTTCGGCTCAGAGTGGGGCCCGTACTGACCAAAAGAGTGGCAGTACTGGGGCCAGAGTGGGAAGCTGTGATTTATGTCATTGTTGATCCGTGTGGGTGGCAACTGTTATCGAAGAGGCTGACTGTTGTAATACACATTGCCAATTATGCTGATAACGAACTGCCAGACTGTGAAGTACACAGTTGTAGCACTACGCATTGCATTATTTCTCCCTTGCAAAGTACAAGATTACAGCGACCCGCATTGCATTATTTCTTCATTGCAAAGTACATGATTGTAGCTACGCATTGCATTATTCCTTATCTGCAAAGTACATGATTGTAGTGGTGTGCATTGCATTATTTCTCCCTTGCAAAGTACGTGATTGGGGTGTGACGCATTGCCTTATTCCTTCATTGCGCAGTACATGATTGTAGCGGTACACATTGTATTATTTCTCCCATTGCAAGGTACCGGGGTGTATTGTTACGCATTGTATTATTTCTCCTTTGCCCAGCACAGGATTGTATCGTTACGCAGCGCACTATTGTTTGTTCATTGCAACGTGTGTGATTCTAGCATTGCGACCAGCATAGCATTGTGAAAGCGGCGGCTGGGATTTGAACCTACCAGCCAGCTGGAATGAATATTACCCGGTACTATATGTTGGCTTTTGTATCGTGTGGTCTGATTGTATATCTTTTGATCTAAAGTTTATACTTGTTTTATTAAACTCGTGTGGAGTCCATTTGTGTTGTCACCAGTGGGTTGCTGTGGGCGTGGTTGCACATACTATACACTTGTGCCTTGGAGATAGGCCTGGCTGCTCGTGCCAAGCTACTAAGGGGGTGAGCCGGGCTATCTCAAACGGTGTCCTTACTTGGCCCAAACATTGAGTGGGGAGTTCTGGGTCACGCATTTGGTGACAGTAGTGCAGGACTGGGACTCCGGCTTCCAACAGGGAGCAAGTGAGATGTATGTGTAGATCTATGAATTAGTGAGTGGTTGTGTAAGTACTGGTAGAGCTCTGTCAATGGGTTTGTGAATGGTTGTGTGGGAGTGGCAGTGGGTGTATTAAATAATCTTGAGGGGTGTTAGTGGGTGCATCAGAGATAATGTGGATGATGTCATCACTGATGTCATCAGTGATGTCATTTGAGATATCATCAGTGATTCAACGAGAAAAAGGAGGGGGGCGAAAAAGGGCTTTTGAAAAGAAGGTCCAGCTAGGTGTGCCCTATAATGACACACAAATTGATACCAAAGCTGTTCCTTAAAGCTAATGAGACGGACCAAGAGAGTATACAGGTGACTAGTCTGTGTAGTACTTAGTCGGATATTGGAGCCCTCATACAACCGTCTAGGTGTCGTGAATCACGCACCCATTGGGATGTGAAGCGTCATCATCGGGCTGCTCCTGCGTTGGGCCGGCTGGTGCAATGCTCAACGGGCTCTTTTAGGAGCGCTCTTATGGAGATCTTTTTATCCGGACAGCCGTTAGGTGATTGAGGGTAGGGGGCTCTATTGTGATGTAGATGAAAGAATAAGTGAGAATGTTAAAATAGGTAGGGGAGTGCCCACTTAATCAGTTTATTTTGGGGCCTTCTTACCTAATTAAAAATAGTGTGAGGTGGAGTGTGGATGCCCAGAGTTATGTGCTAGGTAGTCAACACTGCCTCATCTAGGGTCAACATGTTTCTCGCCCTGTTTGAGAATTACTCTGGCGATTCATCAGGACCTATTGGATTCTATCTACATTATAGGCTGCATAACAAGTTTTAAAACAGCATTTTTTAACAAGATTACCTGCAACTCGGTCTACCTGTGGGAAAGAAGACCAATATGATTACAGAATGTCAAACATAAAATGTTGTAGTTATACGGTGCGTCTCATATGCAAAAAATGTGCAACTATAGTGATGGTGCACGCTAAGCGTGGTGATAAAAGCACACTAAAACCATGTGATGTGAACACTCCACAATGTGTCATTGGGTTCCAAGTAGCCTAATATAGCATCACAAGAACGTGCAGGGTGCACTTACCCTATCGTATTCAAAGGTTAGCGTGCTGCAGTTCCTGGTAGAAGACGCAAGGAGTTCCTTGCGTTCTGTAATTGTATATATGACAAGATTGCTAGCAGAATGGCATAGTGAAAGGTAAAAACTCCAGGGTAATATAAACCCCTTCTCTTGATTTAAAAATATATATATGATCACAACATATCTCTGTCTCCCCGCATTTGGTTGTTGTAAATTGGGCACACAAGGCTAATCTTGGTGGAAAAGAGACCTCTCTATCTAGTAGAGGTCTAGTCAGCGATGCTTATAACTCGGAGTAGTTCCCCTACAAAGTCTAAGTCTGTCCATGTAGTAAAAGACAAGGCGAAAGACCGCTAAACATGTTAACTAAATCAATAGCCAAAGGGTACTTACTGACGCGCCGAGTCCGCGTCTCCTGATGACCTACCCCGAGCTACCAGGACTGGGAGGTGGGGTGTCTAGTATCGAGGGGATTTAAATAGGAAGTGTTCCCATGACTGGCGGCGGGAATGGGCGTGGCCGTGTGGCGTTGTTTAGGTGAACGCTACGGTACATCATGGGCGCCATCTTGGGTGAGTATTAATATCGGCGCAGTAAGGACAAAGACCGATGTTATATCGATATTAGTAATGCACTCGCTGTTACGTGTGTTGCTATGGTAATAATCACATAGGTGAGGTTCGCACTGTAATTAAGTAGCCCGTGTGGGATAAATAGTGCGGAAAAAGAGTATGGATTTAAAATTGTGATTAGGGGAGGAAAGGTACATAGACCCTTAGTCCTAATGGGAGCATCGCGGAGAAAGGGTGAGACATAGACATGAGAAGGGCACCTCAGATTGGTATAAGAGGTGTGGAGTTAATGCGGTAGTGTGGAGGGGTCATAAGGCGCTGGTGGCCAATATAGCAGTTAGAGGTGTTTATCAAGGTGGTTTGAGGGATGCCCATGGGATTGCTTCATTAAGGCCTGTGGTGTAGGACCCCAATCTGTACACCCACCTTTGTTCTTTCACAAATAGTGCATCTTTGGTGATGTTGGGGAAGGATTCCAAGATGAGCCATGTGAATGAGTCTGGTGTATGTCCTGTTTCATGGAAATGCATACACATTCTCGTGTTGGTTCTTTTGCAGCGAAAATTGCTGCGGTGTTCTGTAATGCGTGTTTTTATTGGACGAGTTGTCATGCCAATATATTGTAGTCTGCAAGGGCATGTGATAAGATACACGCAGTTTGCTGTATTACAATTGGTGTGGTGGCGTAGTTCCCACTTGAAGCCATTGCTGAATTGTACAGATTTGTGTGTCGAAGTGAGGGGGCACACGGAGCACGAGCCACATGGGTAATGTCCACTGACAGGTGGTAGGTTCCAAAGAGTTCTTTGGGTGGCATTCCCCTGTGTGTGTGGACGGGTGTGGATGAGTGTATCCCTCAAGTTTTTCGTACGCTTAAACGAGAACCTGGGGGTTTCAATGTTCATTGTGCCTGTGTTGAGGATATTCCAGTGTTTTTTAATGCATTTAGTGATCTCATTAGAAGCAGGAGTAAATGAGATGACACAGGTAAGGACATCAGTAGGGTTTTGTGTCCTAGGTGCTAACAACGCCTCCCGATGGTTATTGCGCGCTCTCTTGTTAGCTAAGGCTATTTGTTTTTCTGGGTATTCCCGTGCTCTTAAGTTGGTAGCCAATCTTTTCGCCTCCAACTTGTAGTCAGCCAGGTCACTGCAATTGCGTCTTGCCCTCAAGAATTGTCCGACAGGCAAGTTCTCCTTCAGACTCCGTGGATGGTGACTGGAGTAGAGTAACAAACTATTCCGGTCTGTCGGTTTCTTGTATAGAGTCGTGGTGAGAGTACCCCTGTTTAGAACGATATTCAGATCTAGGAATGGGACGTTTTTTTCGGAGATTGTGTGTGTAAACTTAAGGTGTGGATCAAGAGTGTTAATCCAACTACAGAAGTCAATACAGGTTGACAGCTCTCCTCTCCATAGTATCAGGATGTCGTCAATGAACCTCTTCCAAAGGTATATATCAGTAGAGAATGGATTTGAGTGATGGAAAATATTGCGTGTCTCAAAGTCAGACATGTAAAGACATGCTAAACTCGGCGCAAATGTGCTGCCCATACAAGTGCCTTGTGTCTGTTTGTAAATTTGGCCTTTAAATTCAAAAAAATTTTCAGTTAGGGCTAACGTTGCGCAATCCATTATAAAACTGATAGGTGTGTTATGGTCCCAGGGATCATGGTTGAGAACACTCTCTACCACATCAAGTGTAGCCCTCTGGGGTATGTTGGTGTATAGCGCCTGTACATCTAGGGTTACTAGTAGTTTGATCTCATCCGTGGGAGGTAATCCTGTTATCAGGCGAAGTAGATCTGAAGTGTCTTGTATGTAGGATTGTGTTTTTTTGACAAATGGTTGAAAAAAATAATCGCAGAATTGCGACAGGGGTTCAAGGACTGAGTCAATTCCTGACACTATAGGCCTGCCGGGTACCGGGGAAATCCCTTTATGGATTTTTGGCAGAGTGTAGAAATATGGGGTCCTTGGGTTCTTTTTAATCAGGAATGCAGCTTCTTTCTTGCTTATCCAACCCTGGCTCTCTGCTGAGAAGACCAAAGATGTGATAGTTGTCAAAAGGCGCTGCGTGGGGTTATGTGTGACTGGAGTGTAGTAGTCCCGGTCACTCAGTTGACGTCTACATTCCAGTTCGTAGTCAGTTGTTGCCATAATGAGGGTGAGGGCAAAGAAGAAAAAACAATCAGACAACCCCACAAGGGATGAGAATTCAGTGGCAAGAAAGAAGCTGCATTCCTGATTAAAAAGAACCCAAGGACCCCATATTTCTACACTCTGCCAAAAATCCATAAAGGGATTTCCCCGGTACCCGGCAGGCCTATAGTGTCAGGAATTGACTCAGTCCTTGAACCCCTGTCGCAATTCTGCGATTATTTTTTTCAACCATTTGTCAAAAAAACACAATCCTACATACAAGACACTTCAGATCTACTTCGCCTGATAACAGGATTACCTCCCACGGATGAGATCAAACTACTAGTAACCCTAGATGTACAGGCGCTATACACCAACATACCCCAGAGGGCTACACTTGATGTGGTAGAGAGTGTTCTCAACCATGATCCCTGGGACCATAACACACCTATCAGTTTTATAATGGATTGCGCAACGTTAGCCCTAACTGAAAATTTTTTTGAATTTAAAGGCCAAATTTACAAACAGACACAAGGCACTTGTATGGGCAGCACATTTGCGCCGAGTTTAGCATGTCTTTACATGTCTGACTTTGAGACACGCAATATTTTCCATCACTCAAATCCATTCTCTACTGATATATACCTTTGGAAGAGGTTCATTGACGACATCCTGATACTATGGAGAGGAGAGCTGTCAACCTGTATTGACTTCTGTAGTTGGATTAACACTCTTGATCCACACCTTAAGTTTACACACACAATCTCCGAAAAAAACGTCCCATTCCTAGATCTGAATATCGTTCTAAACAGGGGTACTCTCACCACGACTCTATACAAGAAACCGACAGACCGGAATAGTTTGTTACTCTACTCCAGTCACCATCCACGGAGTCTGAAGGAGAACTTGCCTGTCGGACAATTCTTGAGGGCAAGACGCAATTGCAGTGACCTGGCTGACTACAAGTTGGAGGCGAAAAGATTGGCTACCAACTTAAGAGCACGGGAATACCCAGAAAAACAAATAGCCTTAGCTAACAAGAGAGCGCGCAATAACCATCGGGAGGCGTTGTTAGCACCTAGGACACAAAACCCTACTGATGTCCTTACCTGTGTCATCTCATTTACTCCTGCTTCTAATGAGATCACTAAATGCATTAAAAAACACTGGAATATCCTCAACACAGGCACAATGAACATTGAAACCCCCAGGTTCTCGTTTAAGCGTACGAAAAACTTGAGGGATACACTCATCCACACCCGTCCACACACACAGGGGAATGCCACCCAAAGAACTCTTTGGAACCTACCACCTGTCAGTGGACATTACCCATGTGGCTCGTGCTCCGTGTGCCCCCTCACTTCGACTCACAAATCTGTACAATTCAGCAATGGCTTCAAGTGGGAACTACGCCACCACACCAATTGTAATACAGCAAACTGCGTGTATCTTATCACATGCCCTTGCAGACTACAATATATTGGCATGACAACTCGTCCAATAAAAACACGCATTACAGAACACCGCAGCAATTTTCGCTGCAAAAGAACCAACACGAGAATGTGTATGCATTTCCATGAAACAGGACATACACCAGACTCATTCACATGGCTCATCTTGGAATCCTTCCCCAACATCACCAAAGATGCACTATTTGTGAAAGAACAAAGGTGGGTGTACAGATTGGGGTCCTACACCACAGGCCTTAATGAAGCAATCCCATGGGCATCCCTCAAACCACCTTGATAAACACCTCTAACTGCTATATTGGCCACCAGCGCCTTATGACCCCTCCACACTACCGCATTAACTCCACACCTCTTATACCAATCTGAGGTGCCCTTCTCATGTCTATGTCTCACCCTCTCTCCGCGATGCTCCCATTAGGACTAAGGGTCTATGTACCTTTCCTCCCCTAATCACAATTTTAAATCCATACTCTTTTTCCGCACTATTTATCCCACACGGGCTACTTAATTACAGTGCGAACCTCACCTATGTGATTATTACCATAGCAACACACGTAACAGCGAGTGCATTACTAATATCGATATAACATCGGTCTTTGTCCTTACTGCGCCGATATTAATACTCACCCAAGATGGCGCCCATGATGTACCGTAGCGTTCACCTAAACAACGCCACACGGCCACGCCCATTCCCGCTGCCAGTCATGGGAACACTTCCTATTTAAATCCCCTCGATACTAGACACCCCACCTCCCAGTCCTGGTAGCTCGGGGTAGGTCATCAGGAGACGCGGACTCGGCGCGTCAGTAAGTACCCTTTGGCTATTGATTTAGTTAACATGTTTAGCGGTCTTTCGCCTTGTCTTTTACTACATGGACAGACTTAGACTTTGTAGGGGAACTACTCCGAGTTATAAGCATCGCTGACTAGACCTCTACTAGATAGAGAGGTCTCTTTTCCACCAAGATTAGCCTCGTGTGCCCAATTTACAACAACCAAATGCGGGGAGACAGAGATATGTTGTGATCATATATATATTTTTAAATCAAGAGAAGGGGTTTATATTACCCTGGAGTTTTTACCTTTCACTATGCCATTCTGCTAGCAATCTTGTCATATATACAATTACAGAACGCAAGGAACTCCTTGCGTCTTCTACCAGGAACTGCAGCACGCTAACCTTTGAATACGATAGGGTAAGTGCACCCTGCACGTTCTTGTGATGCTATATTAGGCTACTTGGAACCCAATGACACATTGTGGAGTGTTCACATCACATGGTTTTAGTGTGCTTTTATCACCACGCTTAGCGTGCACCATCACTATAGTTGCACATTTTTTGCATATGAGACGCACCGTATAACTACAACATTTTATGTTTGACATTCTGTAATCATATTGGTCTTCTTTCCCACAGGTAGACCGAGTTGCAGGTAATCTTGTTAAAAAATGCTGTTTTAAAACTTGTTATGCAGCCTATAATGTAGATAGAATCCAATAGGTCCTGATGAATCGCCAGAGTAATTCTCAAACAGGGCGAGAAACATGTTGACCCTAGATGAGGCAGTGTTGACTACCTAGCACATAACTCTGGGCATCCACACTCCACCTCACACTATTTTTAATTAGGTAAGAAGGCCCCAAAATAAACTGATTAAGTGGGCACTCCCCTACCTATTTTAACATTCTCACTTATTCTTTCATCTACATCACAATAGAGCCCCCTACCCTCAATCACCTAACGGCTGTCCGGATAAAAAGATCTCCATAAGAGCGCTCCTAAAAGAGCCCGTTGAGCATTGCACCAGCCGGCCCAACGCAGGAGCAGCCCGATGATGACGCTTCACATCCCAATGGGTGCGTGATTCCCGACACCTAGACGGTTGTATGAGGGCTCCAATATCCGACTAAGTACTACACAGACTAGTCACCTGTATACTCTCTTGGTCCGTCTCATTAGCTTTAAGGAACAGCTTTGGTATCAATTTGTTTGATATCATCAGTGATGTCATGAGTGATGTTACTGGCCATGTCATGAGTGATGTAATATGTGAGGTCATAAGCAGTACGTTGCAGGGACGCAAGTTATAGTTAACTCAGGTAACTATAACCGCTGAATTTCTCCCGTTATGTGCAAGTGAAATGTCAGCGTAACTATAAAGTCCCTGTAACCTTTGTTTTTTTTGTAAATTTCTAAGGTTTTTTTTCATTCTATTTGCTAACTATAATGTCCCTGTAACCTTTGTTTTTTTGTGTGTGAATTTCTAAGATTTTTAAAATTCTATTTGCTAACTATAACGTCCTTGTAACTTTTGTTTCTTTTACTGAATTTCTAAGGTTTTTTAAATTCTATTTGCTAACTATACACCTCCCCCCCTCCCGCTGCCGAGATCCTGGAGGTGCTGCTGCTCGAGGACCCGTTCCACCCTGCAGAATTGCTTTCTGCCACCACATTGCTGGAGCAGTTAAAAGAACAATCACGGGCTACCGACATCAGTCTGCAATCACGGTCAGTAAACTGAGTATTGAGTAGGTGTTCAGATGCCGATCAAACGTTTCGGCGATCATTAGTTTTAATCGGCCTGACCCTAAGATGGTGACCATATAAGAAATACGGAGATCACTTCACCCTCTCCTGCGGGACTGCGCTGTGGAATCCTGTAACCTGAGCAAGTATTTCTGATGCGGTCCCTGATATCTTATTAGGAGTGTGTTATTGCTAAGCCGATCTCATCTACGCGGTGATTCCCATGAGTTCAGAGCCTGACCTTAAGATGGTGCCCATGTTTTTTTAGATCTTGGCATTTTTATTGAATAATATGTTCGTCTGTAACTGCGTCATGACTGTTCACTGACTATTGCTGATGCAATACCTGTTGATATTAAGGAACGCTTCATTGTAAGGCTGACTTCATCACCACGGCGTTCTTTAAGAGTGCAGGGCCTGTCCCTAAAATGGGGCCCGTGACTCTAATCTTATCACATTTCAATCAGGGATATGGCCGTCTGATTTTGCTGCAATGTTAATATCGGGTCATCCTTTATATTTTACCCCAAGTTGGGTGACTTTCCATCAACACTTCCAGTTTCCAACCAGTTTAGCCTGCAAAGTGCTAATGCCCTTGTGAGAAGTTGGCCTGATGTATGATGTCACTAGTTCTAGTGTACACCTTATATCAGTCCAAATACCCTTATGGTGATTGGTTGTAAAGTCAACCTTATAGACCAGCTATCCTAGTGGTAGCATGGACAAGAGCAGTCTTAGGCTAAACTCTGAATGGCATGTGAAGCCAGCTGTGATACCATATATAATCCCTTGAATACCAAATGAAAGGACACCACAACAGATATATATATAAAATAAAGTGTATTTATTCTAGACAAACCCTCAGCACTCTTTATGAGATTAGAGGTAAGTACAACACAGTCTTATTTATGCATACATTAAGTCACACAGGTAAGTAATACAGTTAGGCCCTAGGGGCCACGCAAACCATATACTAAGTAAGTGGTATAAGGACCACTGTCACGGAAATAGGATAGGCCTAGGCCTAGGGAATCGCTGGGGCTACACTATACTACCAAAGGTTAGGAAGTGGGAGGCCCACGGGATTCAGGTGCAGAGTGGAAACACTCACGCGTAATGCCTAAAAGTCAATAGCAATAGTACAGTTTAGAAATAGATAGATTTAGGACACTTCCGGAGTAGCTAGGAAGTCGAGACTTGAAAACTAGACACTAGAATAGTCACTATCCTGATGAGCACCGGAGTACCCAAGTTACCTAGCCCACAGGCTGCGGGTGCATAGGGGTGAAGTTGCGTCGGGTTTCGTCGTCGACTCCTATGGATGCCTGAAGAAAGATGCTGACAGGCAGTCAGTGAAGAGTGTCCGGTGGATCCCAAGGCTGGGATCAAGAAGAGAGGAGACCTGCAAGCAGAAGGGACAGAGTCAAGGTCACTAGCCAGTGACCACGTGGAACCAGGAAGGAACCAGGCGATGTCGTGAAGATTGCAGGTGAAGGTGAAGCTTGTCGCTGCAGCCACGAGGACCAGGAAGCGTCGAGGACGACCAGTGCCAGGAGGCGAGCTGTCCCACGAAGGCTCTTGCTGTCGGCGGCGTCGAAGTTGGACTAGGACTCACCAAACCTTGGCAAGCGGAACCCACGAAGAACGGAGGACTTGCTTCTGGTGCAGACCAGGAAGGTCTGGGGTGCTTCTTCTTTGCAGAGAAGCGGGAGCCAGTCTGGAGGAGCCAAACCAGCGCTGAAGATTTCAGGGTGCGTCGTCTCAAAGGCCACTAGCCAGCGGGCAAGCAACCGGACAGACGCGGCAAGCAGGAAAATGCAGAAGGGCCCCACGCAGGACTCGTGGAGTGTGGGGGGCTGGTCTTCGGTGCAGATGGTGCTTGGGGTTGGGGCTTCTCAATCCCCGGTGCACAACTTCGAGGGTGCCTCAGAAGCTGCACTTGAAGATACTAGCCACTTTTCCCAGGTAGCCGGTCCCACGTCTCTCGTCGCCTCCACGGATCTCAGCACGGCTGTGGATGTGGATCAGGGTCGGAGAAGTCTGGAAGTCAAGGCTCTGGTCGGGCTCTGCAGTCGGTCCCTCGTAGAACTTGGGCAAAGCAAAGGGTAGTCTCTTGATGGTGCCTGTTTGCACAGGGTAGCCACTCCTTGGCCACAAGGGAGATTCTTCAGTCTTCTTCTTTCGTCGAATGTCGAAGGTCCAGAGTTTCTGTTCAAGTTTGCAGGTTCAGGATAATCTAAAGTCTTGAGGCCCAACTCCCACTCTTATACTAATCTGGGGGGCTGGGATACCTGCTAGGTCACGCCTTATGGGTGGGACCTGGGAGGGGGTGGTTACACCCACTTCCCTTTGTCCAGTTTCGCGCCAGAGCTGGGGCTGGAGTGCCCCAGCGCCGGTTTGAACTGGACTATGCAAGGAACACCTTGTGTGCCCCAGGCATGTCTCATTCCTTTCAGCCCACCCTGCCCCAATACACTAAAGGCTGTCTGGGGAGGTGCTAGCACCTCCCCAAGCAGGAAACCTATTGTCCAGGCCTCTCTGGCTGGGATCACTCCCAGCTACAGGAGGTCAGACTTGTGTCGTGACAGCAGCATCCATTTTGTGATGCTGAGGCTTTGGTCAGAGGCTAACAGTGAAGTATGATTTTAACATGTCTTTCCCTCTAGAAGGGGGGAATAATATCCTCATGTCCAGAAATGGTATGGGGGTATTATTCCAAAGTGTTAGACACCTTACACGACATGTTTTGATAAAGCCAAACCATAGTTACCATAACCGTTTAAGATTATAAGGCACTTTAAGAGTATATGGTAGGCTATATCATAGAAGAGCTATAAGGACATGGTTCCGAAAGCTGCAGACAGGCTCAGCTCATGCTAGAGCACCATCTCACATGTTACCAAGCACTCTGCCTCCAGGATTGTTAAGGCCTGCCATAGGAGTGACTGATAGGTACACATGTGTCTATATATAAGGGTAGATATAGGCATACTATATCTAAGCAAGGGGTGATTACACGACCTTGCCCCAGCTGAGTGATCAGCCAGTTGTGTCTGATTGGAAGGCCAGACCAGGGGTGGCATAATACATGCTGCAGCCCCTGGGAGGCCTAGGGTACACCTATGCCCTGGGTACCTAGGGTACACTGTACAGGGTCCAATAAGGTGATCCTTACCAATTGGTTATGTACCTAGGGTACATGGAGTCCATTTTAAAGAGAGAGCAGACAGCCTGAGACCCTGAATGGCAGGATCTCAGGCCAACTAAGTCGAAAAACCAGCTAGACACTAGGCAAAAAGTTGGGGGTAACCATAGTCAGATATCCACCTTCCTACAGCCCTCTACAACCCTCATGCTGCTTTCATATGACTCAGCTCCTTAATATGTTATTGCCCATTATATTCACACAACAGGCTAACCACATGACAGCCACCCTAAGATCTGTGGAACTCGCCGATGCCTGCGGGGAGAAAGTCGGAATACCGGAGTCCGAGGCGAGGGGCCGCAACGTGTTCGTTAGGTGATTTACCTAACGAACACGGACTTAGCTTTATCTCATATATATCACATTTATTTTTTCTAACTCTTCACCGTATAGTTTAGAGTCTTTATAATTTACGGATTCGTATCCACTATATTTTTGTGTCATATGTCATTTTGATTATGTCACATTCTTCTCTATGTCACATCACCTTATGTAATTATTGCACTTTTTTACTTGTTTAAATATGCCAACTGCTGTATGCCTAAACGTTCGATTGAGACATGTAACATACAGATATCCCAGCACTCCAAAGTAATATCCTATTCCAACTTGTATATAGCCATTATAAGCAAGCTATATATAATTTTGTCAATGTATCACTGGCAACAGACAAAGATGGATTTGTACAAAACATATTCTTTTTAATGTAAGGAATGCATTTTATAAAAATCACAGTTTTTCAAAGTAAGACCATAGAGACCCATTGCCTCTAAACAAACATAATAATGATGGAACTGTTTATGAGCGATGTCCGTGGCTTTATGGTCTTGATCCACATGCTCAACAGCCGACATGTGTTTCGTCACTCCAGGTGACTTTCTCAAGGCTTTTAAAAAACAATATTCCTTTCTGTGATTGCATTGTTCCTATTCCTAAGTGATAGTTTATCTTGCACAATCCCAATCCGAACGATAGTCTGTTTATATGCCCATTTTATTTCTTTTCTGTATCTGGCATACGTATATAAAGCCCAGAGGACAGAATCCTAGATGTGTTAATGCTTTTTGTGAACTCCTCATTCCGTGCGTCAAATCATAAAGGTATATGTAACTAGGCCTGGGCAAAGCACTACGCTACGCTCGCATAGTTTGCGAAGTTCGCGCTACTTCGCACTACGCGAACTGCACGTAGCACAGTGCGAACACGCGTAGCGTAGTGTTGCGTAGTGCTGCGGTCATTTTTTGCTTGCTCGCGGTCCTCAACGTCAAGTTGGCGACCGCGAGCAAGCAAAATGACATCCTGGCGAGACTTTTTCCTTGTTCGCGATCGCGAGCATGGAAAATAAACCTCCCGGCGAGATTCCCAACGCGAGGAGGTCAGGTTTCTCATTGTGAGGGGTCGCGTATGCTCGCGACCGCTCGCGATGAGAAACTACCAGTTCGCGTTGAGAAAGCTGCCGCTCGAGTAAAAATCTACTCGAGCAGCAGAAAACTACAGCTCGCACTGTGCAAGATGCCATTTTCAATGATTGCACAGTGCCGGTTGCTTGTCCGCACTGTGCAATCATTGAAAACAACATCTTGCACAGTGCGAACATGTTACTACGCAGTTCGCGAAGTGCTACGCGTAGCTCGCGTAGTGCGAACTTCACTTTGCGTAGCTTCGCGAAGTGCTACTTCGCGAACTACGCCCACCCTTATATGTAACCTTCGGGATAACTCATATCAAACAGCCATTTTTGAGAATTCGATTGAGACACATCATGCTTTATTTCACAGATTAATATCAACCCTGACGAAGGGCAATTCATAGCCCGAAAAGCATCGGACATTCGAATGCGTTTGATTGATATAATATGGTTTGCAAAATGAAAGATTTTGTTTTGCTTTGAAAATGGATACTTAACAAGGAGGATTGAATACAAATCCTGAGGAGAACACATGATTATTGAATGAACTTTTTGTCCGAACGTCATTCTATTGAATCTTATTTTAACTTCATCTACTAACTTGAAAAGTCCTAAGATACTGGACATTTAAGCTGTGTGCAAAAGGGACATTTGCTCATGTGAGAAACACTACTTTTGAGTTTTGTCTTACGCCCTGTGGACCAGAGGGCGATACCTTCTGCAGCACGCAAAAACTGTATAAACTCATTATACCATCTGAATAATTCCGGAGTGCCAGTTCGCATCATAATAATTCTTCAGCGTTTTAATTTTTGTCACTGTCTAAAGTAACTATAAGACTATTCCATGACAATTTGTGTCATTTAGGTTATCCAATTTTCGTTAAAGCAATTGTCTTACCCGACAGAACTTACTGTAGTTTATATTGCTCATACCCAGGTTCTGAGGGTTACCCCATTATCTTTAAGGGACTGGGTACTGGCAGATTTCCTTAACTGATGAGGCCACGGAGAGGTATGCATTCTCAACATGAGATGGGCACTACCTGTTCCTGGTAATTCCCTTTGGTTTGAAGAATGCCTCTGCCACCTTTCAGAGGTTGGTCAACCAGGTGTTGGCTGGACTGGAGGATTTCAGTGCTGCTTACCTGGATGACATTACATTGTTCAGTTCCAGCTGGGAGGATCACTTGCAGCAGCCCTGGGAAGTGATGAAGGCTCTGTATAAGGCAGGCCTCACTATCAAGGCCAGTACATGCCAGGTAGGGGAGGGTTCTGTGGTGTACTTAGGGCACCAGGTAGGAAGCTGCCAGGTGGCACCCCCTACAACCTAAGATTGACACTATTCTGGCTTGGGAGCCCCCCAGGACTCAGACTGAGGTGAGAGCCTTTTCAGGTCTCACCGCTATTACACAAGGTTTCTCAAGGGATAGAGCACCATTGTGGCCCCCTTGACTGAGCTGACTTCCAAGAAGCAGCCACGGAAAGTGATCTGGACTGATGCCTGTCAGACTGCTTTTGATGCCCTGAAATCTGCCATGTGCACGGCACCCCTGCTCAAGGCACCCAACTTCTCTCAAGAATTTGTTGTACAGACAGATGCTTCAGAGCATGGTGTGGGAGCAGTATTCTCACAACTGAACGATGAGGGCCTGGACCAACTTGTAGCCTTCATTAGCAGGAGGTTACTTGCCAGGGAACAGAGGTGGAGTGCAATTGAGCAAGAATCTTTTGCTGTGGTCTGGCTGCTAAAGAAGCTAAGACCCTATTTGTTTGGGACTCACTTCTGGTTTCAGACAGACCACAGGTCCCTCAGATGTTTGATGCGAATGCGGGATTAGAACCCAAAACTGTTGATGTGGTCCATTTCCCTACAGGGGATGGACTTTACAGTGGAACACCGCCCTGGTAAAGAACACGCCAATGCTGATGGTCTGTCCAGATTCTTTCGCCTTAGTGATGAGAACTCCCAGGAGGGTGGGTATTTCTCCCCTCTTTCAGCTGGAGGGGACACGTGTTAGACCTGGCATCCTTGGCATACATAGTTTTCCCCTGATTTTTTGCCTCTACCGCCTGTATTATTGACTGGATGCTGGATTTCATTTCTGCTTGTTTATGTACTCTGTCCACTTTGCCACTGCTGATCAGCAGTATCAAACTGCAAGTGTTCCCTGTGTAAATTGTAATTATGATTGGTTATCTATGATTGGTATATTTGGTTTGCTTAAGTGGGTATCACTATCAGTGCTGAAGGCCACCTAGTTGTATTTAGCTTATAGGCCTTGGGCATTAGTAGTGCCACTGTACTGTGGATTTACAGGTAAATTAAATATGCCAATTGGGGAATAAGCCAATTTTACCATGTTTTGAGGAGTGAGCACATGCACTCCTTTAGCACTGGCCAGCAGTGGTAAAGTGTGCTAAGTCCTAAGGCCATCAAAAACAAGATCAGCAAAAATGGAGGAGTATAGCAGAAAGTTAAGGGGAGACTGTGAGAAGTTGGCCTGGTATATGCTGTCCACTAATTATAGTGGGCACCCTGTACCAGTCCAAACAATCCCTTATTGATGATAGGTTAAAGACAACCTTTATTGAAAGCTATCCTAGTGGTAGCTATGGAGAGCAGCCTTCGGGCTAAGCCTTGAAGGAATGTAAAGCAGCTTGTTTTACCAGTCTATAATCTCTGGAATGGTTAAATGAAAGACAACCACACCAGGTATATCTATACAATATATGTATTTATTTCTAAACACACCCTACTAGACTCTTTATGAGGCTAGAGGTCAAATAACAAAAGTTACACTTCAAATAGTACAGTAAAATAGCACAAATACATGTCCGGCCCTAGGGGTGAGCCAAACCATATACTAAAATAGTGGTTTAAGAACCACGACTAAACTAGACACAAGGCCTAGAGTCTGTAGAATCACTGGGACCCCAAGGAACCACCCAAGGTAGTGACACAGGGGACCCACGGGGGCCGTGTGCAGTGTGAGAACACAGCCGCGAGCTCCCGTTAGCTTCTATGGGGAAAGTCGCGGCTAGATTTTCAAAGATTAGGGACACTTAGAAATGAGTCAGAACCAAACCCTTGGGACTTAGGAAGTTCTAGGGTCAACACCCACGGGAGCATCAGAGTGCTCGTGTTACCTCACCCAAGGAAGCCGAGTGCATATTTGTCAAATGGTGTCGGGTCGCGTTGTCGTTTTCAATGGGAGCTGGCAAAGAAGTGCTGCTGCCGGGAAGATACGAAGTGTCCGAAGAGATTCAAGCCTGGATCGAAGTCGAGAAGAACCTGAAAGGAGAGGGTACAGACTCTGGGTCACTAGCCAGTGACCAGGGGCACGATAGGCGAATGCCCACCGATGTCGGGTGATTTCAGGTGAAGAAGGTGAAGCTTGACTCTTCAGCCACGAGGACCAGGAGGCGTCAAAGACAACCAGGTGCTGGATTCGAGCTGTGCCACAAAGGATGTCGAGTGCTGCAGTGTCAGTGCCCGGATCGGACACAACAAGCCTTGGCAACAGCAACCCATGCAGAAAAGAGAAAGATGCTTCGGTGCAGACCAGCAAGGTTTGAGGGACTCACAACTTGGTAGGGAGTCAGGGCACATCAGGAGCAACCAGGGAAGCCCAAGGAAAATCAAAGTTGGCTTCACAGGGACCCACCAGTCGACAGACCAGGGATCGCAAAGGGACCTCAAGAGGAATCACAAAATGGCGTCTCACGGGTCACTCGGGGTGACTAGGCCAACAATCTTCAGTGGACTCTCTGCTCGAGGTGGGGGCTACAAGTAACCCCAAGCAAGACTATAAAAGACATCGGAAAGTCAAAGCACTTGCAAAAGTGCACGGTGACCAGGAGATCCGGTTCCACATTACTAACGAGGGCTGTGGGTCTCAGCTTTGCTGGGACACGGGTAGGCCTGGGCCAAAATTCCGTTCCGTTCGCGGAAATTGCGATATTTTGGCATTTTCGCGTTCCGCGGAAAGCGCGAAAATGTCAAAATTTCCGCATTCCGCAGCTTAGCGATAATTTGTTTCTTGCTTGCGCTGTAAAAAAATACATTCTCGCGTGCGCGCGATCGCCTTACTTGAATCCCCGCGTTCGCCGACAAGTTTTCCCGACCCGGTCACGTTCTCCACGAGATGTTGGATGTTGGTAGCCATTTTGCGCTGTCTCGCGACAGTTCGCGGCCGCATTAACGTCATTTGTCGCGCGATCACGTCATTTGTCGCGCGATCACGTCTTTCTTCTCGAGATGATGCACCGCGCGAGTATGAGAAGATTGAGATCTCGAACACGTTATTCTACATCGCGAGCGAGAGGGTGAGGACGCGGGCACGTCTAATCGAACGCAAACAGGAGAAAGAGACCCCGAACACGTCATATCCAACGGGACAGGGACAAAGAGAACGCGATCATGTCATTTTCGACACGCCGGCGGAAGTAATGTGAAGCTCGATAACTCGAACATGTAAAATTTTCAATTTGGAGAGGAATATCAGCTCTAGCAGCATGAAACCTTCTGCAAATGCTGATTTTGGATGAAAACAACTCCTTACATTGACATTTGGCTGTCCTTTTTTGTGCAAGGAGTCCTTTTTTTAAAAGGTGGAGAGAGGGAGGAAGTAACACAGAATCTCCAACTTCCTGTTCCTGTCCAGCAGGCTCCTCTCAGTGCTTTGTCCATCTCCTGCTCATTCTGCCTTTGGATTTGGAGCTGGAAAGATCACTCTTTTTGTCTGCTGCATCATTGCAATTGGATTTGAGGATTTTTGGAATAGGATATTTTACAAGTAAGTGGTTGTTGTGTCTGTTTGATTGTGGGCATTGCAGTTGTTGTAAGTAACTACAATTTATTTTTGATAATTAATTATCATCATTCCTTTTTTATTTTTTTTATTTTGTGGGTAGTAGTAGTAGGCCCGAGCTAGCCATGGGCATGGCCTCATGGGTGTGTGCATGTTCCTTTTGTTCTTTTTTTAATGTATTTCATTTTCAAGCACATTTAGGGCATGGATGGCATTGGATTGAGTTGGGGAAGTGTGCTTTTTGGGGGTGGCCTTTGTGATGTTGTTGGGCCTGGCCATGTGGCTGGTGGCCATTTTGAAGCCCAGGCCTGCAAGCTTGCCTAGCCTTGTCTGCCAACAGGCCTGCTTTTTCATCCACTAGGATCAGAGCAGGTAGCCACAGCTTTATTGATCAAGTGTTTTCTGTGTGATCTGTTGAATTTAGACATCATTTAGGGCATGGATGGCATTGGATTGAGTTGGGGAAGTGTGTTTTTTGGGGGTGGCCTTTGTGATGTCGTTGGGCCTGGCCATGTGGCTGGTGGCCATTTTGAAGCCTAGGCCTGCAAGCTTGCCTGGCTTTGTCTGCCAACAGGCCTTACTTTTTCATCCACTAGGATCAGAGCAGGTAGCCACAGCTTCATTGATCAAGTGTTTTCTGTGTGATCTGTTGAATTTAGACATCATTTAGGGCATGGATGGCATTGGATTGAGTTGGGGGAGTGTGTTTTTTGGGGGTGGCCTTTGTGATGTTGTTGGGCCTGGCCACGTGGCTGGTGGCCATTTTGAAGCCTAGGCCTGCAAGCTTGCCTGGCCTTGTCTGCCAACAGGCCTGCTTTTTCATCCACTAGGATCAGAGCAGGTAGCCACAGCTTTATTGATCAAGTGTTTTCTGTGTGATCTGTTGAATTTAGACATCATTTAGGGCATGGATGGCATTGGATTTAGTTGGGGAAGTGTGTTTTTTGGGGGTGGCCTTTGTGATGTTGTTGGGCCTGGCCATGTGGCTGGTGGCCATTTTGAAGCCTAGGCCTGCAAGCTTGCCTGGCCTTGTCTGCCAACAGGCCTGCTTTTTCATCCACTAGGATCAGAGGAGGTAGCCACAGCTTTATTGATCAAGTGTTTTTTATATGTGATCTGTTGAATTTAGACATCATTTAGGGCATGGATGGCATTGGATTGAGTTGGGGAAGTGTGTTTTTTGGGGGTGGCCTTTCTGATGTTGTTGGGCCTGGCCATGTGGCTGGTGGCCATTTTGAAGCCTAGGCCTGCAAGCTTGCCTGGCCTTGTCTGCCAACAGGCCTGCTTTTTCATCCACTAGGATCAGAGCAGGTAGCCACAGCTTTATTGATCAAGTGTTTTCTATGTGATCTGTTGAATTTAGACATCATTTAGGGCATGGATGGCATTGGATTGAGTTGGGGAAGTGTGTTTTTTGGGAGTGGCCTTTGTGATGTTGTTGGGCCTGGCCATGTGGCTGGTGGCCATTTTGAAGCCTAGGCCTGCAAGCTTGCCTGGCCTTGTCTGCCAACAGGCCTGCTTTTTCATCCACTAGGATCAGAGCAGGTAGCCACAGCTTTATTGATCAAGTGTTTTCTATGTGATCTGTTGAATTTAGACATCATTTAGGGCATGGATGGCATTGGATTGAGTTGGGGAAGTGTGTTTTTTGGGGGTGGCCTTTGTGATGTCGTTGGGCCTGGCCATGTGGCTGGTGGCCATTTTGAAGCCTAGGCCTGCAAGCTTGCCTGGCTTTGTCTGCCAACAGGCCTTACTTTTTCATCCACTAGGATCAGAGCAGGTAGCCACAGCTTTATTGATCAAGTGTTTTCTGTGTGATCTGTTGAATTTAGACATCATTTAGGGCATGGATGGCATTGGATTGAGTTGGGGGAGTGTGTTTTTTGGGGGTGGCCTTTGTGATGTTGTTGGGCCTGGCCACGTGGCTGGTGGCCATTTTGAAGCCTAGGCCTGCAAGCTTGCCTGGCCTTGTCTGCCAACAGGCCTGCTTTTTCATCCACTAGGATCAGAGCAGGTAGCCACAGCTTTATTGATCAAGTGTTTTCTGTGTGATCTGTTGAATTTAGACATCATTTAGGGCATGGATGGCATTGGATTTAGTTGGGGAAGTGTGTTTTTTAGGGGTGGCCTTTGTGATGTTGTTGGGCCTGGCCATGTGGCTGGTGGCCATTTTGAATCCTAGGCCTGCAAGCTTGCCTGGCCTTGTCTGCCAAAAGGCCTGCTTTTTCATCCACTAGGATCAGAGCAGATAGCCACAGCTTTATTGATCAAGTGTTTTCTATGGGATCTGTTGAATTTAGACATCATTTAGGGCATGGATGGCATTGGATTGAGTTGGGGAAGTGTGTTTTTTGGGGGTGGCCTTTGTGATGTTGTTGGGCCTGGCCATGTGGCTGGTGGCCATTTTGAAGCCTAGGCCTGCAAGCTTGCCTGGCCTTGTCTGCCAACAGGCCTGCTTTTTCATCCACTAGGATCAGAGCAGGTAGCCACAGCTTTATTGATCAAGTGTTTTCTATGTGATCTGTTGAATTTAGACATCATTTAGGGCATGGATGGCATTGGATTGAGTTGGGGAAGTGTGTTTTTTGGGAGTGGCCTTTGTGATGTTGTTGGGCCTGGCCATGTGGCTGGTGGCCATTTTGAAGCCTAGGCCTGCAAGCTTGCCTGGCCTTGTCTGCCAACAGGCCTGCTTTTTCATCCACTAGGATCAGAGCAGGTAGCCACAGCTTTATTGATCAAGTGTTTTTTATATGTGATCTGTTGAATTTAGACATCATTTAGGGCATGGATGGCATTGGATTGAGTTGGGGAAGTGTGTTTTTTGGGGGTGGCCTTTCTGATGTTGTTGGGCCTGGCCATGTGGCTGGTGGCCATTTTGAAGCCTAGGCCTGCAAGCTTGCCTGGCCTTGTCTGCCAACAGGCCTGCTTTTTCATCCACTAGGATCAGAGCAGGTAGCCACAGCTTTATTGATCAAGTGTTTTCTATGTGATCTGTTGAATTTAGACATCATTTAGGGCATGGATGGCATTGGATTTAGTTGGGGAAGTGTGTTTTTTGGGGGTGGCCTTTGTGATGTTGTTGGGCCTGGCCATGTGGCTGGTGGCCATTTTGAAGCCGAGGCCTGCAAGCTTGCCTGGCCTTGTCTGCCAACTGGTCTGCTTTTTCATCCACTAGGATCAGAGCAGGTAGCCACAGCTTTATTGATCAAGTGTTTTCTATGTGATCTGTTGAATTTAGACATCATTTAGGGCATGGATGGCATTGGATTGAGTTGGGGAAGTGTGTTTTTTGGGGGTTGCCTTTGTGATGTTGTTGGGACTGGACATGTGGCTGGTGACCATTTTGAAGACTAGGCCTGCAAGCTTGCCTGGCCTTGTCTGCCAACAGGCCTGCTTTTTCATCCACTAGGATCAGAGCAGTTAGCCACCGCTTTATTGATCAAGTGTTTTCTGTGTGATCTGTTGAATTTAGACATCATTTAGGGCATGGATGGCATTGGATTGAGTTGGGGAAGTGTGTTTTTTGGGGGTGGCCTTTGTGATGTTGTTAGGCCTGGCCATGTGGCTGGTGGCCATTTTTAAGCCTAGGCCTGCAAGCTTGCCTGGCCTTGTCTGCCAACAGGCCTGCTTTTTCATCCACTAGGATCAGAGCAGGTAGCCACAGCTTTATTAATCAAGTGTTTTCTGGGTGATCTGTTGCATTTAGACATCATTTAGGGCATAGATGGCATTGGATTGAGTTGGGGAAGTGTGTTTTTTGGGGGTGGCCTTTGTGATGTTGTTGGGAATGGCCATGTGGCTGGTGTCCATTTTGAAGACTAGGCCTGCAAGCTTGCCTGGCCTTGTCTGCCAACAGGCCTGCTTTTTCATCCACTAGGATCAGAGCAGGTAGCCACCGCTTTATTGATCAAGTGTTTTCTGTGTGATCTGTTGAATTTAGACATCATTTAGGGCATGGATGGCATTGGATTGAGTTGGGGAAGTGTGTTTTTTGGGGGTGGCCTTTGTGATGTTGTTGGGCCTGGCCATGTGGCTGGTGGCCATTTTGAAGCCTAGGCCTGCAAGCTTGCCTGGCCTTGTCTGCCAACAGGCCTGCTTTTTCATCCACTAGGATCAGAGCAGGTAGCCACAGCTTTATTAATCAAGT
The DNA here is from genome assembly GCF_964204655.1 of Triturus cristatus. Classification (NCBI taxonomy): domain Eukaryota; kingdom Metazoa; phylum Chordata; class Amphibia; order Caudata; family Salamandridae; genus Triturus; species Triturus cristatus. The sequence continues at coordinate 821,891,148 of NC_140579.1, read as the reverse complement.
GTTTTCTATGGGATCTGTTGAATTTAGACATCATTTAGGGCATGGATGGCATTGGATTGAGTTGGGGAAGTATGTTTTTTGGGGGTGGCCTTTGTGATGTTGTTGGGCCTGGCCATGTGGCTGGTGGCCATTTTGAAGCCTAGGCCTGCAAGCTTGCCTGGCCTTGTCTGCCAACAGGCCTGCTTTTTCATCCACTAGGATCAGAGCAGGTAGCCACAGCTTTATTGATCAAGTGTTTTCTATGTGATCTGTTGAATTTAGACATCATTTAGGGCATGGATGGCATTGGATTGAGTTGGGGAAGTGTGTTTTTTGGGGGTGGCCTTTGTGATGTCGTTGGGCCTGGCCATGTGGCTGGTGGCCATTTTGAAGCCTAGGCCTGCAAGCTTGCCTGGCTTTGTCTGCCAACAGGCCTTACTTTTTCATCCACTAGGATCAGAGCAGGTAGCCACAGCTTTATTGATCAAGTGTTTTCTGTGTGATCTGTTGAATTTAGACATCATTTAGGGCATGGATGGCATTGGATTGAGTTGGGGGAGTGTGTTTTTTGGGGGTGGCCTTTGTGATGTTGTTGGGCCTGGCCACGTGGCTGGTGGCCATTTTGAAGCCTAGGCCTGCAAGCTTGCCTGGCCTTGTCTGCCAACAGGCCTGCTTTTTCATCCACTAGGATCAGAGCAGGTAGCCACAGCTTTATTGATCAAGTGTTTTCTGTGTGATCTGTTGAATTTAGACATCATTTAGGGCATGGATGGCATTGGATTTAGTTGGGGAAGTGTGTTTTTTAGGGGTGGCCTTTGTGATGTTGTTGGGCCTGGCCATGTGGCTGGTGGCCATTTTGAATCCTAGGCCTGCAAGCTTGCCTGGCCTTGTCTGCCAAAAGGCCTGCTTTTTCATCCACTAGGATCAGAGCAGATAGCCACAGCTTTATTGATCAAGTGTTTTCTATGGGATCTGTTGAATTTAGACATCATTTAGGGCATGGATGGCATTGGATTGAGTTGGGGAAGTGTGTTTTTTGGGGGTGGCCTTTGTGATGTTGTTGGGCCTGGCCATGTGGCTGGTGGCCATTTTGAAGCCTAGGCCTGCAAGCTTGCCTGGCCTTGTCTGCCAACAGGCCTGCTTTTTCATCCACTAGGATCAGAGCAGGTAGCCACAGCTTTATTGATCAAGTGTTTTCTATGTGATCTGTTGAATTTAGACATCATTTAGGGCATGGATGGCATTGGATTGAGTTGGGGAAGTGTGTTTTTTGGGAGTGGCCTTTGTGATGTTGTTGGGCCTGGCCATGTGGCTGGTGGCCATTTTGAAGCCTAGGCCTGCAAGCTTGCCTGGCCTTGTCTGCCAACAGGCCTGCTTTTTCATCCACTAGGATCAGAGCAGGTAGCCACAGCTTTATTGATCAAGTGTTTTTTATATGTGATCTGTTGAATTTAGACATCATTTAGGGCATGGATGGCATTGGATTGAGTTGGGGAAGTGTGTTTTTTGGGGGTGGCCTTTCTGATGTTGTTGGGCCTGGCCATGTGGCTGGTGGCCATTTTGAAGCCTAGGCCTGCAAGCTTGCCTGGCCTTGTCTGCCAACAGGCCTGCTTTTTCATCCACTAGGATCAGAGCAGGTAGCCACAGCTTTATTGATCAAGTGTTTTCTATGTGATCTGTTGAATTTAGACATCATTTAGGGCATGGATGGCATTGGATTTAGTTGGGGAAGTGTGTTTTTTGGGGGTGGCCTTTGTGATGTTGTTGGGCCTGGCCATGTGGCTGGTGGCCATTTTGAAGCCGAGGCCTGCAAGCTTGCCTGGCCTTGTCTGCCAACTGGTCTGCTTTTTCATCCACTAGGATCAGAGCAGGTAGCCACAGCTTTATTGATCAAGTGTTTTCTATGTGATCTGTTGAATTTAGACATCATTTAGGGCATGGATGGCATTGGATTGAGTTGGGGAAGTGTGTTTTTTGGGGGTTGCCTTTGTGATGTTGTTGGGACTGGACATGTGGCTGGTGACCATTTTGAAGACTAGGCCTGCAAGCTTGCCTGGCCTTGTCTGCCAACAGGCCTGCTTTTTCATCCACTAGGATCAGAGCAGTTAGCCACCGCTTTATTGATCAAGTGTTTTCTGTGTGATCTGTTGAATTTAGACATCATTTAGGGCATGGATGGCATTGGATTGAGTTGGGGAAGTGTGTTTTTTGGGGGTGGCCTTTGTGATGTTGTTAGGCCTGGCCATGTGGCTGGTGGCCATTTTTAAGCCTAGGCCTGCAAGCTTGCCTGGCCTTGTCTGCCAACAGGCCTGCTTTTTCATCCACTAGGATCAGAGCAGGTAGCCACAGCTTTATTAATCAAGTGTTTTCTGGGTGATCTGTTGCATTTAGACATCATTTAGGGCATAGATGGCATTGGATTGAGTTGGGGAAGTGTGTTTTTTGGGGGTGGCCTTTGTGATGTTGTTGGGAATGGCCATGTGGCTGGTGTCCATTTTGAAGACTAGGCCTGCAAGCTTGCCTGGCCTTGTCTGCCAACAGGCCTGCTTTTTCATCCACTAGGATCAGAGCAGGTAGCCACCGCTTTATTGATCAAGTGTTTTCTGTGTGATCTGTTGAATTTAGACATCATTTAGGGCATGGATGGCATTGGATTGAGTTGGGGAAGTGTGTTTTTTGGGGGTGGCCTTTGTGATGTTGTTGGGCCTGGCCATGTGGCTGGTGGCCATTTTGAAGCCTAGGCCTGCAAGCTTGCCTGGCCTTGTCTGCCAACAGGCCTGCTTTTTCATCCACTAGGATCAGAGCAGGTAGCCACAGCTTTATTAATCAAGTGTTTTCTATGGGATCTGTTGAATTTAGACATCATTTAGGGCATGGATGGCATTGGATTGAGTTGGGGAAGTATGTTTTTTGGGGGTGGCCTTTGTGATGTTGTTGGGCCTGGCCATGTGGCTGGTGGCCATTTTGAAGCCTAGGCCTGCAAGCTTGCCTGGCCTTGTCTGCCAACAGGCCTGCTTTTTCATCCACTAGGATCAGAGCACGTAGCCACAGCTTTATTGATCAAGTGTTTTCTATGTGATCTGTTGAATTTAGACATCATTTAGGGCATGGATGGCATTGGATTGAGTTGGGGAAGTGTGTTTTTTGGGAGTGGCCTTTGTGATGTTGTTGGGCCTGGCCATGTGGCTGGTGGCCATTTTGAAGCCTAGGCCTGCAAGCTTGCCTGGCCTTGTCTGCCAACAGGCCTGCTTTTTCATCCACTAGGATCAGAGCAGGTAGCCACAGCTTTATTGATCAAGTGTTTTTTATATGTGATCTGTTGAATTTAGACATCATTTAGGGCATGGATGGCATTGGATTGAGTTGGGGAAGTGTGTTTTTTGGGGGTGGCCTTTCTGATGTTGTTGGGCCTGGCCATGTGGCTGGTGGCCATTTTGAAGCCTAGGCCTGCAAGCTTGCCTGGCCTTGTCTGCCAACAGGCCTGCTTTTTCATCCTCTAGGATCAGAGCAGGTAGCCACAGCTTTATTGATCAAGTGTTTTCTATGTGATCTGTTGAATTTAGACATCATTTAGGGCATGGATGGCATTGGATTTAGTTGGGGAAGTGTGTTTTTTGGGGGTGGCCTTTGTGATGTTATTGGGCCTGGCAATGTGGCTGGTGGCCATTTTGAAGCCTAGGCCTGCAAGCTTGCCTGGCCTTGTCTGCCAACAGGTCTGCTTTTTCATCCACTAGGATCAGAGCAGGTAGCCACAGCTTTATTGATCAAGTGTTTTCTATGTGATCTGTTGAATTTAGACATCATTTAGGGCATGGATGACATTGGATTGAGTTGGGGAAGTGTGTTTTTTGGGGGTGGCCTTTGTGATGTTGTTGGGACTGGCCATGTGGCTGGTGGCCATTTTGAAGACTAGGCCGTCAAGCTTGCCTGGCCTTGTCTGCCAACAGGCCTGCTTTTTCATCCACTAGGATCAGAGCAGGTAGCCACCGCTTTATTGATCAAGTGTTTTCTGTGTGATCTGTTGAATTTAGACATCATTTAGGGCATGGATGGCATTGGATTGAGTTGGGGAAGTGTGTTTTTTGGGGGTGGGCTTTGTGATGTTGTTGGGCCTGGCCATGTGGCTGGTGGCCATTTTGAAGCCTAGGCCTGCAAGCTTGCCTGGCCTTGTCTGCCAACAGGCCTGCTTTTTCATCCACTAGGATCAGAGCAGGTAGCCACAGCTTTATTAATCAAGTGTTTTCTGTGTGATCTGTTGCATTTAGACATCATTTAGGGCATGGATGGCATTGGATTGAGTTGGGGAAGTGTGTTTTTTGGGGGTGGCCTTTGTGATGTTGTTGGGAATGGCCATGTGGCTGGTGGCCATTTTGAAGACTAGGCCTGCAAGCTTGCCTGGCCTTGTCTGCCAACAGGCCTGCTTTTTCATCCACTAGGATCAGAGCAGGTAGCCACCGCTTTATTGATCAAGTGTTTTCTGTGTGATCAGTTGAATTTAGACATCATTTAGGGCATGGATGGCATTGGATTGAGTTGGGGAAGTGTGTTTTTTGGGGGTGGCCTTTGTGATGTTGTTGGGCCTGGCCATGTGGCTGGTGGCCATTTTGAAGCCTAGGCCTGCAAGCTTGCCTGGCCTTGTCTGCCAACAGGCCTGCTTTTTCATCCACTAGGATCAGAGCAGGTAGCCACAGCTTTATTAATCAAGTGTTTTCTGTGTGATCTGTTGAATTTAGACATCATTTAGGGCATGGATGGCATTGGATTGAGTTGGGGAAGTGTGTTTTTTGGGGTGGCCTTTCTGATGTTGGTTGTCTTAAAGACATGCTTTTGTTGTATGTGTCTGGTGTGTTGGTGTGCAATGCATGCACCCTGCAGACCTTTTTGGGGCCTGTGAATGTTCGTATTTCCATTTTGTTGCATTAAAAAGGCCGAGCAGTGTGCTTTAGCATGCATCCTTTACCTGGTTTTATAGGCCTTTTGTCAGCTCCTGGTGTTTCCCAGGCCCCCGGCTTGTTTGTGATTTGTGAGTGTCTATGTGGGTGGTGGCCTTTTTTGGTGTTTGGACTGTGAGTTATTAGTGTCCTGCTTCTGCCATAGGCCTGCATGGTTTTCCTATTGGCTATTTGGCTTACTGCTTCCATCCATCCACCCCCTTTGCCAGCAGCAGCTCCATGGATGCTGAGATGCTCAAATAATTTAATGGTCCACCCCACTTTCATTACATTTTTATTTTGGTGGTTATTATTAACTTTCCTATCCTTCCTGAGAGTGTAGTGTGTGGCTGTACACAGTAGTATAACATAGCTCTAGTTAAAAAAAAAAGTCATAAATTGCTAGACTATCTTTTGTTTGCACTAGTACAGTACTAAGTAACTGAACCACAACAACAAATGCAACATTTCACTGATGTTCTTCTCCTGTCTTATTTGCTTTTAGGTGCACAAAAGACAGAGTAGGAGGTGTCATCAGCATCACCCGGCTACCCGTTGTACTGCCAGCCAGACAGAAGTCCTGCTGCGCATCACGTCCACGTGTGACCAGAACTTGTTGTGCATCTGCATCCTGCCTGACATCTGAAGAAGATGGCCCCAAAGAAAGGTACCAGGTCCAGTACCAAGAAAGTTGCCGGTGAGAAGAAGGAACAGAAAAAGGAAGTGCCATTAACCACGACTGGTGGTGTGCCGGCCAATGTTTTTTTTGGCACTGTAGGAGAGTAGGGTCTGCTATCCTATGGTCACCCCAAATTTTTGCTTTTTGCTTCACTGGTTTTTGACATATTGAGGCTGTGGGCCTGCCAATCAGACCCCCAGCCTGCTGTTCTCTCTACTAAATTAAAACTATGCACCCTAGGTGCATAACCAATTGGAAGTGGATCACCCTGTCAGCCCCTGTACCAGTGTACACTAGGTACCCAGGGCATTGGTGTACCCAAGGCCTGCCAGGGGCTGAAGCATGTATTATGCCACCCCAGGCTTGGCCTAACAATTTGACACAACTGGCTGATCACTCAGCTGGGGTAAGTTGGTGTAATCACCTCTTACTTAGGTGTAGTATACCTATACCTAACCTTAAATGGGACACCTGGTAACCTATAAGTCACTCCTATGGCAGGCCTTAACAATCCTGAAGGCAGAGTGCTTGGTTCCATGTGAGATGGTGCTCTGGCATGAGCTGAGCCTGTCTGCAGTGGTCGGAACAACTTCCTTCTACTGTTTCCAGATATCGTCATACCATATACTCTTAAGTGCATTATGAACCTCGCGGTTAAATGCTATCTTTGGTTTGGCTTTATCAAAACATGTCGAGTAAGGTGTCATACGAATTGGAATACTAACCCCTCGCCAATTCTGGCGACGGGGTTAGCATTCCACCCTTCTAGAGGGACACCACATGTACAGTACCTGAAACCCGGGTAAAATCAGACATAGCCTCAGCTCCACAAAATGGATGCTGCCACCACAGACACAAGTCTGCCCTCCTGCTGCTGGGAGTCCTTCCAGCTTGGGAGGTGTGGACAAAGGGTTTCCTGCCAGGGGAGGTGCATGCACCACCCCAGACAGGATTTTGTGTATTGGTCAGGTAGGGCTTGAAAGAAACCAGACATGCCTGTGGCTCACAAGGAGCCTCGGTGCATATGCCAGTTCAAACCGGTCCTGGGGCACACCAGTCCCGGGCCTGGGGCGAGCTGGACAAAGGATTGGGGGTGTAACCACCCCCCTTCCTGGTCCCACCCTTAGGGAGGGACCTAGCAGGTAGTCCGGCCCCTAGAATCCGCTTAAAGGTAGGAGCTGTGTCCTAAGACTTCAGACATCCTGGAATCAACTTGAAACTAAGAAGAAGACGGGAACTTCGACATTCTGCTGCACAGAAGACTGAAGGAAATCTCCCCTGTGGTCAGGGAGTGACCACCTTGCTAACGCAAGCACCATCCAGCGAATAAACGTCTGCTTTGCCGCCGCCTCCCGCCGGAGCCCAGAGACTGACAAGACCTGGACCTCCAGACCTCTCACCGCCCGATCCACAGTCCCTGAAAAGAGGAGACCCGTGGAGGCACCGAGACACGTGGAGCCAGCCATCTTGAAACGACCACTACAAGCTGACAAGTGCAACAACTGAGGCTCCCTCCAAGTTGTGCTTTGGGATCTGAGAAGCCCAACACCCAAGCAGCATCTGCACCAAAGGTGAGCCCTTCAGCATCTCCACGATCTGCGTGGGGCCCTTCTGCATTTTGCCACTCGACGCGCCTAACCGGTTGCTGGCCCGCTGGCTAGTAGCCATCTTGGCGACGAACTTCACAAAATACACAGCTGGTCTGGTTGCTCCAGACTGGCCCTTGCTCCCCTCCAAAGGAGCAGTCCTTCTGACCTTGCTGGTCAGAACCATCAGCTTATTTCATCTCCTACAACAATTGCTTTTGCCAAGGCTTGTTTGCTTCGATCAAGTCGCCGACACCGCCGACAGCGAGAGCCTGTGTGGGACAGTTCGTGAACCGACTCCTGGACGTCGTCGACCTCCAGGGACTACGTGGCTGCAGAGACAAGCTACACCTTTCTTCCTGTTTGCACCCGACATTGCCTGGTACCCACCTGGTGCCACGCTGGTCACTGGCTAGTGACTGTGAACACTGTCCCCTCTGCTTACAGGTCTTCAACATCTCCGATCCACTCTTGGATCCACTGCATCTCTCCCGGACCGACCGCCTGCAGCATCTTTGTCTTCAAGCTCCACGGAACAGATAGAAGAAACCCGACGCACTTCGAGGCCTATGCACCCGCTTCCTGTGGGTGAGGTAAAGCTGGCACACCTGTGCCCAAGTGTAATATTACATCTCTAGTGCCTGTGTTCCAAATCTTGAGTTCCTAGTCCATCCGGAAGATCCTCTTTGCAGTAACTTTGTACTTTTTACGCACCCATTGAAACCTATGGGAGCACGCGTGTGACTATTTGCTCTGCACACGCCACCCGTGGACCTCCTGGTCACTAACTGAAGTTAGCTCCTTGTAGGCCCAGCGATTCTAGAGGCCCTAGGCCTTTTCCCTTTTCTGTTTGTGGTACTTATACCACTATTTTAGTATATGGTTTGAGCGGCCACCAGGGCCTATCCATATAAAGTGCAACTTCTGTGTATTCTACTGTAATCTTGTTTGACGATTTGTGCTCCTGTGCTCATAAAGAGACTAGGGGTTACTTTGAGAAATAAATACATATATATTTTGAATATATATCTGTGTGGTGTCCTTTCATTGGTATAAAAGGGGGTTGCATTTGGTAAAACGGCTGGCTTAACACGCTTCACGAGTTTAGCCTCAAAGTCTGCTTAGCCTACGCTACCACTAGGGCAGCTAGTCCGAAAAGGTTGACTTACAACCACACCATAAGGGTTGCTTGGCATGGTACAAGGTGATCACTTTAACTAGTGAGCATCATATACCAGGCCAACTTCTCACATTGGTGAGCAGCGGTTGGATTTGAGCTTGCTGTGTTTTACCATTGTAATCTCTTGGTTACCAATTGAAAGATCACATAGGTACCTGTAGGTACATATAAAACAAGATTAGATATACATAAGTTCTACTGAACTTAGTTGTTGTAGAGCAAAGGGAGTAGCACACCCTGACTACAACTACTAGATAGGTTTAGTAGGTAAACCCAAGTGTAGGTAGATTGCAACACATCCACCCACACTTAAGAGCAATGGCTGGGGCAGAGGGGTCCACTGTACCCATCTCTGTTGAGAGTGACCCCCAGAGGGCACCATCCATCTTTGCTACCCTTAATCAGAATGAGCTCAGGCATTTGGCAACTCTTAGAGGCCTTAAACAGCCCAAGAACCCTACCTCTGCTGAGCTCAGAGAACTCTTGCAAAATGATGAGAATCAGAGAGAGCTCAAGAAAGCTTCCCAGTTAGCCCCCTTAGGGACAGGAACAGGAGGCCCCCCTTCTGAAGATGCTACAGAGGTACCCAGTTCCAATAGTCACCCCTTAGATGGCAATAATACCACAGAGGATGAGAGTGATAAAGGTGCTGATACAGAAAGTAGTGATGATGAAGGGAGAACTAGCCCAGTGCCAAGTGTTATACTTGGCCCAGCTAAACTAAGGCTATTGGGGACTGACAGTGGGTTTACCCCATTGGATCTCCCCAGTGGACTTAACACAGGGCTTGGGAGGCAAAGGAATCGCTCAGGTGACTCCAATGCTTCTCATGGCTCTAGAGGCTCTCAAGGTCACTCCAGGAAAAGGATGACCACCCCTCAGAGGAGGGAACATGAGGCCAGAATGCAGGAAGCCCAGCTGAGGATCAGGAAGCAGGAGCTAGAAGTAGCCCTGATGGAAGAAAAACTGAACAAGGCTAGGCGACCTAGAGAGAGTGGGTCTATACCCACTGGTGGCAGCATTGTCCCTAAGGACAAAGATAGGGTCTTTGATAATAGGAACCTGTCTAAGGTTGTGCCCCCCTACAAAAGTGGGGATGACATCCACAAATGGATAACTGCTCTTGAGAGAGCCTGCAAAGTACAGCAGGTTCCTGAAGACCAGTGGGCAGCAATCCTCTGGCTCTCCTTTGAAGGGAGAGGCAGAGACAGACTCCTCACTGTTAGAGAAGAGGATGTCAGAAATTACACAGTCCTGAAGAGTGTTCTGGTAGATGGGTTAGGCTTAACCACTGAACAGTACAGGTTAATGTTCAGAGACACCCAAAAGACACAGACTCAGGACTGGTCTGAATATGTTGAATGTGCCACTAAGGCTTTGGAGGGTTGGTTGCTGGGAAGTAAGGTATCTGATTTTACAGGATTGTATAATTTGATGATGAGAGAACAGATTTTAAATAACGGTCAAAACCAGCAACTGCATCAACACTTGGTTGACTCTGATCTGACCTCTCCCCAAGAATTGGGAAAGAAGGCAGACAAATGGGTCAGAACCAGGGTTAAGCAAAAGAACCAGAACCAGGGCCAAGGGGGTGATCAGAAGAAAACAGACCAAAAGGGTGGAGATCAGAAACCTAAAGACCAGAAGTCTTCAACAGGGCCCCAAACTACTGCTAAGGAGGGTGGGTCCCAACAGTCCAAAAAGAAGAAAGAAGGTCAAAAGAAACCCTGGTGCAATCATTGCAAAAATACAACTCACTGGACTAGTGATTGCCAAAAGGTTGGAGCCCCCAACACTGTTGCCCCTAAGGCACCTGCTCCCAGTACTACTGTTAGCAGTGTTGGTCCCCAGACAAAGGGTGTAGTGGGAATCACTATGGGAACTGAAGGAGATTCTGACTTAGACAGAACCCTGACACAGGCAGTCTTGATCTGTGATGGGGACATTGATTTGTCCCTGACTGTGAGCCCCAGTAACCTGGGCAAGTACAGACAGACTCCTTTAATAAATGAAAAAGTGGCTCAAGCCTACAGGGACACATGTGCCAGTGTCACTATGGTGACACCAGGCTTTGTGGACCCTGGACAGTACATACCAGGTGAGAACTACCTGGTGACCAATGCCAGCAATGCCACTACTTCACATAGTGTGGCAGTTGTTAACTTCTCATGGGGAGGGGTAACTGGCCTCAAAAGGGTTGTGGTTAGTGCAGACCTCCCAGTAGAATGTTTGTTGGGCAATGACCTAGAGAGTTCTCTATGGTCAGAAGTGGAGTACAGGACTCATGCAGAGATGTTAGGTATATCATCACATGTCCTTGCTGTGACCAGGTCACAGGCCAAAAAGTGCCTCACTGAACCTCAGGTCTTGGATCCTGGAACAATGGACCAAGCACCTACCAAGAAGAAGAAGAACAGGAGGGTCAAGGCTGTGCCTTCCCCCCTGCCTCAGAGTGATGATCAGCCTTCCCAGGAAACTGATCTAGAGGACCCTGAAGGAACTGTCCCTGAAGAGCTTGAACCTGATCAGGTTGAGTTTCTGGGGACAGGGGGACCTTCAAGGGCTGACTTGAGGCAGGCTCAGTTATCCTGTCCCTCTCTTGAACCCCTCAGACAGCTGGCTGCTGCTGAGGCTGCTGGGAATGCTCAAGGTACCCATAAAGTGTATTGGGATGAAGGGCTCCTTAATTCAGAGGCTAGAGACCCCAAGCCTGGTGCCACCAGGAGGTTGGTTATACCTCTGCAATTTAGGGGCTTCCTTCTTACCTTGGCCCATGATATTCCTTTAGCAGGACACTTAGGCCAGAATAAGACTTGGGACAGGCTTGTCCCTCACTTTCACTGGCCTCATATGAATGAAGATACAAAGGAGTTTTGTCGCTCCTGTGTGACCTGCCAAGCCAGTGGCAAATCAGGTGGCACAACAAAGGCCCCCCTAATACCACTACCTGTGGTGGGGGTCCCCTTTGAAAGAGTGGGAATAGACATAGTGGGTCCCATGGATCCTCCCACTGCATCTGGGCACAGATTTATACTGGTGGTAGTGGATCATGCCACCAGGTATCCAGAGGCAATTCCCCTTAGGACCACTACAGCACCTGTTGTGGCCAGGGCCCTGCTGGGAGTATTCTCCAGAGTGGGGTTTCCTAAGGAGGTAGTATCTGACAGAGGTACCAACTTTATGTCAGGATACTTGACATCTATGTGGAAGGAATGTGGTGTCAACTACAAGTTCACCACCCCTTATCACCCACAATGCAATGGGCTTGTTGAGAGATTCAACAAGACCCTAAAGGGTATGATCAAAGGATTACCTGAAAAGCTCAGGCGAAGATGGGACACCCTTCAACCCTGCCTTCTGTTTGCTTACAGAGAGGTCCCACAAAAAGGAGTTGGCTACAGCCCCTTTGAATTGTTGTTTGGGCACCCTGTAAGAGGCCCACTGTGTTTAGTGAAGGAAGGATGGGAGTTACCTCTCAAAAAGCCTAAGCAAGACATAGTGGACTATGTACTTGGTCTCCGCTCCCGGATGGCTGAGTATATGGAGAAGGCATCCAAAAACCTTGAGGCAAGCCAGGCCTTACAGAAAGCTTGGCATGACCAAAAGGCTGTCTTGGTTGAGTTTCAGCCAGGACAGAAGGTATGGGTGTTGGAGCCAGTGGCCCCAGCAGCACTCCAAGACAAATGGTCTGGACCCCATACAATCCTGGAAAAGAAGGGAGAGGTCACCTACTTGGTAGACCTAGGAACTCCCAGGAGTCCCCACAGGGTACTCCATGTTAACAGGCTTAAAGCATATGTTGACAGGGCAGACATGGGCTTGCTCATGGCTACAGATGAGGGACAGGAGGAAGAGAGTGACCCTCTCCCAGACCTGTTGTCTCAGAACCCTGAAGATGGCTCAGTTGAAGGAGTGACCCTTGGAGGCAACCTCACTGCCCATCAGCAGACTGAATGTAGACAGGTTCTACAATCATTTTCACATATGTTTTCCTTGATACCTAGTCAAACTGACTGGTGTACCCATGTGGTGGACACTGGTGACAGTCTGCCTGTAAAGAACAAGCTTTACAGACAACCTGACCACGTCAGGGACTGTATAAAGGCTGAGGTACATAAAATGCTGGAATTAGGTGTCATTGAACCCCCAGAGAGCCCCTGGGCTAGCCCAGTGGTTCTGGTCCCCAAACCTCACACCAAAGATGGCAAGAGAGAGATGAGGTTCTGTGTGGACTACAGGGGTCTCAATGCTGTCACCAGGACAGATGCACACCCTATTCCAAGGGCAGATGAGCTCATAGACAAACTAGCTTCTGCAAAGTTTTTGAGCACATTTGACTTAACAGCTGGCTATTGGCAAATCAGATTAGCTGAGGAGTCTAAGGCCAAAACAGCATTCTCAACCCCAGGTGGGCACTACCAGTTTGTGGTGATGCCCTTTGGTCTGAAGAATGCACCTGCCACCTTCCAAAGGCTGGTGAACCAAGTCCTTACCGGGTTGGATGACTTTTGCGCAGCATATCTTGATGACATTGCTGTCTTTAGCTCCACCTGGGAGGATCACCTGATCCACCTGAAGAAGGCTCTTGAGGCTCTGCAAAGGGCAGGCCTCACTATCAAGGCTACTAAGTGCCAGATAGGGCAGAGTAAGGTTGTATATTTGGGCCACCTTGTAGGTGGAGGCCAAGTTCAACCACTGGAGAGTAAGATACAATCCATCAAGGACTGGTCCCCTCCAACCACCCAGACTCAAGTTCGAGCTTTCTTGGGCTTGACTGGGTACTACAGGAAGTTTGTTAAGAACTATGGGTCCATTGTGACTCCTCTTAATGATCTGACATCCAAGAAGATGCCCAAAAAGGTTCAGTGGACAGTAAGCTGTCAAAAGGCATTTGATGACCTGAAGGAGGCCATGTGCTCTGCACCTATCCTGAAAAGTCCTGACTACTCCAAAGAGTTTATTGTCCAAACAGATGCTTCTGAGTTGGGTGTGGGAGCTGTGCTGTCACAACTTAATGTAGATGGTCAAGACCAACCCATTGCTTTTATTAGCAGAAGGTTGACCCCCAGAGAGAAGAATTGGTCAGCTATTGAGAGGGAGGCCTTTGCTGTGGTGTGGGCCCTGAAGAAGCTGAGGCCATACTTGTTTGGCACTCACTTCAAGATTCAGACCGACCATAAGCCCCTCTTGTGGCTAAATCAGATGAAGGGTGAAAACCCCAAACTGCTTAGGTGGTCCATTTCCCTACAGGGGATGGACTTTACAGTGGAGCACCGGCCAGGTACTGACCATGGGAATGCAGATGGTCTCTCCAGGTACTTCCACTTAGGACATGAAGACGAGACTGGTCAAGGCTAGTTTAATGTCCCAGCATTTGGGGGGGGTTGTGTAGGAGAGTAGGGTCTGCTATCCTATGGTCACCCCAAATTTTTGCTTTTTGCTTCACTGGTTTTTGACATATTGAGGCTGTGTGCCTGCCAATCAGACCCCCAGCCTGCTGTTCTCTCTACTAAATTAAAACTATGCACCCTAGGTGCATAACCAATTGGAAGTGGATCACCCTGTCAGCCCCTGTACCAGTGTACACTAGGTACCCAGGGCATTGGTGTACCCAAGGCCTGCCAGGGGCTGAAGCATGTATTATGCCACCCCAGGCTTGGCCTAACAATTTGACACAACTGGCTGATCACTCAGCTGGGGTAAGTTGGTGTAATCACCTCTTACTTAGGTGTAGTATACCTATACCTAACCTTAGATGGGACACCTGGTAAACTATAAGTCACTCCTATGGCAGGCCTTAACAATCCTGAAGGCAGAGTGCTTGGTTCCATGTGAGATGGTGCTCTGGCATGAGCTGAGCCTGTCTGCAGTGGTCGGAACAACTTCCTTCTACTGTTTCCAGATATCGTCATACCATATACTCTTAAGTGCATTATGAACCTCGCGGTTAAATGCTATCTTTGGTTTGGCTTTATCAAAACATGTCGAGTAAGGTGTCATACGAATTGGAATACTAACCCCTCGCCAATTCTGGCGACGGGGTTAGCATTCCACCCTTCTAGAGGGACACCACATGTACAGTACCTGAAACCCGGGTAAAATCAGACATAGCCTCAGCTCCACAAAATGGATGCTGCCACCACAGACACAAGTCTGCCCTCCTGCTGCTGGGAGTCCTTCCAGCTTGGGAGGTGTGGACAAAGGGTTTCCTGCCAGGGGAGGTGCATGCACCACCCCAGACAGGATTTTGTGTATTGGTCAGGTAGGGCTTGAAAGAAACCAGACATGCCTGTGGCTCACAAGGAGCCTCGGTGCATATGCCAGTTCAAACCGGTCTTGGGGCACACCAGTCCCGGGCCTGGGGCGAGCTGGACAAAGGATTGGGGGTGTAACCACCCCTCTTCCTGGTCCCACCCATAGGGAGGGACCTAGCAGGTAGTCCGGCCCCTAGAATCCGCTTAAAGGTAGGAGCTGTGTCCTAAGACTTCAGACATCCTGGAATCAACTTGAAACTAAGAAGAAGACGGGAACTTCGACATTCTGCTGCACAGAAGACTGAAGGAAATCTCCCCTGTAGTCAGGGAGTGACCACCTTGCTAACGCAAGCACCATCCAGCGAATCAACGTCTGCTTTGCCGCCGCCTCCCGCCGGAGCCCGAGCCCAGAGACTGACAAGACCTGGACCTCCAGACCTCTCACCGCCCGATCCACAGTCCCTGAAAAGAGGAGACCCGTGGAGGCACCGAGACACGTGGAGCCAGCCATCTTGAAACGACCACGACAAGCTGACAAGTGCAACAACCGAAGCTCCCTCCAAGTTGTGCTTTGGGATCTGAGAAGCCCAACACCTGAGCAGCATCTGCACCAAAGGTGAGCCCTCCAGCATCTCCACAATCTGCGTGGGGCCCTTCTGCATTTTGCCACTCGACGCGCCTAACCGGTTGCTGGCCCGCTGACTATTAGCCATCTTGGCGACGAACTTCACAAAATACACCACTGGTCTGGTTGCTCCAGACTGGCCCTTGCTCCCCTCCAAAGGAGCAGTCCTTCTGACCTTGCTGGTCAGAACCATCAGCTTATTTCATCTCCTACAACAATTGCTTTTGCCAAGGCTTGTTTGCTTCGATCAAGTCGCCGACACCGCCGACAGCGAGAGCCTGCGTGGGACAGCTCGTGAACCGACTCCTGGACGTCGTCGACCTCCAGGGACCACGTGGCTGCAGAGACAAGCTACACCTTTCTTCCTGTTTGCACCCGACATTGCCTGGTACCCACCTGGTGCCACGCTGGTCACTGGCTAGTGACTTTGAACACTGTCCCCTCTGCTTACAGGTCTTCAACATCTCCGATCCACTCTTGGATCCACTGCATCTCTCCCGGACCGACCGCCTGCAGCATCTTTGTCTTCAAGCTCCACGGAACAGATAGAAGAAACCCGACGCACTTCGAGGCCTATGCACCCACTTCCTGTGGGTGAGGTAAAGCTGGCACACCTGTGCCCAAGTGTAGTATTACATCTCTAGTGCCTGTGTTCCAAATCTTGAGTTCCTAGTCCATCCGGAAGATCCTCTTTGCAGTAACTTTGTACTTTTTACGCACCCATTGAAACCTATGGGAGCACGCGTGTGACTATTTGCTCTGCACACGCCACCCGTGGACCTCCTGGTCACTAACTGAAGTTAGCTCCTTGTAGGCCCAGCGATTCTAGAGGCCCTAGGCCTTTTCCCATTTCTGTTTGTGGTACTTATACCACTATTTTAGTATATGGTTTGAGCGGCCACCAGGGCCTATCCATATACAGTGCAACTTCTGTGTATTCTACTGTAATCTTGTTTGACGATTTGTGCTCCTGTGCTCATAAAGAGACTAGGGGTTACTTTGAGAAATAAATACATATATATTTTGAATATATATCTGTGTGGTGTCCTTTCATTGGTATAAAAGGGGGTTGCATTTGGTAAAACAGCTGGCTTAACATGCTTCACGAGTTTAGCCTCAAAGACTGCTTAGCCTACGCTACCACTAGGGCAGCTAGTCCGAAAAGGTTGACTTACAACCACACCATAAGGGTTGCTTGGCATGGTACAAGGTGATCACTTTAATTAGTGAGCATCATATACCAGGCCAACTTCTCACAGGCACCAAAAAAGTTACGCCTGCAGCAGCGTTGTCCGGGAACCAAGCTGGGAGCAGCACAGCGGTCCAACCACACCAACCTAGGCCCAAGGGCTTTAGTGTCGCAGAGGTAGCCAGTCTACTAACGAGCAGCGATGTTGAAGAAATGTCATTACCGCAAAGTAGTACACAATCAAGTTCAACGCAGGTGGAAACTCAGCAGATCAGTGTGCAGCCGCCGCAACAAGAACAGCAGCAGCCGCCGCAACAAGAACAGCAGCAGCCACCGCAACAAGAACAGCAGCAGCTGCCGCAACAGCCCACCATAGTAGTTGTTGCTCCTGACGTAGGGGCATTTTAGGAAATCGAGCTTCCTGCAGACAAAGTGGAGCAAAGTCAAACAACTGTTTCAGAAGATCTATTGTCTTCCAGACCACCAGCAAGGAAAAGGAGGCTTAGTCCATCATCTTCTTCTTCAAGCCCCGCTTCTGATGATCGTGATGACACTTGGGTCCCACCAGCTCGGTCTGAGAGTGATATACGCCACAAGACAATGCTTCTGAAAAGGAGGGTCCCAGAAAAACTTAGAGTTATGGAGGTAGATGTAGAAGAGGGGGGTGATGATGTTGATGAAGAAGAGCCAGTCATCACGCACATTACTCCCGCCCCAAAGGGATTGGAGACCAACATTCTCACCCTATCCAGAAAGGCTGCTACTGAGCGGGATGTAGCATGGATCTCACCAACACAGGTTACACCACCACTACCTCCAGCTGCCATATTTTCCAAGGCCCGGCAGGGACCTACATCCAGCTCAACCATCTCAGTAGGTAGTGGTAGTAAAAGTCACAGTGTAGGTGGACAGGGTCACACATTTTCAAACACCCCCTCAAGTTCATCTGGTGTTGAAAGTGGCACATCCAGCAGTGCCAGAAAGTTCTCCTTCCCAGTTTGGGACTTCTTTTCTGTTAGCGCCAAGGAGGAGAACGTTGCTATATGCTCAATTTGTCGGCAAGGTGTTCGGCGTGGTAAGCTTGGTACAAATTATGGTACCGGAGGACAAGCAAGTCATCTCAGAATACACCACACTATCGTGTGGGAGGATCACCTTCTTAAGTTAAAAGAAAGTAGAAAAAGTCAACCCATTGAAGTTGGTCAGGATGAATCAGAGAGCGATATTATTGCGGTGGCAGGTGAAGAAGAGGGAGGCATTTCTAGCCCTGTCCCCAGTAGCGCAGTGGTGGTAACGCCCACATCCTCCTCAGTAACATCAGAGTGGCACCGCAGTAAGAGCCATACTCAGAGTCTGTGTGAGACACCAAGGCGACCGGCGAGTACCTCAATGAGACAATCTGTGTCGTTGAGCCGTAGTGGGTTAATGAAAACAGCACCACTAAGGAAAGTAAGCCAGCCTACCATTGAGAGCATGTTTAGGTTGGAGGGGCAGTTCCAACGCAACCACCCAATGGCACGATTGTACAATTCAAAGCTGGCTAAAATGTTAGCGCTGGACCTTCTTCCTTTTTCATTTGTGGAAGGGGTGGGTTTCCTTGAATTTGTGTCTGCCATCTGCCAGAAATGGAAAGTTCCCAGCCTGTCCTATTTCGCAAGAATTGCTGTTCCGGCACTACATCAAGATGTGCTGGAATTGGTTGGACAAGCTTTGCAGAAGAGTGCTGTGCACAATATCCACCTGAAAACAGACATGTGGAGCAGTTGCCAAGCCACAGATTACATGTGCATCACTGCACACTGGATCTCTTTTGTGGGGGTTAAAGATAAACTATCTGCACGAGGTGTTGTTGACACAGCTGCGATTTTTGAAGGTACTCAGAAACATGCAACTGTAGCCATGTTCGCCATGGAGAAATCTCATACGGCTGAAAACATTTTACATGAGTTTCGCACCAAGGTTTTGGAATGGCTGCGGCCCAGAGGGCTTCGTATTGGTTTTGTTGCCACAGACAATGGCAGTAATGTACTTAAGGCCATGGAACTTGGTTCCTATTTCAGGGTTCCGTGTTTGGCGCACTGCATAAACATTATAGTTCAAGACTTTCTGAAAAAATAACCCATAGTCAGCAATTTACTGGCCATCTGCCGAAGAATATGCACACATTTCAGCCATTCTTTTAAAGCTCGGAAGCAGCTGAGGATCATCCAACGTGAATTTAGGATGCCAGTCAAGGCACTCATCCAGGAGGTGGCAACACGTTGGAACTCAACGTATTACATACTTGATCGTCTGTACGAACAGCACATGTCACTCCATGAATATGTCTGGAAAAGAAGATGGGATGCTAGTGCTACTGTTAAAGGCATGATCCTTGACATGGAGCAATGGAGCCTAATTAAATGCCTGACTGAGATGCTTTCTCCTTTTGAGGTCTTCACACGTGAAGTCAGCAAGGAGGACTGTACAAAGGGCCAAGCTATCCCATTATTGCACATGCTAGAGTATGAGCTGAATAATGTGTCTGAATCATACAAAGGTGTAGAGGACAGAAGGCAAGCCCATGACTTGGTGGAGAGCTTATCCCGGTGCTTAACTGAAAATGTAAGGTTACAAAATAAAATTTTGTCACAAGAACATTACATTTGTGCCACAATTCTGGATCCACGTGCAAAATTGGGACTACTGAAGACATTCCTTGCTTTTTCCGACAATGATGTTGCCCGCTACAAAAGTTGTATAGCTGAAGCAGCCAGTAAGTTGGCAAACGAATGGCTGCTAATTAAAAGCCCGCAAGATCAACCCACAACAAGTACTGATACTGAAGCAGGCCATGCAGAATCAAGTGCAACTTCGTCGGCTGAGGGCAGTGTGGTTGGCTCACAATCACAACACTCACCATCACTATCGACTACAGAAACAATAACTGGATCATTAGGCCAAATACAATCATTATCATTACATAATTGGTATGTAAAGATGGGCTATTGTAAGCACAGTGCTGATGCACAGAAAAAACAGCACAAAAGCTTACCAGCAGCAACCCTGAACATTGAGCGGATGGTCCAGGCCTATCTGGACGACCCAACAGAGGTGTACGTTGATCAAAACCCATTGCAGTATTGGTATAGGAAAAGGTCTGAATGGCCACAGCTCAGCAGGCTGGCGATAAGCTATCTGGCTTGCCCTGTCACAAGTGTCTCTTCCGAACGTGTTTTCAGTGCTGCTGGTTCCATTGTAACATTGAGAAGGACCAGTCTATCTTCAAAAAACGTGGAGAGGTTAACAATGATCAAAATGAATCAGCACTTCATACCACCGAATTACACAGTACATGAATCAACGGAGGAAGATGAGGACAGCGGCTCAGGTGACGGAAGTATTGTGTCAGATGATTACCTACTACTGGCTGAACCCCCAGAGTTTGAGGACGAGCTATACTTCCCTGACAATTAGGCTCGCACTTACTGTCTTCCTCCCTTTTTCCCCCTTTGTTTATGTGTCTGTCGTTCCGGTTATAAACTTGTGAATCACAACAAATCCATTACCACCGTCTTCTAATTCAATATACAAGTTTCAGGTGTCTGCTATTTGACAGTACAGTTCTCCGAATCCAGCTCCTCCACTCCATCATACTGAATCTCCTGCTCAATTCCATTTCCCTCATGAATGATGATTGGATGATGGTAACAACAAATTCAAACTTTCCTAGTCCTTCCAAAAGAAGTGGACATGAATCAGATGACTACTATAGCTATCCTCCTTTCAGAGCAGAGAGAGACTGGCCATTAACTGAAAATAAGATGGAACAGGTAATGATTGATGCCATGCATTGGACGCAGAGTCGCAGACTGAATGATTTAGATTTTGTTGTGTTTGTTGTTCCTGAATTTATGTAATTGTGCACTGCCACTAATCAACTTTCTACAGAACACACTAATTTCCACCTTCTTGCAAATAAGAAATTGGTACTTCTCCTGCAGCTTGGTGACCCATTGCTTTTAATTCAATACAGGAAGGGGACTCACTCAATCTGCGCAATGAGTATGATTGACACAACAGCACCGTCCATCATGATGATGGCGAAATAGATGGCCTGTTAACTTAAGATGAGAAGGAACAGGTAATGATGACAATTAATGGCATGCATTGGACACCTGACTCTAAGCTATTGGTGTTTGTGTTTGCGTTGTTTGTTTGTTGTGCACAAAGTGATATCAAAGTGTACTAGTAATCTATCTTTCTGTACACAATAAAGAATGACTCAAGTCAGTAATATTCATATTTCTACTCTTGTTGTGTCATAAAAATTTTACTTATACTGCAGGCCGATCTTCACTGTCAGTCAGTAAAAGTATCAGAGATGATGATGATTAAGTCAGGACTCAGGAGAACGTTTCATCATGAGTGTCACAAAACGGAAAAGCAAAAAGGTAAACACTTCAACAACAACAACCACAGCAGACCCAAATGTCTGTGTAGAAGTTGAATAGAGTCTAGCGGTGGGATGACTGCAGTGCATTGATTTTACTAACTTAAACTGTAAAATGCTATGTTTGGAATGGATAATGTGCTTTGCGTTTGTCCAACTCTTTGAGAGAAAAAAAGCACTGTGGGCCTGCTCTCTCCTGTTACTGTTGAAGGTCAATGCTGGAAACAGACTAGAGTAGAGATGATGCATAGATGCCACCTCGGAAAGTGTTCTTGTTGCACTACACCATCACTTGTGCATTTGTTTTAACTTTCTTTCTCAATATCCCCTTTGGTTTTCAATCTACAATTACAGGCCGGGCCTTGCCTTGCCCAAAACGTTGTAAAACATTACAATGCATATTAATTACCTTACCAATCAATCGCCTTTTTTTTTCCAGCCGGGCAGTGGCGAGTGGCGAGGCGACACACCCAAGATTGATGGACGAGAGGAGCAAGAGGAATGCCGAGATGCAAAAATCCAGTCCACATTTTTGACAAGGATAAGACAGTAACAGTATCCACTTTTATCTTCTTTTAAATAATTTGATTAATATCTTGTATACAATCTTTACAACAGTGTGTTCTTGGAGTTGTTATTATCAATGATCATTAGGTTTGCTCTGTGTTTACGATTCTTCTCTACCAATATTTAAAATTTCTATTTGCTATCTGTTAAAGTATTAAGGCCGGAACAACAGAACAAGAACTAGAAGTGTATGTAATACGGGTCTCTCATCATCATGCATGCATTGCCTTTTTCTCCCTTAACATATGGATATGGTAGTCTTCAATGATTGTCGTTTGTTTGTCTATGTATGCATACTGTTTTTCTATGTCAAACCTTTCCCAAAAACCCCCTTCCCATCCATTCAACAAACCCTAACCCTCTTCCCCCGGGCTGTGTGACTTATTGTCGAGGTGTAACTAAATTAAATGTACACCAATACTTAATCACACACTTGCTGGGACGGATGTGGTGAAAGCAACACTACTTCAATTTCAAGGCAGAGCGATGATCTTCTTCTGCTTGGCCACCCATGAGTAGGATATTTCAGAGGTTATTTTTTTTTAACAAAGGAACATATACCTCAGCATGAATTGCCGGCATTGATTGGATTTGTTTGTTGTCATTCCTCATATACAGCACTAACTGTTAGGCTGTAGGCCTAGTCAAGTGACTCGACACAACTATAGTTTGTAACTCTGTCTAGTAGGCTATCCTCCTAACCACCATTCTGTTTTTTTGTCAAATATTTAAGCATATTATGCTCAGTAAGTTCTGTACTGTACTTCATTCAACTACTCCTCTAACAGTCTCCCAAAGGCGATTGACTGTCTCCTTTTCTTTTTTTGCAAATGCTGCCACCCTGCCAGTGTCTACTACTACTACTATGCTACCACCACCACCACCACCCCAATCATGGCATGTATGAAAAAGGAAACCATCTTCACCATGCAGCCAGTGCTGTGCCACAGTTGGACATAAACATCAAGCACCGGTAAGAGTGAAGTTTGGGGGAGGCAGAATTAATAATGGACATGTTGTCAATGATTTCATTTTCACACACCACTCCAAAGAATGCATAGACTAGAGGACAGACTGAAAGTACTAGAAGGACCAGTCAATGAGTGAGGTGTGTCGCATCTATCTGTTTGTGTCTTATACAGTCAGCCAATTATTGAAATCAAACACAGGCTATGGCCGGCCATGCACCAGCAAGGAAACAGTGTGATGTAAAACAGTTACCCCACCTACAAAACATTAACAACATTGCATGTAACATAGAAAAATATATTTAATTTACCCTAACAAAAATAAACTAAATCCACAAAAGCTGACCCACCCCCCTCCCTAACCCCAACCAATGTCCATAGAAGTCCGTAACACCCAAACAAGATCCCACCCACCCACCCACCCAAACAAGAATTTAAAAAGGGGCAGAACAGGATGACAGGGACTAAGTGGTGAGGCGGGACTGAAGGAGGACACGCATCTGGCGCATCTCATCCTCTAAACGGGTGACGTGGCGTCTAAGGCCGCGGCAGTTGCAGCCACAGTGGGGGGGGCACCGGAGATGGCACGGTAGCTGCGGGCAGCCGCCAGACTGTGGCGCCGTACCACTGGAGGGCGGTGACTGGGGCCCGGGCCACTGGAGGAGGCTTCAACAATTGCAGCCGCAGTCTGCTCCTACTCCTCGGCTAAGACCACCTGCCACCGGTATTCTCGCTGGATTGCCTCCAGCTTCCGGTGCCGTGCCTTGGCGGCCAACTCCTTCCGGTTGAGTTTCGGAGTAGCTGTGTATCAAAAAGAAAAAAACAAGACAATTGTAAAATATACTCTTAGAAAAACAGTAGGACAAGGTAATTATTTATACACATAGTGGCATGGTAGAGTAGCACTATAAAATAAAGCACAGTAGTACATAACATTTTATATGTCGCCCGTCCTTCTTCCTTCCACTCATCTTTCACTTTTTAGTTGAACAGTGCACCAGGTGCTCTTCTCCATAAAACTTTCAAAGCGGAGCTGAAATCAGATAGATGAGGCCATTGGTTACTCAATACTCCCGCTCCTATGCCAATTAAAGGGAATTCTAGTCTTCTAGTTCACTCTTCAAACGTCCCCAACAACTCATACTTCTCATCCAGGGGATACTCATCAATAGTCATAATCTATGAATAATCCCCGCCCATGTGCGGGATCCTGGAGCATATAGAAAATACATATATATACATATATATATATACATATGTGAAAACATATAAATGCAGCCTAATAATGTTCAAAACATGGCAATGCTGTAAATTACATATTTTTGCATAGTAGTGCCCCCGTAACCCGTAAGGAAAAAAGGAAGCATCAGGCAAATTATAACACAGCACTGCTTTATTGCCATCAAGAAACCAAGAAAACTGACACCCTGCCTTTAAGGTATTAGAGTAGGGGGACCGTGCCTTTAAGTCCTGCCTGTGACCCCCTGCTCCCATGATGCACTACAGGTGGCAGTTGGGCCAGTTCTTTTTTCCGGCTCCTTCTGTGAGGATCCTGGAGCTTGATCTCTTCAGTTTTTTGACTGAAATTTTGAATTACAGCTTTTTCAAGCTTTTTTCGACGTTTTCTGGCTTTTAAGGGCTAATTCTGCTGGTTTCAAGTGAATTTTCCAATTTTTTCCAGTCAGAATGTCTCCTTTATTTAGGAAATGCCCTTCTTGTGGCAATAAAATGGCACTGGCGGATCCACACTCGGTGTGTATTGTGTGTTTACCATCAAAACACGATCCTGACCAGTGTCCCCACTGCCAGAAGTTCTCAAAGCGCACTCTGAGGGACAGAGAGCGCATTAAACTGCATGCAAGACTGGAGAAGGAACGAAGCCCTCGTGAAGGCGAGCATTCCTCATCAAGACCACCTTCTTCAGCTACGCAAGTACAGAAACGGCGACATACCAGCTCCCCGGGCTCCAAAAAGACCAGGAGTCCAAGAGGTTCGCCGTCGACGTCGAGGATGCCGTCGAAAAGGCAGAGAACTTCGGCGTCGAGGGATTCATCCCACCATCAAGAGTCTCCGCCGCGCAAAAGTAAGTCGGCGTCGAGAGGCGGTCCTTCGGGCTCGAAGGCTGCCAGTCCGGTGACATCTGGACTGTCTCCGTCGACGTCGAGGCTTCCGTCGACGTCGAGACACTCTCCGCCACCCTCGAGGGGGTCGACGTCGAGAGATGCGGCGACGTACATTCCGCCGCGAGTGGGCCGGTCGCCGTCGATGGTTACCCCCACTCGGCGACATAGAAGGTCGACCTCGAGAGGAAGATCGACGTCAAGATCACCACGCCGACGTCGAGAGAGGTCGACGTCGAAGTCGCCCAGTCGACGTCGAGAGAGGTCGACGGCGAAGTCGCCCAGTCGACGTCGAGAGAGGTCGAAGTCGACGTCGAGAGAGGTCGACGTCGAAGTCGCTCGGTCGACGTCGAGAGAGGTCGACGGCGAAGTCGCCCAGTCGACGTCGAGAGAGGTCGACGTCAAAGACACGGCCGCCGTCGAGGTCATCTAGCCGACGTCAGGTGCCAGAGAAGAGGAGATCGACGTCAAGGTCTCCGCGATCGGCGTCGAGACCGCCGTCGAGACTTTGATGAGTATACCCCTGGATGAGAACTAGGATTACAGGTAAGTAACTAATCCTTACTTAAGACATCGGATAGCGGGCTGACTTTGTCCGCCTGCCATCCTCATGCTAAAAAGGGTGGGGGTCCCGTGGGGACAATTAATTAGGATGATGCGCCCAGCACAGTGGCGGGCGCATCCTTTTTTTTTACATTCTGGTTGGCGTTGCCGAAAGCAATGCTAAAATGTTGTGCTGCTTTTCCAAGCACAACATGACGGGGCCCCGCACGGAGCCTGTCACGTCTGCTTTGAAAGGCGGGGGGTACCATAGCATAGGTAGGTACCCTCCATGGGGTCCCCCAAGCATACTCTGCAATGTCTGCATGCCTTTCCATGGCGGACGGCAATGCCGCCACGCAAAGGCATTCCAAAATGCAGATTATATGGCTGGCGGTGTGTTCAGAGAGACACCACCGGCATATTGAACCCTTTTCCGCCTGGTCGACATATGGGGGGTCTGAATATTTTCTACAGGGATGGCGGGAGGTTTGCCCCTGCGGTGTCTGCAGTGAATTCCAGCCGGCCCGGCGGGGGCAATTCGCCCACCATGCTAATGGTGCCCTAAGTCACAACTGTACAGTATACATATACATACAGTATACCCTTGCAGTGAGTGTACTGTCAAGTTCAACAATAGTTAAGGATTATGAATCTAACTTACCACCGCCTGCTACTGGTGCTCCCACTCCCCCTGCCGCTTCATCGGTATCGGCAGCAACTGCCGCATCCTCGCCCTCCGCGTCGCCTTCTTCGCTGGCCCCGGCAGTGGTGGTCGGTAGTGCGCCTAGAAAACATTACACATTTGTTAGGCGTCTACACCTCCCCCCTATTGTTCAGTAGCAAGGTTGAAAAATGAGTTAATACTAACATACATCACTAGTACAAATCAGGTAGTAGTACAGTAGACACTAATAGTTATATATGATCATTGTAGCCTTTGCTTAATTAGCCCTAGCCATGCTACCATTTTACCTTTGTGTCTTTTCATTTTGCACATGTGACGTTACCTTGCAGCTTCTTAAGACACCTTTGAGCCCACATGACCTGCCTCACACTGCTACTGTCTAGACTCTAGTGTACGCGCTGCGTACAAGCAGTCAACAAACATTAACAAGCCACTTTTTTAGGAAGTACTGGTGTACTACTGTTACTGTTAGTCCATATTGCTGAGCCATAAATGCTACACTTTTTGGCACGGCTGAGAAATGCTTGCAAATTGCAATATACTAACGCACACCATTTCATTTTTCGCATTACAGACGCAAGATTCCCTTCTACAAACCAGAGCTTCTGAATGATGCAACAACTACCAGTACTAGGTTCTTCTAAGGTGAGGGGTCACTTCACTCACATCTTCATTTATAAATTTATATAAACTAAATTCCTAGGGGATGGTGGTGCTGCCTTCCACCACTGTTCAGTTATCATGATTTAATTTCCAACTGTATAAGTGTAACAATGTATATTGTTTTAATGTTATTGATTTTCCGGTTGGTGCTGCATTTATAAGAAAACGGTGTACAGATCTTCTCAAATTGAAATAAACATTTTGAACTTACATAGACTTGGTGGTATTTGGTGTGGACTAACTTACACGAGTGAGCAAATTAAAGTAAGGGTGTGCATGTGAATTGCTTCCACGACTGAGAGGTTGGGTGTGTTATGTTCTGGGTTGTCTACTTGTTGGGTATCTTGGTGGGAGGGTTCCGAGACCTAATAGTTATGACAAGACAGTACTATAGTCGAGCAGTGGAATTGTGGTGGGTGCGGAATTTCTGATTGAGGTGTGCAAGGAAGGTCAAATCTACCATTACCAACATCCTATTTTCTGGTGCAAATGTCTGTGTATGTGCAAGATCCCTACAACAGTAGTATGTCCTATAGGGTATCATATCAAAATAGTAATAAATCTGGTAGGGCTGTTGTTGCTGTGAATTTTCAAAGCCTCAAGATCAATAAGAGTAAAAGTAGTACAAGACGACGACCCAACGGATTGGACTCAATGGCTCGAGCTACTGGTGAATATGAGTTTTATATTACAACCTTTCACAAAGAGTGGCACTGGCCAACTGGGCAAGACTAGCTACTACAGTACAGACAGACTGATAGTATGTAGTAGTAGTACTCAGAGTCATCATAGCGGAGGCAGGGATAAGATTTTTGAAACCATACAGATCGAAGGATAATTGGTGGTAAAAAAATAGCATTTGGAAACAAACAATAGTTCGTGAAAAATATGGGGCAGTAAAAGTTATGGAATAAGAAATATTATTAAAAACAAGAAGACTTACTGGGGCCAGCAGAGGGTCCCTCAGCGGTGTCCTCCTGGTGGTGTTCTTGTCCCGCCGACTGCCCAGTCCCTGTCGGTCTGTCCCTGGGTGCTGATGAACAGGAAAGATATAAGAAAGAGACAAACATTGATGGATGGTGTCAAACAAATACAATATTTTTCAACAACGGTCAAAAAACACTTATGTAAACAACCATTGCAATAACTCAATTGACCGATCTCATCTGGTCAACAAGTAATATCGGGGGATTCGCAGTTCGACTACTCAAGTTACTATTTATCAACAGTAATCCAGTCTTCCATTCTGATTCCAGAAAACTAAGTTACAACTAAGCCTAAGTACAACGTACCACCCAACCTAGCCCACCTATTCCAGGCATGCCAATTGTACATTAAGTATGCATTTCCACTGTATTCCTCAACAATGGGTATGGTCAAATCATGGAGGACACATCAACATGACTAAATTTTTTGTGTACACCACATTTTGGTTTGATTGATGCTGATCTGCTACTGCTAAGAAACTGCTAAGCCTATCACCACTCATTGAACAAACTAGAAAAGGTTCTAATAAAGACTGCCGTACTAGCAGCACGTCACGTAACTGAGTGAGGGGGCATCACGCATACCACTAACAAATTAGAAGCTCAAACAAAGTAGTGTACCTAAACATCAATCCGCCCCTATCTATTAGTGACGGGACAAAGTAAGGAGTGGACTAGAGTCACTGTAGCATTACGTAACTTAACTTCTCTAAAATAAACTCGTAAAGAATCACGCTAAGCAAGCGCAAACGCAAAGCTGCAAACAAGTAAGATTAGTAGTAGCGCAGAAGAGCACCATAATCACAGAAGACTTTTAAACGTTATTAACCTGGAATGTATTGTAAGCAGCAACATTCTAGCTGGTTGGAAGGAAAAAAAAATATTCGCAATATATAACACAGAGCAGAAGAACAGACACAGTTGTAATAATTAAATAGGTACTCACCAAGCCCCGGGACCTCCACTCCTAGCAGGTCCAACAGGTCCTGCTCACGGTCCAGGATGTCGGACCACCGGTGCGTCAGCTGCGCCTGGGTGCGCCGGACCCCAGCGATGCGCGACACTGCCCGGCGCACCTTCCCTCACCGCTGCCGACGCTCTCGGAGGCCGTACCCAGACCCAGGCCTGCCACCTGCTGCCAGGGTTGAGGGGAGGTGGCGCTGCACAAAGAAAATTAGTGCAGCCAACTCCACCTCCCCAAATAAGGCCCGTGCCTGCACCCCTTGTGGGCGCCACCTTCCGCAAGGAAGGCGGTCGCGGCTCTGGCTGCGCCGGCGAACAGCCCTACCCTTGGACATGGTTCTGAGGACAGGGCGGAAAAGAAAAGGTAAAATAAATAAAGGAGTAAAGGAAATAAATAGCAGTCAATAGAAAGAGAAAAAGTAGCTAAAAAACAAAAAAAAAGTAGACAAAAACCAAAAATATAGAAGCAGGAAAATAGTTAGAGAAATAATAAGTAATAAAGATCCAAAAAAAGTGGCTATAAACAAAGGATTGAAAAGATTTTCGGAGGATTGAAAATCAGGCCCCAGAACCATGCAATAGAGTGAAAAACAAGATGTCCACGCCCATTGCGACCACGTGCGCAAGTTCGCGCAATATTTTCTCCCCGAGCAAGCAAAAAGCACCGCGATCAAGTAAAAGCGGTCGCGAACAGGAAATATCGACCGCGAACGGGCGCGAACATGCATTGCGCGACCCGGAACAGGAAGTAAGCATCGCGAGAGGGCGGGACAAGTGAAAACAAGATGGCCGCGTCCGTGAGCAACCGCATGGGTAAGTTGGCGACCCGCGATCACGCAAAAAATACCGCGAACAGGCGGGAAAAAAACGTCCGCGTCTTCGCGATATTTCCGGCGTGTTTGCGGAGATTTTCAGCATTTTCGCGATAACTTGCGAAAGTTAATTTCGCAAATTCCGCCCACCCCTAGACACGGGTCGGCCTCTGAGATGTTTGGAAATCCTCTTCCTGGGCTGCTAATACTTCAGAGTCCAGCAGGAGCTTCAGAGATGCAGACCGGCAAAATGCATTGTTGGTGCCTGCCAAGCAGGGGAGTCACTCCTTGACCCCAAGGGAGATTTCTTCAGTCCTCTAGTCTTGAGTAGAGCATCGAAGTTCCAGGATTTAGCTTCAGAGTTTCATCCAGGGATATCTAAAGTCTTGTTGCCAGGGGTGCCTTACTTATATCAAAGGAAGGGGTTGGACTAGCTCTAGGGACCCACCTATGGGAGGGTTTGGAAAGAGGGGTGGCTACACCCATTTCCTTTGTCCAGTTTTGCACCAGAGCAGGGGCTGAAAGCCCCTGAACTGGTTTGAGCTGGACTATGCACAGGGACACCAAATGTGCCCCCAGTGCAGGACTTCAAAGCACTCAGAGTGCTCCCACCCAGCCCCAATACACATCAGCCTGTCTGGGAGGTGGTTACACCTCCCTGTGACAGGAAACCTATTGTCCAGGCCTCCCCTGCTGGAGTTTCAGTCAGCAGCAGGAGGCCAGACCCGTGTCTGTGGCTGCAGTATCCATTTTGTGATGCCAGGGCTCATTTAAGTTGGTACCGGGTATACCGGTGCTGTCATGTCTCTTCCTCTAGAAAGGTGGGATCATATTCTCACATCAGGAATTGAGGTGGGGGTATGATTCTAAGGTGTTTGACACCAAACACAACATCTTTCCGTGCAGCCAGTCCAAAGTTAGCATTAACCGTTTTAGTTATAATGCACTTAAGAGTATATGGTCAGGCTGCACCACTGACAACCCCGGGGAAGAGATTACGAAGGCTGCAGAGGGGCTCAGCTCATGCCTGGGCAGCCTCTCACATATAACCAAGCACCCTGCCTTCAGGATTGATAAGGCCTGCCATAGGGTTGACTGATAGGTTTCTATGTGCAGTGATAGGTGAGGTATAGTGAACCTATACCTCAGTAAGGGTTGCATGCACCACCTTACCCAGGCTGCAGTAGCAGACCTGTGGTGTAATTTTGAGGGCTTTCCAGGGGTGGCACAATACATGCTCCAGCCCCTGGTAGGCCTCTGGGGTACCTATGCCCTGGGTACATAGAATACCATATATTAGGAACTCACAAGGGTACCCCATAATCCAAACTGGAGTGTACCTAAAGTACATGGAATCAATTTAGAGAGGAAGCAGCTAGGCTGGGGTCCTGAATAGCAGGGCCCCAGCCAGACTAAAGTCGAAAAACAATGAAACACCAGCATAAAGTGGGGGTAACCATGTAAAGCAGATCCTACTCTCCTACACCCCCCCAACGCAGGGACATTAAACTAACCTTGACCAGTTGAGTCTACATGTTATAAGTGGAAATATCTGGAGAGTCCATCTGCATTGGCATGGGTACTCCCTGGTCTATGTTCCACTGTATAGTCCATCCCCTGTAGGGAAATGGACCACCTGAGAAGTTTGGGGTTTTCACCCTTCATCTGTTTTAGCCATAAGAGGGGCTCATGGTCTGTCTGAACAATGAAGTGAGTACCAAACAAGTATGGCCTCAACTTCTTCAGAGCCCAAACCACAGCAAAGGCCTCACTCTCAATGGCTGACCAACGTTTCTCTCTGAGGGTCAACCTTCTGCTTATGAAAGCTACTGGTTGATCCTGACCTTCATCATTCAACTGTGACAGTACAGTCCCTACCCCCAACTCAGATGCATCTGTTTGTACAATGAACTTTTTGGAGTAATCAGGACTTTTCAGAATGGGAGCAGTGCACATGGCCTGCTTCAGGTCATCAAATGCCTTTTGACAGTTAGCTGTCCACTGAACCTTTTGGGCATTTTCTTAGAGGTTAAGTCATTCAGGGGTGTCACTATTGATCCATACCCCTTGACAAATCTTCTTTAGTACCCAGTCAGGCCTAAGAAGGCTCTCACCTGAGTCTGGGTAGTGGGAGCAACCCTGTCCATTATGGTCTGGATTTTGCTCTGCAATGCTTGAACTTGGCTTCCACCTACAAGGTGGCCCAGGTACACAACCTGACTCTGCACTATCTGGCACTTAGTAGCCTTGATAGTTAGGCCTGCCTTTTGCAGGGCCTCCAAAACCTTCCTCAGGTGGACCAGGTGATCCTCCCAGGTGGAGCTAAAGACAGCAATATCATCAAGATATGCTGCACTTTAGTCTTCCAGGCCTGTCAGGACTTGATTCACCAATCTTTGGAAAGTGGCAGGTGCATTCTTCAAGCCAAAGGGCATTACCACAAATTGATAGTGCCCACTAGGGGTAGAAAATGCTATCTTGGGCTTTGAATCATTAGCTAGTCTTATCTGCCAGTTGCCAGCTGTCAAGTCAAATGTGCTGAAAATCTTGGCTGAGGCCAAAGTATCTATTAGCTCATCTGCCCTTGGGATGGGATGGGCATCAGTCCTAGTGACCGCATTGAGACCCCTGTAGTCCACACAAAACCTCATCTCTCTCTTGCCATCTTTGGTGTGAGGTTTAGGCACAAGGACTACTGGACTAGCCCAAGGGCTATCTGAGGGTTCAAAGACTCCCAAATCCAACATCTTTTTCACTTCTGTCCTTATACAGTCCCTGACATGATCAGGTTGCCTGTAGATCTTATTTTTCACAGGCAGACTGTCCCCAGTGTCCACTTCATGAGTGCACCAGGTGGTCTGACTTGTAGTCAGAGAAAACATATGTCTAAACTGTCTGAGAAGTGTTCTGCAGTCAGTTTGTTGCTGGACATTGAGGCTGCCTGCCAAGGCTGCACCATCTACTGATCCATCATCAGGGTTCTGAAAGAGCAGGTCAGGGAGTGGGTCACTCTCATCCTCCTGTCCCTCATCTGTAGCCATGAGCAAGCCCATGTCTGCCCTGTCAACATAAGGTTTAAGTCTGTTGACATTAAGTACCCTATGGGGACTCCTATGGGTTCCAAGGTCTACCAAGTAGGTGACCTCCCCTTTCTGTTCAACAATTGTATGAGGGCCACTCCATTTGTCCTGGAGGGCTGCTGGGGCCACAGGCTCCAACACCCACACTTTCTGTCCTGGCTGATAAACAGTCAGTACAGCCTCTTGGTCATGTCAGGCCTTTTGTAATTCCTGGCTAGCCTCAAGGTTTTTAGTTGCCTTTTTCATGTATTCAGCCATCCTGGAGCGGAGACCACGTACATAGTCCACTATGTCCTGTTTAGGGGGTTTGAGAGGTAACTCCCATCCCTCCTTCATCAGACACAAAGGACCCCTAACAGGATGGCCAAACAAAAGTTCAAAAGGGCTGTAACCAACCCCCTTTTGTGGCACCTCCCTGTAGGCAAACAAAAGGCAGGGCAAAAGGATGTCCCATCTGCGCCTAAGCTTTTCTGGGAGACCTTTGATCATGTTCTTTAAGGTTTAGTTGTATCTTTCAACTAAACCATTGCATTGTGGGTGATAGGGTGTGGTGAAATTGTAATTCACTCTACACTCCTTCCACATTGCAGTCAAGTAGCTTGACATGAAGCTTGCATCCCTGTCAGATACTACCTCCTTAGGAAAGCCCACTCTTAAGAATACACACAAGAGGACTCTTGCCACCACAGGTGCTGTAGTGGTCATAAGGGGAATGGCCTCTGGGTAACTAGTAGCATGGTCCACCACCACCAGGATAAATCTGTGCCCCGATGCAGTTTGAGGATCCATGGGACCAACAATGTCAATCCCAACCCTCTCAAATGGAACCCCCACCACATGTAGTGGTATTAGGGGGCCTTTGTGGTTCCACCTGCCTTGTCACTGGCTTGGCAGGTCACACAGGAGCGACAACACTCCTTAGTGTCTTCTGACATGTGGGGCCAGTGAAAGTGAGCGACAATTCTGTCCCAAGTCTTGTTCTGGCCCAGGTGTCCTGCTAAGGGAATATCATGGGCTGTGTCAATATGAAGCCCCTAAACTTCAGAGGTATAACCAACCTCCTGGAAGCACCAGGCTTGGGGTCTCTACACTCTGAATAAAGGAGTCCATCATTCCAATATGTTTTATGGGTGCCACTAGCATTCCCAGCAGCCTCATCAGCAGCTTCCTTTCTGAGGGGTTCAAGAGAGGGGCAGGTTTTCTGCTCCTGGCTCAGATCAGCCCTGGAAGGACCCCCTGTCCCCAAGAACTCAACCTGGTCAGGTTCAAGCTCCGCTGGGCCAGTTCCTTCTTCAGGCTCAAGATCATCTCCCTGAGGAGGCTGATCTGTACTCTGAGTCAGGGGAAGGCACTGCCTTAACCCTACTGCTCCTCCTCTTGGGAGGCACCTGGTCCATTCTTCCGGAATCCAGGGCCTGTCCAGTGTTAGACATTTTGGCCTGTGACCTAGTCACAGCAAAGACATGAGAAGAGATCCCTAGCATTTCTACATGTGTCCTGATCTCCACTTCAACCCAAGCTGAAGTTTCCAGATCATTGCCAAGCAAGCATTCAACTGGTAGGTCTGCACTTACCACCACCTTCTTAAGGCCAGTTACCCCTCCCCAGGAGAAGTTAACAACTGTCAGAGAATGGTCTGTTCTGGCATTGCTAGCATTAGTCACTTGGTACATTTCACCAAGTATAATCTTCCCAGGATCCACAAGATCTTTTGTCACCATTGTGACACTTGCTCCTGTGTCCCTGAATGCCAAAGCCTCTTTTCCATTTATCAAAGGCTGCTGTCTGTATTTGACCAAATTACTGGGACTCACAAAGGAGGACATATCCATGCCTCCATCACAGATCAGGACAGCTTGAGTTGGAACTCTGACTAGGCCAGAGTCCACCCTACTACACCCTTATTCTGAACATTACCACCACCAATTGTAGCTGTACTAGGGGGAACAGTTGCCTTAGGGGAAATGGTGGCTGGAGTTGAGTCTTTGGACTTGGTGCAATCACTTGTCCAGTGAGTCTTCTGTTTACAGATTTTGCACCATGGTTTCTTTTGGTATTTTCCTTTATTAGATTGGGATTCCTCCCCTGAAGAAGATTTTTGGGGACGTTGTGAAGATTTCTGGTCTTTACCCTTCTCCCAACCCTTGTCAGAGTTTTTTGGATCTTGCTTCTCCTGGTCACCACCTTTATTCTGAACCTTCTGCCTCACCCTGGTTCTGACCCACTTGTCTGCCTTCTTTCCCAATTCCTGGGGAAAGGTCAGATCTGAGTCCACCAGGTACTGGTGCAACAGCAGATTTTGACAGCTATTAAGGATCTGCTCCCTCATAATCAAATTGTACAACCCTTGAAAGTCATGCATTTTGCTGACAAGTAACCAACCCTCCAGAGCCTTAGTAGCACAATCTACAAAGTCCACCCAGTCTTGATTCTGTGCCTTTTGGGTATCTCTGAACTATAACCTGTATTGCTCAGTGGTTAGGCCAAACCCTTCAATCAATGCACTTTTCAGACTGGTATAATCCTCTGCCTCCTCCTCTCTAACAGTGAGGAGCTTATCTCTACCTTTGTTTGCAAAGGAGATTCATAAGATTGCTGCCCACTGCTCCCGGGGGACCCTTTGAACTTTACAGGCCCTTTCCAGTGCAGTTATCCATTTGTGGATGTCATCCCCACTCTGGTAGGGAGGGACAATCTTATACAGGTTTCTATGGTCATGAGACCTCTCCCTTTCTCTAGGGAAGTTGCTGCCACCATGGGACTCTAGTTCCATCTTTTTTCTAGCTCTGTAGAGCTCTAGGGCCTCCTTATCTAGGGCTACCTGCTGTTGTCTGAATTGGAGCTGTGCTTCCTCTTAATTCAGCAGTCTCTCCCTCCTCTCCTGGGAGGTTTCCCTCCTATGAGAAGAAATAGAGGTCCCTATTGATGAACCAGAATGGTTAGACTCCACTGAGGGAGATCTAGACCTTCTAGGCCCACCACCAACTCTTCCTGAAGGTTAAAAGAGGGGGCCATTGTGGCCCTTCCCCTCATCTTCCAGGGGAGCTAGATTTTCCAGGTCAAGGTCATTGTCATCTTCCTGGTCAGCATTAGAGGTCAGGTCATAGGGAATTTCACCCCTGGGCCCTTCCTCATGTGCTGCCCCACCCACTCTGCCTACCCCTTCAGACCCTATAGGTCTTCTGAGATCATCCAGCCTAAGTACCTCTATGAGATGATGGGTGGTTGGACTTTTGCCTGTCTTCAGTTTCCCAGTAGTGTATAATGCTCTCAATTCCATGAATGGGAGGTTATCATACTTGGAGGGAAGAAGCCCATTGGCTTCTGGCAGGGACCCACTGGTTCCTGGCCTTGAAGACATTACTAGTGAGGTGTGGTGTATTGCACTACCTACTCTAGTGTGGCCTACTAAACTCTCTTGAGTTGTAGAAAGGGTGTGCTAAGCCCTTAACACACAACTCTAAATTCAGTAGAACTTACTGTATTCTAAAGCTTGTATTATATGTACCTAGGGTACCTTTAGTGGTTTTCAGTTAGTCACCCAATTGAGATTATCTGGTAAAACAATAGCAAGCTGGAATCCCACACGCTGCACACCAATGTGAGAAGTTGGCCTGGTATATGCTGTCCACTAATTATAGTGGGCACCCTGTACCTGTCCAAACAACCTCTTATTGATGATAGGTTACAGACAACCTTTATTGAAAGCTATCCTAGTGGTAGCTATGGAGAGCAGCATTCAGGCTAAGTCTTGAAGGAATGTAAAGCAGCTTGTTTTACCAGTCTATAATCTCTGGAATGGCTAAATTAAAGACAACCACACCAGGTATATATATAAAATATATATATTTATTTCTAAACACACCCTACTAGACTCTTTATGACGCTAGAGGTAAAAACACATAAGTTACACTTCAAATAGTACAGTAAAATAGCACAAATACACGTCAGGCCCTAGGGGCGAGCCAAACCATATACTAAAATAGTGGTATAAAAACCACGACTTAACTACACACAAGACCTAGAGCCTGTAGAATCGCTGGGATCCCCAAGGAACCACACCACCTGGTGTCATGCTTCATCATCAGCCAGTCCTCGCCCTCTAAAACCTTCTTTTGATAGAGGGCGGGCATACACCTGACGACAGGGATGCACTTCTAAACTATTGAGTGGGGGCCCGTGAAAATGTGCGCGAGGTTAAAAACCATTATAGTTATCAGAAAATCTATTTTAATGTGGCTAATAGCTTTATGATACTAAAAACATTGGACGGTGAGTGGGGTGTTTAGTGTCCCCTAACCGTCTTGTGAGTGGTCAAAATGTTTCTGCCGCGTCGGCCCGGGTGGGTCCAAGGCATTCATCAGGACCTAAGTGAAAACAGAGGGGCTCCGTTCTTACCATCTGGTGGCAAGAAATAACCACTGTGTGGGTGTGGCGAAGGCCACTCTCCACTTCCTAAACGGCTTCCAAATGTCAAGCCTAGAAAAAGAGCGATAGAAATCATACATTTTTGTAACAGTAGGTTTGAGTCAAAAGAACATATAAAGATGCAACAAGAAACAGCGCATGCATTGGTTCCTGTAAGTGAGTGACTATTCACGTGACTTGTGACACTCTATGTGTGTACACAGAAGCAGAAAATTGTAAGAGCGAGGTGGCTCTCAATAATCTTAACCTAACTGCAAAAACTACTTGCCCCATGGGGGCAGCGGGAGGGGAAACTCCTGTTGTCCGCTCTGAAAGGGAAAAATATGTAAACCACAAACTGCATGAATGAATGTTTTGGAGGGAAACCTCCAAACATAAATGCAAAACACCCACACTCGCACAAGAATGGATCAACGGATGCTGGCGTATCACTCAGGTCAGTCACACTCTTACTGTCTCAGGAAAGTTTCCCTCATGCGTCCTAGATGGCTGCTCCCGGTCCTCCCGAAGGTTGAAGTGAGGGAGTGATGGCGGCAATTTTATAGTACAGCCGTATGGTTAATTGGTAGTGATGATGTGAAATTAGCCGAGAGAGTGCCTCCCGGTGTGTGGCTTCTGGTGTCCAAAGCGG
This sequence comes from Triturus cristatus, assembly GCF_964204655.1. Lineage (NCBI taxonomy): Eukaryota > Metazoa > Chordata > Amphibia > Caudata > Salamandridae > Triturus > Triturus cristatus. The sequence goes on along the minus strand of NC_140579.1, from coordinate 821,853,847 downwards.
ACATAGGTAACATTAAAGCTGGTAAATGCCTGGTCTTAAGATGGCGGTGGCGCGCGTCCAATGGTGTTGCGTATGGAGCGGGACATGCCCAAACAAGGAGTTGCTCGAGGCAGGACAGAGCTAAAGGGGAGAAGCGTGACTGGCTGGGGGAGTGCATGCATGGGTTTGAGTATCCCATGTGAACTAGGGATACTGAGGCGTGGTCATGCATACGGGCGTAACACGTGAGAGCGTGTTTGGTTACCATGGTGATGTGGAAAGCATCAGGGGAAATGGAGTGTCCGAAATTGGACTTTCTGATGTGAGCGGGATACGCGGTCCAGATGGGCCGAGAAAGTCACATTTGTCTAAAAACTGAGGAAGATGGTATAGAGAAGACACATACTCGTAGTTAATGTTGGGTATTAATATAAGCATATGCGCATGGTGAGTGGTGTTACTACAAGGTGTGGTGCTGTGATGTGGCCACCATTGACGTTTTGGCGATGTGTGGAGTTGCCGCGGTGATGCGTTAGCGTCGAGGGCAATGCAAAGGCAGTGGTCGGTATCTATGACTAAGTATGCGCTGTAATTGCGTGGTCCAGACATGAACACAAAGACACTAAACTGAGCTAAACACCAGACATGAAAAGTTAAATGGCAAAATGCCGAGAATTTATACATAGTGGGTCAAACCTGCACATGCATATCACAAGTGTTGTTGGACGGTGAGAAACTTGTGTGATTTAACGTTACATGACACGGGGGGGCCGTGATAGAGGTGTGTGCCCCTAGTTCATGTGGTGGGTGTACATCGACCGGACTCGTTGTGGAGCCAGGTTAAAAGGAAAGAGGTGGGGCGATGTTTAGGTCATGCTGTGACTGCTCTATATTGATATTTATGAAAAGGCAGGGAGGGATGGTCGTAGAATGTGTCGATCTTAGACCAATATCACCGTCCCAACTGTAGCCACGGAATGTCATCGTTGAGGCCCTTCTCGTGGGACCGCAGGCGATAGACCCACCGTTGTTCCCTCACATGTAGGGCTTTTGTGAGGTCAAATTTGCTTTTATTCATCACCTCGAGAATGGTCCATCTTAGGTCTGTGTCATTATGATTTCTTTCCGCAAAATGACGTGTCAATTTAGTGTTTGTTTTTTTACACCTGATGGTGCTGCGGTGTTCGTTAATGCGGATTTTGATTTTTCTTGTTGTCATGCCTACATATTTAAGGTCGCATGGACATGTTATTAGGTACACAACTTTTTCGGTGTTAGAGTTGCTGAATGTTCGTAGTTGCCATGGTTTTCCGGTGCCTATGTTCACTTCTTTCATGTTGTTGGTTAGATTGCAGGAAGTACATCCGCCACAGGCAAAGTGGCCCACTACTCGTGGTTGGTCGCAGAGTCTTTGTTGTTCTACACCATCTGTGGTCGGCATTTGGGCATGTACTAATTCATCTCGCAAGCTCTTGTTGCGTTTAAATGCAAACAATGGTGGTTCCCACTGTTTTCCAGCGCTGTTCAGGATATGCCATCTCTTCCTAATGATTTTTTGTACTGTATTGGAGGCAGGGGTGAATGTGGTGACACACACTGTTCTCCCAGTGTTCTCTTTTTCCACGTTCTCCAATAGTGCTTCCCTTGGATTGTTTCTTGCTCGTATTTTAGCCTTTCTCACCATTTTTTTAGGGTAATGCCATTCAAGGAGTTTCTTTTCCAGTTGAACTGCCTGTTCTTCGAAGGTATCATTGTTGGAGCAGTTCCTCCTAACGCGAAGGAATTGTCCTACAGGTAGGTTTCGTCTTAAGGCCTTTGGATGGTAGCTCTCATCTAAGAGTAAGCTATTCTTATTGGTGGGCTTGTTGTGTACTTTGGTTGCTATCCCTTCGTTGGTCAATGTGATATCCAGGTCTAGGAATACTGCGTGGTTCTTGTTGATTGTGTGTGTGAATCTGAGGTGTCTGTCTTTGGTGTTGACCCATTGGATACATTTTGTTCCGTCCTCTTCTGTTCCATTCCACACTATCAGCACGTCGTCTATGTAGCGCTTCCAAATTTTTAAGTGTTTCAAGAATGGGTTGTGTGGACTGTGGATAAAGTCGTCCTCGAATTGTTGGACATAGAGGCAGGCCATACTGGGGGCAAAGGTGCTGCCCATCGAAGTTCCCGTAATTTGATGGTAGATAACTTTCTCGAATTCAAAGAAATTCTCTGTGAGGGCCAGTTCTGCACATTCCATCACAAAGTGTTGTGGGGTTATAAAATCCCACTCCCTGTTAAGGAGGATGTTTTCCACGACTTCCAGGGTCCGTCTTTGTGGTATGCTCGTGTAAAGAGCTTCTATGTCCATTGTTATAAACCAGTCGTTGGTTATATCCACCTCCAGGTCTCTGAGGAGACATAGAACGTCCTTTGTATCCCTGAGGTAAGATAGTGATTCCTTAACGATAGGGTGCAGGAACCAGTCGCAAAATTGTGACAAAGGCTCCAGGGCTGACCCTATTCCCGACACGATTGGTCTACATGGTGGGGGGGTCTGGTTTTTATGAATCTTCGGGAGTATGTAAAATCTTGGCATCCTGGGTTCCTCACTTACGAGGAAGCCTCACTCTTGTCTGGTAATCAAGTCGTTGTTGAGGGCTTCTTCCACCATATTTTTAATCCTGGCCATGAGTGGGCCTGTGGGGTTGGTTCGATGTATAGCGTATCTAGTTGAGTCAGCGAGCAGTCTTAGGCATTCTTCTTGGTACATGTCATTATCCATGACGACAATGGCTCCCCCTTTGTCTGCCGGTTTGATGATGAGGTCATTGTTGTTTCTCAGGCCTTGTAGGGCCATGCGTTCTTTTCCGGTGAGGTTATTGAACCCTTTCGTGTTTTGGAAATTGATTTCCTCGATGTCTTACACTAAATTGACACGACATTTTGCGGAAAGAAAATATAATGACACAGACCTAAGATGGACCATTCTCGAGGTGATGAATAAAAGCAAATTGGACCTCACAAAAGCCCTACATGTGAGGGAACAACGGTGGGTCTATCTCCTGAGGTCCCACGAGAAGGGCCTCAACGATGACATTCGGTGGCTACAGTTGGGACGGTGATATTGGTCTAAGATCGACACATTCTACGACCATCCCTCCCTGCCTTTTCATAAATATCAATATAGAGCAGTCACATCATGACCTAAAGATCGCCCCACCTCTTTCCTTTTAACCTGGCTCCACAACGAGTCCGTTCGATGGACACCCACCACATGAACTAGGGGCACACACCTCCATCACGGCCCCCCCTGTGTCATGTACCGTTAAATCACATAAGTTTCTCACCGTCCAACAACACTTGTGATATGCATGTTATCGTAATTTGTTATGTCGTAATTTGTATAGCGCGCGATTACCAAATAGGTGTCCTGGCGCTGTCCATTACTCCATAAACCAAAAAACTCTGGAATTATTTAACAAACAACCAGGTCTTCAGCGCTTTCCTAAATTTAAATAAATTTTCCATGCAACGCAGGTGAAGTGGCAAAGCATACCACAACTTGGCTGCACCGTAAGAGAAACTACGGCCACCCCAATTAACTTTCCTTGTAAGAGAGACCTTGATCAGACAGGCATCCGACAAGCGAAGATGTCGGGCAGGGACATACCATCTAAAACTGTTGATGAGGAAGTCTGGGCCTTCTCCGTGTAGGGCCTTAAAGACCAAGCAAAGGGACTTAAACTGGACCCTATACTTAATAGGAAGCCAGTGTAGGTCTCGAATGGCTTTTGATATCGGCGAGAACTTGGGGAGGCCAGTTAGGAGTCTGGCAGCGGCATTCTGCAAAAGCTGCAGTCTATGCAATAGGCCTTCCTGAATGTTGAGGTATAGACTGTTGCAATAGACCAGTCTAGATGTTACCAGGGCCACTACAACAGTCTGTCGATGCTCTTGCGGAAGCAGGAACAAAATCTTCCTCAACATTCTCAGGATGTAGCCGCTCTTAGAAGCTACAGCTTTTACCTGTAATGCCATGGACAGCTTGGCATCCACTACCATTCCAAGATTCTTAACTTTGTCTACAGGATTGGGAAGGGTCCCCAATTCCTGCGGCCACCTTGCTGGGGTCCAGAAACTAGAGTTATTACCAAACAACATAACCTCGGTTTTGTTGGAATTCAGCCTAAGGCAGTTGCTTGCCATCCATTGCGCCACCTCGGACATGCATGACTGAAAATTCTGGTCCAACCCAAGTTCATGGCCGGGTAAAAGAGACACAACAATTTGTGTATCGTCCGCGTAGGAGGTAACGCTAAAACCGTGGTTTCTGATAATGGGCGCTAGGGAGGAGACGTAGATATTAAAAAGTGTGGGACTCCGCAAGGCAGCGAGAAAGGTCGGGAAGCAAAGTTTTCCAAGGAAACTATTTGGCTGCGATTGGAAAGAAAGGAGTTTAGTAAGTCCCATGCCTTTTGCTGAATTCCACTTTTCATAAGTCGGTCCATCAACAAACCATGATGGACAGTGTCGAACGCAGCGGAGAGATCTAAAAGAATCAAGGCTGCTCTGCCACCCCGATCCACCGTAGACCTGATCTGCTCCGTAGCCGCGATCAGCGCGGATTCGGTGCTGTGTCCTTCCCGGAATCCGTGCTGTGAGGGATCCAGAAGTAAGGTGTTCCTCACAAAAGCTGTGAGTTAGTGGTTTAACGCCTTTTCAAGTAGTAGTAATGGGAGACGAGAGATAGGCCGGAAATTATTTGGGTCGGAGGGATCCAGACTAGATTTTTTCAACAATGGGAAAATGGATGCCTTTTTCCAGACTATTGGAAATATCCCTCCATCAAACATGCCGTTAAAGATTGCTGTGAGATGGGTGGCGATCGGTACTGGCGCCAATTTAATGATTTTCAGAGGGCAGGGGTCCAGTGGGGACCCGGAGTTGGCTTTAGCTATTAGCTCCAGGGTGTCCTGAAAGGTAAGATGCCTAAACTCCTTGAGGATAACAGGTGGTAAAATTTCATTGGACTTTATTTCGCCCTCCTGATTCCTCTCAATTGGGTCGTTAAGACTAGTGAAGATGGTGTTAACTTTACTCAAAAAGAATGAAGCTATTTTTTCACAAAGCTCAGAGCTGGCCAGTACAGCAGCAGGGTTTACTGAGGACAGTTTATTAATAGTGGAAAAAATCTTTCGTAGGATTTTTTGCCGCTACAATCTGAGAGGCAAAGTACTTTTGTTTGGCTTCCCTTATCATACATTTATATTTGGCCAAGCATGCCAGATATACCAGTTTTTCTCCATCCATGTATGCCTTCCTCCAATTAATTTTTAATTTCTTGCAAACGCATTTTTGAGATTTTAATTTGCTCGTATACCATGGGGCTGATGGCATAGTTCTATTGAAAACCGCAGGTTTGGGAGGAGCCAGATTTACTCAAGCCTGGGTGATCCATTTCGTGTACGACAGTGCCGCCTCCTCCATATTGCTGGGCATGGGTGTGACCGAGGTGGAGAGAACCCTGGATAAGGTCTCAGCTTCCACCCTATTCCAAGCTCTGACTACTCTGGCCACTGTTTGGGGGCGCCCGTTGGATAAATGGGGAGTAGGTGTGATATTAAACCTAACTCCCGCGTGGTCTGACCAGGCCAGAGGTAGCAGAGCTGCGAAAGCTAGTTCGGATGTATTGGAAAAGATCCCATCAAGGGTATGACCAGCCTGGTGGGAAGGACCCGTTACACGTTGTAACAGCTCTGCAGTTTCCATAATATTAAAGAGACGTGCTGTATCTGGGTCCTCTGGCTGCTCAAGGTAGAAATTAAAGTCCCCTAATATGGTATACGAGTTCCCCAACAAGGCATCCTCCAAAAGGGTACCCAAGGCAGGAAAAAAAGGTAATTTAGTTCCCGGAGGTCTGTAAATGAGGGTGCCTTTGAAGGAAAAGTGACTCGTTAGTCTTAGGTTAAATGCAAGTGCTTCGCACGCTGGCAATGATAGCGCTTTGAAGGTACCCTGCACTGAGCTATGATATAAAATGGCTACACCACCACCCCTCTTGTTAGCTCTATGAAGAACCTCGCAGTAGTACCCCGGAGGAGTTGCTTGAACTAGGTCTGGACCGGATGATTCGTCCGTCCAGGTCTCTGTGATAAAGGCAATTTTAATTTCTAACTCCAACAGCAATTGGGAGCATTTCGTACTGTGTTTTACCAGGGATCTGGTGTTAATTAAAATACAGGGAAAAGTCTCTGAAGCCCCATACGTTGATGGACCAATATTAGTCCTTGTTTTAATATATTCGGGGCGTATCAAAGGTATAGGCAAAGAGCAATTGGGGCAGGGGCCGAGCCTGTTGGAACTCTGCCGATACACGAGAGCAATCGGCGTTACTCCCCCCCGAGTTTAACTCCATCAAGGAGGCTCTAGAGTAGACGAGGCGTTTCTTTTCGCCTGATTGAAAATAGACATGGCTAATTTGCATGTGCAGGTTTGACCCACTGTGTATACATGCTCAGTTTAGTGTCTTTGTGTTCATGTCTGGACCGCGCATTTACAGCGCATACTTAGTCATAGATACCGACCACTGCCTTCGCATTGCCCCCGATGCTAACGCGTCACTGTGGCAACTCCACACTTCGCCTAAACGTCAATGGAGGCCACATCACACCACCACACCTGGTAGCAACACCACTCACCATGCGCACATGCTTATATTAATATCCAACGTAACTATGAGTATGTGTCTTCTCTATACCATCTTCCTCAATTTTAAAACAAAAGTGCCTTTCCAGGCCCATCTGGACCGCGTATCCCGCTCACATCAGAAAGTCCGATTTCGGACACTCCATTTCCCCTGATGCTTTCCGCATCACCATGGTAACCAAACACGCTCTCACGTGTTACACCCGTACGCATGACCACGCCTCAGTATCCCTAGTTCACATGGGATACTCAAACCCATGCACGCACTCCCCCAGCCAGTCACGCTTCTGTCCTTTAGCTCCGTCCTGCCTCGAGCAACTCTTTGTTTGGACATGTCCCGCTCTATACGCAACACCATTGGACGCGCGCCACCGCCATCTTAAGATCAGGCATTTACTGGCTTTAATGTTACCTATGTCCGCTTTGGACACCAGAAGCCACACACTGGGAGGCACTCTCTCGGCTAATTTCACATCGTCACTACCAATTAACCATACGGCTGTACTATAAAATTGCCGGCATCACTCCCTCACTTCAACATTCGGGAGGACCGGGAGCAGCCATCTAGGACGCACGAGGGAAACTTTCCTGAGACAGTAAGAGTATGACTGAGCTGAGTGATACACCAGGATCCGTTGATCAATTCTTGTGCGAGTGTGGGTGTTTTGCATTTATGTTTGGAGGTTTCCCTCCAAAACATTCATTCATGCAGTTTGTGGTTTGCATATTTTTCCCTTTCAGAGCGGACAACAGGAGTTTTCCCTCTCCCTGCCCCCATGGGGCAAGTAGTTTTTGCGATTAGGTTAAGATTATTGAGAGCCACCTCGCTCTTACAATTTTCTGTTTCTGTGTATACACATAGAGTGTCACAAGCCACGTGAATAGTCACTCACTTACAGGAACCAATGCATACGCTGTTTCTTGTTGCATCTTTATATGTTCTTTTGACCCAAACCTACTGTTACAAAAATGTATAATTTCTATCGCTCTTTTTCTAGGCTTGACATTTGGAAGCCATTTAGGAAGTGGAGAGTGGCCTTCGCCACACCCGCACAGTGGTAGCTTCTTGCCACCAGTTGGTAAGAACGGGCCCCCTCTGTTTTCACTTAGGTCCAGATGAATGCCTTGGACCCACCCGGGCTGACGCGACAGAAACATGTTGACCACTCACGAGACGGTTAGGGGACATTAAACACCCCACTCACCGTCCAATGTTTTTAGTATCATATAGCTATTAGCCACATTAAAATAGATTTTCTGATAACTATAATGATTTTTAACCTCACACACATTTTCACAGGCCCCCACTCAATAGTTTAGAACTGCATCCCTGTCGTCAGGTGTATGCCCGCCCTCTATCAAACTAAGGTTTTAGAGGGCGAGGACTGGCCGATGATGAAGCATGACACCAGGTGGTGTGTGAGACCAGTCCGTCACTTTTTGTGAGATGCCTTCACTCACAATGTTTTTGTAACTGTATTAGGGTCATCACACTAGGAACAGCTCTTTGTGGTAAACATTTAGTAGTGGAGACTGCTAGCTCCTAGAACCCCACACCTCTTGCTCCCTTCTCCACACACTGTGGAGTTCCCTCGTGATCACACCCCAAGGAACCACCTAAGGTAATGACACAGGGGACCCACGGGGGCCGTGTGCAGTGTGAGAACACAGCCGCAAGCTCCCGTTAAAGATTAGGGACACTTAGAAATGAGTCAGGACCAAACCCTTTGGGACTTAGGAAGTTCTAGGGTCAACACCCATGTGAGCATTGGAGTACTCGTGTTACCTCACCCAGAGAAGCCGGGTGCTTAGGTGTCAAATGGTTTCGGGACGCGTCATCGTTTTCAATGGGTGCTGGCAAAAAACTGCTGCTGCCGGGAAGATGCGAAGTGTCCGAAGAGATCCAAGCCTGGATTGAAGTCGAGAAGAACCTGAAAGCAGAAGGGAAAGAGTCTGGGTCACTAGCCAGTGACCAGGGGCACGATAGGCGAATGCCCACCGATGTCGGGTAATTTCAGGTGAAGAAGGTGAAGCTTGACTCTTCAGCCATGAGGTGTCGAGGATGACCAGGAGCTGGATTCGAGTTGTCCCGTGAAAAATGTCGAGTGCTGCAGCGTCGGTGCCCGGATTGGACACAACAAGTCTTGGCAACAGCAACCTACGCACAAAGGAGAAAGATGCCTCGGTGCAGACCAGCAAGGTCTGAGGGACTCACCACTTGGTAGGGAGTCAGGGCATGTCTGGAGCAACCAGGAAAGCCCAAGGAAAATCAAAGTTGCCTTCACAGGGACCCACCAGTCGACAGACCAGGGATCGCCAAGGGACCTTGTAGGAGAGCAGGATCTGCACTTATGTTGCCCCAAATTCTTTTCTGATGTTTACACTAGTTTCTGACTATAGTCTGGCTGGGTCCCTGCTAATCAGGGCCCCAGCCTCTCTGTTCTCTCTAAACAACTTGGAGTGCATATTAGATGCACTAGTGATTGGATACTGTGGTACCTTATGAGCCCCTAGTATATGGTACCTTAGGTACCAAGGGCATAGATACTTCACAGGCCTACCAGGGGCTGAAGCATGTATTATGCCACCCCTGGGAAGTAGACTAAATATGACACCACAGGCCTGCTACTGCAGCCTGGGTGAGGTAGTGTTAGCACTACTCACTGAGGTATAGGTTCCCTATATCTCTCCTTACACACACATATAAACCTATCAGTCACCCCTAAGGCAGGCCCTAACACTCCTGAGGACAGGGTGCTTGGTTTCCATGTGAGGGGGTGCCTCTGCCTGAGCAGGGCCCCTCTGCAGCTCTCAGGGTCCATTCTCTGTGGCTGTTTGTGGATGCGGTTAAACCATATACTCTTAAGTGCATTATAACCTATCTGTGAATGCTAACTTTGGGATGGCTGCATCAAAACATGTCGTGTTTGGTGTCAAACGCTTTGGAATCATACCCCCACACCAGTAACTGGTGTGGGACTATGATCCTAACCTTCTAGAGAGATAGACATGTACCCACTGTGGAAACACGGTAGAATCCTGAAGAGCCATGGCATTACAAAATGGATGCCACCAGCACAGACACTGGGCTGCCCTCCTGCTGCTGACCGAAACTCGCAGTGGAGGAGGCCCAACAGTAGGCATCCTGTCACAGGGAGGTGTAACCACCTTCCAGACAGGATTTAGTGTATTGGGGCTGGGTGGGTGCACTCCTAGAGTGCTTTGAAGTTGTGCACTGGGGGAGCAGTAGGCTCCTCTGTGCATATGCCAGCTTAAACCGGTTCAGGGGCTACCAGCCCCTGCTCTGGCATGAAACTGGACAAAGGGAAATGGGTGTAGCCACCCGCTCCCCTGACCCTCCCATAGGAGTGGTCATAGAGCTAGTCCCTCCATTCCTTGTAGTATAAGTTAGTGAACCCTTGCCATTGCAAACTAGATTTCCCTGGATGATTCTCTGAAGAAGAATCCTGGACCTTCGATGTTCCACTACCTTTGGAAGACTGAAGAATCTCCCTTGGAGTCAAGGAGCGACCAAAACTGTGCACCAACAGTCACACACTTTCCAGCTCCAGCTGGACTCCGAAGTCCCTGCAGCCCTGGAAGTAGATTTCCTGACTTCTCAATGGCCATCGTGAGTCCCCAGCAAAGCTGTGGCAAGTGGACCCCACGAGTGATGAGGAACAGCAATACCCGGGTACCGTTCACTATTGTCGTGTGCAGCCCCTTCACGAAGTTCTACAAACTTGTGCTTTTGACCATATGTGGTCCAAGCCCCCAGCAGGATTTCCTCCCAAGATCAGAGGCCTACCTTATCTGAGTGACCGTGGGCTCCTGGTGAGTGAATCCTCCTGAGGCGTCTTTGCGATCCCTTGCCGGTTGGCTTGTGGGTCCCCAGAAGACTTTTCTACAGAACCACAGAGCTCCCCTGATTGCTCCAAGCCTGACCTGACTTACCCTTGCTGGGTGAGTCCCTCAGACCTTGCTGGTCTGCACCACTGATTTTCTTCATTTTACATAAGACTTGCTGTTGCCAAGGCTTGTTGGCTCCAATCCGGTTGCCGACATCTCAGTAAGCTGCAGCATTTATGGGACACACTGAATCCAGCTCCTGGTTGTCATCGATGCCTCCTGGACCTCGTGGCTGAATTGTCAAGACACCTGTGATCACCTGAAATCACCCGACTACTGTGGGCATCCAACTTCCTGGACCCGGGTCACTGGCTAGTGACTTTGAACACTGTCTCCTCTGCTTTCAGGTCTTCTTTATTCAGAAACCAGCCTTGGATTCCACCGGACACTTCTGTCTTCACAAGCAGCAAGTCTTCTTTGGCTCCCATTGAAAACGACGCCGCGACCCGACACCAAAAGACACCTATGCACCTGGCTTCCCTGGGTGAGGTAACTCGAGTACTCCGGTGCTCCTGTGTGTGTTGGCTCTAGAACTACTTACCCTGTAAGTGACTTGCTTGTAGACTCTCCCGAAGTATCCTAAAACTTTAAAATTCCACCCGCGACTTGCTCCATTGAAGTCTATTGGGATCCGTGGCTGTGTTCTCACACTGCATGCGTCTCCCGTGGGTCCTTTACTTACCTGCCTTGGGTGGATTAGTGAGGACCCGGCGCTCCTGAAGGCCCTAGGCCTTGTCTCTTCTCAAGTTGATATTCTTTTACCTCTTTTTTAGTATATGGTCTGATACGCCCCTAGGGCCCCAGCCATATAAGTGCTTAACTTGTTGTGATGTTGATTTGTGCATATATCCTTGACTTCTAATCTCATAAAGAGATTAGTAGAGTGTGTCTAGTAATACATACATATATATTTTATATATATACCTGTGTGGCGTCCTTTCATTTAGTGATTCAAGAGATTATAAGGTAAAACAAACTGCTTTACATTCCTCTGAGACTTAGCCTGAAGGTTGCTCTCTACAGCTTTCTTTAAAAGGTTGCTCTCCATAGCTTTCTTTAAAAGGTTGTCTTAAACCTATCTACCATAAGAGTCGAATTGTACTGGTGCAAGGTGGCCACTTTAACTAGTGACCAGAATATACCAGGCCAACTTCTCACATTGGTGGGCAGAGTGTGGGATTACAGCTTGCCATTGTTTTACCAGAAAATCTCTATTTGAATAACTAACTGAAAACCACTATAGGTACTCAAGGTACATATAAAGTCAAGCTTGGTATCAATAAGACCTACTGAACTTAGAGCTGTGTGTGAAGGGATAGCACACCCTTGCTACAGCTCAAGCTAGGATCAGTAGGCCACAAACTAGTGTAGGTAGTACAACACTGCACAACACTAGAATGTCCTTAAGGGTTGGAACCAGTGGGTCCACCAAGCCTCAGTATAAGGACATGACTTTCATTGACTTGAAAGCCATGTGTGCTGCAAGGCACCTGAGGATAGGACAGAGTCCCTCCACACTTCACCTGATAGATCTGCTGACAGCAGATGATCTTAGATTAGCTCTAGGCGCTAAGGGGTCTGAATCAGGGAGTGGGTCAGCTATAGTCTCTGGGTCAGATGATGAAAATCATGATGACCTGGACTCTGTGGTTGAAGGGCCAAATCCACAGGGATCTGAAAAGGACAGAGGAATTCTCCCTAAGAGAGCTGACAGAGTGGAGGAGAGGCCTAGGCCGCCTTCAAGGGAATCTGACCACTCCTATCACTCTGGCAGAGAATCTGTCCAGCAGAGGAACTCAATCTTTAATAGAAGAGAGACCTCCTCTGAAAGAATGTACAAACTGCTGCAGTATGAGGAAGCAAGAGTTGCCCTCAAGGCCAAGCAGTTGACATTAGACAAAGAAGCCTTTGAGCTCCAGAGAGCTTCTAAAAGAGAGGGGTTAGAACCCCCTGGTGGCAGCAACAGTGTCCCTAGAGTCAGAGATTACATTCCAAACCATAGGAACCTGTCCAAGGTTGTTCCTCCCTACCAGAGTGGGGATGATATCATGTCACCACAGCCCCTCTTCTTGATTCCTGGACACTTCTCAACATGGACTCTTTAACTATCATTTTTAACAAAGTAAAGTCCGGCTCCCCCAATGACCCTTTACCTCCCTCCATACTCAAACAACTGGATCCCCCCCATATGCACGTCATCTTGAATGTTTTAAACTCTTCTCTCCGCGAGTCTGTAGTTCCAGCTCATTGGAAACATGCCATGGTGACCCCTCTTCTGAAAAAGCCTACTGCCGACCTCACCATTCTCTCCAACTACCGTCCAATCTCCCTTCTGCCAGTTTTTTTCCAAAATCCTTGAGAGTCACATTCACTTTCATCTCTCCCAGTTTGTTGAACTAAATAAAATTCTCCACCCTTCCCAATCCGGGTTTAGGACCAATTTTTCCACTGAAACTACCTTACTAGGAGTCACAGAAAGGCTTTGTCACCATCTTGATGGTGAGGAGACCGTTGCGCTCATATTGCTTGACCTCAGCGCGTCACTCGACACTATCTCTCATCCTACACTAATCAAAACTCTGAGATCCTTGGGTATCTGCGGGTCAGCCCTGGATTGGATTATCTCCTTTCTTAATGGCCGTACTTTTCAGATCTCTTCTGCTACTGGTTGCTCCAACATCCACTCATCTCCTCATGGGGTTCCCCAGGGCTCCATACTCAGTCCACTGCTCTTCAATCTTTATGTCAGGCCTTTGGCGGACATCGCTGAACAAGCTGGCCTGACTCTCTTTTCATATGCAGACGACTCTCAGATCATCCTCTCTCTTTCTCACACAGACCCCGACTTAACATCTGGCTTACAACTGGGCCTGAGGAGTATCGCTACATGGATGAACCAACACCATCTGAAACGTAATGGTGACAAAACCGAGGTCTTAATCCTGGGAGAGGATAAAGACCTCTGGGGCCCACTACATTGGCCTGTCGAGATAGGTGCCCTCCCGCGGCCTTCTAGTCACGTTCATAACCTGGGCATCTATATTGATGATTCCCTGTATTGGCATCACCAAGCCGTCAGGGTCACGGGCATTTGTTTTACAATCTTAAAATGGCTTCGAAAAATCATTTGGATGCTACCTTTAGCGACCCAAAAAAACGTGGTCCATGCCCTTATAACCTCACGATTGGATTACGGTAATGTCCTTTTGCTGGGTGCTAACAAGGCCGTGTCCCGCAGAATGCAGTTGGTGCAGAACTCTGCAGCTAGACTGCTATGCAGAGTTCCCAGAGCTACTCATATCTCTGGCTTTCTCCATGATCTTCACTGGCTCAGAGTGGAAAACCCCATAAAGTTCAAAGCTCTGATTTTTTTTTTTAAGATCAAATGGGGCTCAGCACCACCTTATCTGCATTCTCTCGTCTGCCCTATATCCCCACTCGTCATCTTCGATCCTCAACTCTTGAAAAATTTACGGTTCCACGTTTCAAACTTGCCAGAATGGGTGGAAGGTCCTTTTCTTATCTCGTCCCCACCCTCTGGAACACTCTTCCTCCTGCTATCCACAAAGAAACCAACTACACTAGCTTCCGCAGATCCATTAAGACCTGGCTGTTTAACCAGTAATTTCCATTTTTGCATCTACTATTTTGTACTCATTCTGTCCAGGCGCCGGGAAACCCTTTTTGGGTAGCTGTTGCACTATACAAATTCAATTATGAATAATTAAATAAAATGGATAACTGCTATGGAGAGGGCCTGTAGAGTACAACGGGTCCCCCAGAAACAGTGGGCAGCAATCTTGTGTCTCTCCTTCTCAGATAAAGGTAGAGACAAGCTCCTCACTGTTAGAGAAGAGGATGCTGATGATTATGAAGTCCTGAAGAGTGCATTAATAGATGGATTTGGCTTAACCACTGAACAGTACAGGTTGAAGTTCAGAGACACCCAGAAAACACAGACTCAGGACTGGACTGACTGTGTAGATTGTGCAACCAAGGCTCTGGAGGGTTGACTGGTTGGTAGTGGAGTTACTGATTTTAAGGGATTGTATAATCGTATGACAAGAGAACAGATCCTTAATAATTGCTAAAACCAGTTGTTGCATCAGTACCTGCTGGACTCTAATCTGACCTCTCCCCAAGAATTGGGAAAGAAGGCAGACAAATGGGTCAGAGCCAGGGTGAGGCAGAAATCCCAGAACCAAGGGGGTGACACTAAGAAGCAGGATCCTAAAGGCTCTGAGAAAGGTGGGGATAAGTCAAAAGACCGGAAGTCTTCACAAGGGCCCCACAAATCTGCATCTGGTGGGGATTCACAGTCCAACAAAGGGAAAGGCCAAAAGAAGCCCTGGTGCAAATTCTGCAAACAGAAAGGGCACTGGACTTCTGATTGTAACAAGTCCAAAGACCAAACCACCATCACTCCTGCGCCTAAGGCAAATGTTCCCCCAGTACAGCTACTGGTGGTGGTGGTAATCAGAATAAGGGTGTAGTAGGGTTTACCCTGGGTTCTGAAGTGGACTCTGGCCTAGTCAGAGTACCCACTCAGGCATTGCTGATTTGTGATAGAGACATTGATATGTCCTTTCTAGTGAGCCCCAGTAATCTGGGCAAATACAAACAGCAGCCTGTAATAAATGGAAAACAGGCTTTGGCATTCAGGGACACAGGTGCTAGTGTCACCATGGTACAAAAAGGAGACAAGGAAAACCCTGAGGGTCAGACGGAACCAGGGGTAGGCAAGTATTTTTAAGGAACAGTGGTCCCATTCAAAAGGAGTCAGAATAAATATCGCATTTACTACAATGAGAAATGGGAGTACAAAGGAGAGAACAATGCAAGTTATGAAAGAAAATATTTATAGTAATAATTAGGAAAACGTAATAAACAATTCATTGAGTGAACTAGTCGTGAGGAGGTTAGAAGGGAAATCAGCCGATTTCCTTAACCCAGGCTGGTGACTTAAAAAGGTGACTTTTAATGAACAGTGAAGGTACGTAAAAGTCAGATCAGCATCTCATACTCAAACAACAAATATACAATAAAGTATTGAGTTTAGAGACGAAGGTCGACGACGTTTCGATCCCCATACGAATAGTGGGATCTCTTCAGGACAAGGCGATGGTAGGGGTGCCTGGGAAGTTAGCGTATTAGCAAGAATGAGGAAGGGCCGGAAAGCCTCAGGAGCGACGATGCCGGCACGATAAGGAGCGGAAGGAGCGGAAGGTCCGATCTCCGCAACGGGTGGGCGTAATAGCTATTACGAGCACACTACATGTGACTCCACGTTCCCGGAAGCTCCTGACCTGACCTCACCGCAGGTCTCGGTTCTTGCTCCCAAGGCATTGCCCCACATCTTTACGGCACTCCCGGTGCGGATCTCCGCACCTAAGTTTACCCACACGTCTACCCTCCACAATTGCACGCACCTGAGATCTCACTCCTCTCCCGTTCGCCAGGCCCGACGCGGTTCGCACCACCCTGTCCTGCATCAGCGATCACGCCCACCCGTTGCGGAGATCGGACCTTCCGCTCCTTATCGTGCTGGCATCGCCGCTCCTGAGGCTTTCTGGCCCTTCCTCATTCTTGCTAATATGCTAACTTCCCAGGCACCCCTACCATCGCCTTGTCCTGAAGAGATCCCACTATTCGTATGGGGATCGAAACGTCGTCGACCTTCGTCTCTAAACTCAATACTTTATTGTATATTTGTTGTTTGAGTATGAGATGCTGATCTGACTTTTACGAACCTTCACTGTTCATTAAAAGTCACCTTTTTATGTCACCAGCCTGGGTTAAGGAAATCGGCTGATTTCCCTTCTAACCTCCTCATGGCTAGTTCACTCACTGAATAGTTTATTACGTTTTCCTAATTATTACTATAAATATTTTCTTTCATAACTTGCATTGTTCTCTCCTTTCTACTCCAATTTCTCATTGTAGTAATTGCGATATTTATAGTGTCACCATGGTGGCAGAGGATCTTGTGGACCCTGGGCAGATCATCCTGGGTGAAATGTACCAGGTTACCAATGCAAGCAATGTCAGGACCAACCATAGTCTGGCAGTTGTGAATTTCTCCTGGGGAGGGGTAACTGGCCTCAAGAAGGTAGTAGTCAGTGCAGACCTCCCTGTCGAATGCCTTTTGGGCAATGATCTAGAGACTTAAGCCTGGTCTGAAGTAGAGTTATGGACTCATGCTGAGATGTTGGGCATACCTGCAGAGGTATTTGCTGTGACCAGGTCACAGGCCAAAATGCATCAAACTGAACCAGCTCTGGATCCTGAAACTATGGACCAGGTGCTACCCAAGAGGAGGAGCAGTAGGGTTAAGACAGTGCCTTCCCCTCTGTCTCAGATCACAGATTCCCCTCCTGAGGGAGGAGAAGCAGATCCTGAAGAAGGAACTGCCCAGAGAGACTTGAGCCTGATCAGGTTGAGTTCTTGGGGGCATGGGGACCTTCTAGGGAAAATCCCAGCAAGGAGCAACAGTGCTGCCCCTCTCTTGAACCCCTCAGACAGCAGGCTGCTGCTGAGGCTGCTGGGAGTGCTAGTGGGTCCTATAAAGTTTATTGGGATGAGGGACTCCTATATTCTGAGGCTAGAGATCCAACCCCTGGAGCCACAAGGAGGTTGGTAAAACCTCAGAAGGTTAGGGGGTTCCTCTTGACCCTAGCACATGACATCCCTTTAGCAGGAAACTTGGGCTAAAACAAGACCTGGGATAGGCTTGTTCCACATTTTCATTGGCCACATATGTCAGAGGACACCAAGGAGTTTTGTGACTCCAGTGTCACTTGCCAAGCCAGTGGCAAGTCAGGTGGCACAACAAAGGCCCCCCTGATACCACTACCTGTGGTGGGGGTACCCTTTGAAAGGGTAGGGATTGACATTGTTGGACCCCTTGACCCTCCAACAGCATCTGGGCACAGGTTTATCCTGGTGGTAGTGGATCATGCCACCAGGTACCCAGTAGCAATTCCCCTGAGGACCACCAAAGTCCCTGTGGTGGCAAGAGCCCTCATTGGAGTTTTCTCCAGAGTGGATTTCCCAAAGGAGGTTATATCTGACAGAGGTACCAACTTCATGTCAGGATATCTTAAAGCAATGTGGAAAGAGTGTGGTGTAACTTATAAATTCACTACTCCCTATCACCCACAATGCAATGGGTTAGTTGAACGTTTCAACAAAACCCTAAAGGGAATGATTAAAGGCCTCCCAGAAAAGCTTAGGCGAAGATGGGACCTTTTACTTCCCTGCCTTCTGTTTGCATGCAGAGACGTTCCACTGAAGGGGGTTGGTTACAGCCCATTTGAACTTCTGTTTGGTCATCCTGTAAGAGGTCCATTATGTTTGGTGAAGGAGGGCTAGGAGTTACCTCTCAAACCTCCCAAACAGGATGTGATGGACTATGTACTTCGTCTCTGCTCCAGGATGGCCGAACACATGAAGAAGGCAACTAAAAACCTGGAGGCCAGCCAAGAACTACAAAAAACTTGGCATGACCAAAAGGCTGTGCTGACTATGTACCAGCCAGGACAGAAAGTGTGGGTGTTGGAGCCTGTGGCCCCAGCAGCTCTTCAAGACAAGTGGAGTGGCCCCCATACAATTGTTGAGCAAAAGGGAGAAGTCACCTACCTGGTGAATCTTGGAACTCCCAGGAGCCCCCTTAGGGTACTCCATGTCAACAGATTGAAACCATATGTTGACAGGGCTGACATGGGCTTGCTCATGGCAACTGATGAGGAACAGGAGGAGGAGAGTGACCCTCTCCCTGACCTGCTCTCACAGAACCCTGATGATGGGTCAGTAGATGGTATTGCTTTGGCAAGCAGCCTCACTGACCATCAGCAAACTGAATGCAGACAAGTTCTGCAGCAGTTTAGACATATGTTTAGCCTGACCCCTAGTCAGTCTTCCTGCTGCACCCATGAGGTGGACACTGGAGACAGTCTGCCTGTCAAGAGTAAAATCTACAGGCAACCTGTCCATGTCAGGGACTGTATCAGGACTGAAGTCCAGAAAATGTTGGAACTAGGTGTGATTGAGCCTTCAGATAGCCCTTGGGCTAGTCCAGTAGTCCTAGTGCCCAAACCTCATACCCAGGGTGGTAAGAAAGAAATTAGGTTTTGTGTAGACTACAGAGGCCTCAATGCAGTCACCAGGACTGATGCCTTCCCAATTCCCAGGGCAGATGAACTGATTGATACTTTGGCCTCAGCCAAGTATCTGAGTACATTTGACCTAACAGCTGGCTACTGGTAGATCAAGTTAGCTGAGGATGCCAAAGCCAAAACAGCATTTTCAAGCCCTGGTGGACACTTCCACTTTGTGGTGATGTCCTTTGGTTTGAAGAATGCACCTGCCACTTTTCAGAGGTTGGTGAACAAACTTCTCACAGGG
Organism: Triturus cristatus; assembly: GCF_964204655.1. NCBI lineage: Eukaryota > Metazoa > Chordata > Amphibia > Caudata > Salamandridae > Triturus > Triturus cristatus. The sequence goes on along the minus strand of NC_140579.1, from coordinate 821,834,866 downwards.
ATGGAAACTTATTGTTCAGCTTATCTAGATGATATTGCTGCCTTTAGTTCCTCCTGGCAGGATCACCTGGTCCACCTCAGAAATGTTTTGGAGGCCCTGCAAAAAGCAGGCCTCACTATCAAGGCCACTAAGTGCCAGATAGGGCAGAGTCAGGTTTTGTATCTGGGCCACCTTGTAGGTGGAGGCCAGGTTCAGCCTTTACAGAGCAAAATCCAAACCATCATGGAATGGGTTGCTCTAACCACCCAGACACAGGTGAGAGCCTTTTTAGGCCTGACTGGGTACTATAGGAGGTTTGTTAAGGGATATGGATCAATAGTGACCCCCTTAAATGATCTTACCTCAAAGAAAATGCCAAAAAAGGTTCAGAGGACAGCTAGCTGTCAGAAGGCATTTGAAGACCTAAAGCAGGTCATGTGCACTGCCCCCATCTTACAGAGTCCAGACTACACCAAAAAGTTCATTGTCCAAACAGATGCTTCTGAGCTGGGTGTGGGAGCTGTACTGTCTCAACTGAATGATGAAGATCAAGACCAGCCAGTAGCTTTTATTAGCAGAAGGCTGACCCCTAGAGAGAAACGTTGGTCAGCTATAGAGAGGGAGGCCTTTGCAGTGGCGTGGGCCCTGACGAAGCTGAGGCCATACTTGTTTGGCACTCACTTCATAGTTCAGACTGACCACAAGCCCCTCCTATGGCTCAAACAGATGAAAGGTGAAAACCCAAAACTTTTAAGGTGGTCCATTTCACTACAGGGGATGGACTATACAGTGGAACATAGACCTGGGACCCAACATGCCAATGCAGATGGACTCTCAAAGGTATTTCCACTTAGAACACGAAGACTCAACTGGTCAATGTTAGTTTAGTGTCCCTGCGTTTGGGGGGGGGGGTTGTGTAGGAGAGTAGGATCTGCACTTATGTTGCCCCTACTTTTTATCTGATGTTTACACTGGTTTCTGGCTATAGTCTGGCTGGGTCCCTGCTAATCAGGTCCCCAGCCTCTCTGTTCTCTCTAAACAACTTGGAGTGCATATTAGATGCACTAGAGATTGGATACTGTGGTACCTTATGAGCCCCTAGTATATGGTACCTTATCTACCAAGGGCATAGGTACTTCACAGGCCTACCAGGGGCTGAAGCATGTATTATGCCACCCCTGGGAAGCAGACTAAATCTGACACCAAAGGCCTGCTACTGCAGCCTGGGTGAGGTAGTGTTAGCACTCCTCACAGAGGTGTAGGTTTCCTTTATCTCACCTTATACACACATATACACCTATCAGTCACCCCTAAGGCAGGCCCTAACAATCCTGAGGGCAGGGTGCTTGGTTTCCATGTGAGGGGGTGCCTCTGCCTGAGCAGGGCCCCTCTGCAGCTCTCAGGGTCCATTCTCTGTGGCTGTTTGTGGATGCAGTTAAACCATATACTCTTAAGTGCATTATAACCTAGTGCTAAATGCTAACTTTGGGATGGCTGCATCAAAACATGTCATGTTTGGTGTCAAACGCTTTGGAATCATACCCCCACACCAGTAATTGGTGTTGGAGTATGATCCCACCCTTCTAGAGGGATAGACATGTACCCACTGTGGAAACACGGTAGAATCCTGAAGAGCCATGGCATCACAAAATGGATGCCACCAGCACAGACACTGGGCTGCCCTCCTGCTGCTGACCGAAACTCGCAGTGGAGGAGACCCAACAATAGGCATCCTGTCACAGGGAGGTGTAACCACCTTCCAGACAGGATTTAGTGCATTGTGGCTGGGTGGGTGCACTCCAAGAGTGCTTTGAAGTCCTGCACTGGGGAAGCAGTAGGCTCCTCTGTGCATATGCCAGCTCAAACTGGTTCAGGGGCTACCAGCCCCTGCTCTAGCGTGAAACTGGACAAAGGAAAGTGGGTGTAGCCACCCACTCCCCTGACCCTCCCATAGGAGTGGTCATAGAGCAAGTCCCTCCCTTCCTTGTAGTATAAGTTAGGGAACCCTTGCCATTGCAAACTAGATATCCCTGGACGATGCTCTGAAGAAGAATCCTGGACCTTCAATGTTCCACTACCTTTGGAAGACTGAAGAATCTCCCTTGGAGTCAAGGAGTGACTCCCCTGCTTGGCAGGCACCAAAACTTTGCACCAATGGTTGCAAACTTTCCTGCTCCCGCCAGAGTGCGAAGTACCTGCAGCCCCGGAAGTAGATTTTATGACTTCTCAATGGCCATCATGAGTGCCCAGCAAAGCTGAGGGAAGTGGACCCCACGAGTTACGAGGAACAGCAATACCCGGGTACCGTGCACTATTGTTGAGTGCAACCCCTTCACGACGTTCTACGAACTTGTGCTTTGGTCCAATTATGGTCCAAGCCTCCAGCAGGATTTCCTCCGAAGATCAGAGGCCTACCTTGTCCTGAGTGACTGTGGGCTCTTGGTGAGTGAATCCTCCTAAGGCATCTTCATGATCCCTTGCTGGTTGGCTTGTGGGTCCCCAGAAGACTTTTCTACAGAACCAAAGGCTCCCCTAGTTGCCTCAGGCCTGCCCTGACTTACCTTCACTGGGTGAGTCCCTCAGACCTTGCTGGTCTGCACCACTGACTTTCTTCACTTTCCACAAGACTTGCAGTTGCCAAGGCTTGCTGGCTCCAATCCGTTTTCTGACACCTCAGTAAGCTGCATACTTTATGGGACACACCGAATCCAGCTCCTGGTCATCATCGATGCCTCCTGGACCTCGTGGCTGAAGAGTCAAGACACCTGTGATCACCTGAAATCACCCGACTACTGTGGGCATCCAGCTTCCTGGCCACGGTTCACTGGCTAGTGACTTTGAAGACTGTCTCCTCTGCTTTCAGGTCTTCTTTCTTCAGAATCCAGCCTTGGATTCCACCGGACACTTCTCCTGTCTTCAGCAGCAAGTCTTCTTTGGCTCCCATTGAAAATGACGCCATGACCCGACACCAAAAGACACCTATGCACCCGGCTTCCCTGGGTGAGGTAACTCGAGTACTCTGGTGCTTATGTGTGTGCTGGCTCTAGAACTACTTACCCTGTAAGTGACTTGCTTGTAGACTCTCCCGAAGTATCCTAAAACTTTAAAATTCCAACCGCGACTTGCTCCATTGAAGTCTATTGGGATCCACGGCTGTGTTCTCACACTGCATGCGTCTCCCGTGGGTCCTTTACTTACCTGCCTTGGGTGGATTAGTGAGGACCCAGCGCTCCTGAAGGCCCTAGGCCTTGTCTCTTCTCCTGTCGATATTCTTTTACCTCTTTTTTAGTATATGGTCTGATACGCCCCTAGGGCCCCAGCCATATAAGTGCTTAACTTGTTGTGATGTTGATTTGTGCATATGTCCTTGACTTCTAATCTCATAAAGAGATTAGTAGAGTGTGTCTAGAAATAAACACATAATGTATTTTATATATATACCTGTGTGGTGTACTTTCATTTAGTGATTCAAGAGATTATAAGGTAAAACAAGCTGCTTTACATTCCTCTGAGACTTAGCCTGAAGGCTGCTCTCCACAGCTACCACTAGGATAGCTTTCTTTAAAAGGTTGTCTTAAACCTATCTACCATAAGAGTCGAATTGTACTGGTGCAAGGTGGCCACTTTATCTAGGGACCAGCATATACCAGGCCAACTTCTCACAGACCTCAAGAGGAATCACAAAATGGCAGCCAACGGGTCACTCGGGGTGACTAGGCCGACAATCTTCAGTGGATTCTCTGCTCGAGCTAGGGTCTACAAGTAACCCCAAGCATGACTTCAAGAGACGTTGGTAAGTTAATGCACTTTCAAAGGTGCACAGTGACCAGGAGTTCTGGTTCCACGTTACTCACGAGGGCTGCGGGTCTCAGCTTTGCTGGAGACTCGGGTCGGCCTCTGAGATGTCTGGAAATCCTCTTCCTGGGCTGCAAATACTTCAGAGTCCGGCAGGAGCTTCGGAGATGCAGACCGGCAAAATGCTTCGTTGGTGCCTGCCAAGCAGGGGAGTCACTCCTTGACACCAAGGGAGATTTCTTCAGTCCTCTAGTCTTGAGTAGAGCATCGAGTTCTAGAATTCAGCTTCAGAGTATCGTCCAGGGATATCTAAAGTCCTGTTGCCAGGGGTTCCTTACTTATACATAAGGCAGGGGTTGGATTAGCTCTAGGGATCCACCTATGGGAGGGTTTGGAATGAAGGGTGGCGACATTCATTTCCTTTGTCCAGTTTCACGCCAGAGCAGGGGCTGGAAGCCCCTGAACCGGTTTGAGCTGGACTATGCACAGGGACACCAAATGTGCCCCCAGTGCAGATCTTCAAAGCACTCTGAGAGTGCTCCCACCCAGCCCCAATACTCTTCACCCTGTCTGGGAGGTGGTTAAACCTCCCTGTGACAGGAAACCTATTGTCCAGGCCTCCCCTGCTGGAGTTTCGATCAGCAGCAGGAGGCCAGACCCGTGTCTGTGGCTGCAGTATCCATTTTGTGATGCCAGGGCTCAGTTAAGTTGGTGCCGGGTATACCGGTGCTGTCATGTCTCTCCCTCTAGAAGGGTGGGATCATATTCTCACATCAGGAATTGAGGTGGGGGTATGACTCCAAGGTGTTTGACACCAAACACAACATGTTTCCGTGCAGCCAGTCCAAAGTTAGCATTAACCGTTTTAGTTATAATCCACTTAAGAGTATATGGTCAGGCTGCACCACTGACAACCATGGGGAAGAGATTCCGAAGGCTGCAGAGGGGCTCAGCTCATGCCTGGGCACCCTCTCACATATAACCAAGCACCCTGCCTTCAGGATTGATAAGACCTGCCATAGGGGTGACTGATAGGTTTCTATGTGCAGTGATAGGTGAATTATAGTGAACCTATACCTCAGTAAGGGGTGCATGCACCACCTTACCCAGGCTGCAGTAGCAGAGCTGTGGTGTCATTTTGGGGGGCTTTCCAGGGGTGGCACAATACATGCTTCAGCCCCTGGTAGACCTCTGGGGTACCAATGCCCTGGGTACATAGTATACCATATACTAGGGACTCACAAGGGTACCCCAGAATCCAATCTGGAGTGTACCTAAAGTACATGGATTCAATTTAGAGAGGAAGCAGCTAGGCTGGGGTCCTGAATAGCAGGGCCCCAGCCAGACTAAAGTCGAAAAACAGTGAAACAGATTCTACTCTCCTACAGAGACCACCATAAGGTTTAAAGGTCTAACATGGTATCTATGTTTGCAGGTGGCTGTTAGACCTGGAATTCTTGGCTTGGTTTGCCCTGACCTTTTGCCTCTACTTCCTGTATTTTTAACTGTGTGCTTTTATTTTCACTGGTTTAGGTACTCTGGGCACTTTGCCACTGCTGATCAGTGCCAAAGTGCAAGTGCTCCCTGTTTAAATAATGATTATGATTGGTTATCCATGATTGCCATATTTAGTTTACTGGTAAGTCCCTAGTAAAGTGCACTGTGTGTGCCCAGAGTCTGTAACTCAAATGCTATTACTAGGCCTGCACACTGATTTTGCCACCCACACAAGTGGCTTTTAAAATGTGTCTCAGACCTGTCACTGCAGTGTCTGTGCACACAGTTTTTAACTGTTATGTCGACCTGGCAAGTGCACCCCCTTTTCCGGCCCTAACCTTCCCTTTTCTTACATGTAAGTTACCCCTGATGTAAGCCCAAGGTACCCCCATTGGCAGGGTGCAGTATATGTGAAAAGAAGGATATGTACTGGTGCGTTTTACATGTCCTGATAGTGAAATACTGTGTATTTCGTTTTTCACTATTGCAAGGACTAGCACTCCCATAGGCTATCTTTGAAAATGCCTTGTAACATTTTGCAAGTGTAATTTTAAATTGGGAACAGCTAAAGATTTGGAGTTAAAATTCTCTGAACTCAGAATTCAAAAATACTAATAATAATAATAATAATAATAACTCACCTTTTTGTAAAGATGGTTTTTAAATTGTGTGTTTGAAAATGGCACTTTTAGAAAGTGGGCATTTTCTTGTTCAACCATCCTGTGTGCCTCTGCCTGCTTGTGGATTCATAGTCTGGTTTTAGACTGCGGGGGCTGCTCTTGCATTCCCTCAAGACACTCACACAAAGGGAGCTGAGGTGTGCCCTGCATATGCTGATGTGCCATCCTGGGCTAGAGAAGTGCGAGGAGTTGTCACTGACACCTGAATAGGCTGTGGCTGCTCTGCACGATGCTGTGTCAACCTCCTGAAACAGGACCAGGGAGGACTGAACTGGTTTTACTGAGTTGGAGAGACTTTCTGAACAAAGACTTCAAAGTGAAAAATCGGTATAAGTATTTGACCTACAACCCCAGAACTTTAGATTACTTGTAGAATCTCAAGGAATCTCTTCCAAGGAGAAGAGCTGAAGAGCTGTGTGGAGGAGACTGCCCCTTTGCTGTGTGTTGCTCTGCTGGGTTTGCCTGCACTTGCTGCTTCTGCCAAGGAGAGGACCAAGACTGGACTTTGTTGTGAAACCTGCTTGAGAAGAATCTCCAAGGGCTTGTGTATGCTGGACTCCTGTTCTGAAGTCTCAGGGACACAAAGACTTAGCCTACAGCCTTCTTGAACTCCGCTCCAGGGAGTTCTGACCTGCCTGGTGGTGCCTATACCAGTTCTGGGCCAATGAAGGTTGTTCCTGCTACAGAAAGCTTGAAGAACTGAAGAAATCTACAAAAGCAACACTTTGCTCTTCTTGCGGCTAAATTTTCCAACGTAGCACCACCATGCGGCAAAAATTCCCAACACACAGCCCTGTGCGGCTGAAGAAATCGACGCAGCACCTGTTCGCAGCCTGAGAAACCTCCACACACCGACTCCAATGCAGTCCCCGCTGTGCGGCTAAAAGAGTTGATGCATCAATGAGATCCATGCAGAGCCAGTGACGCCTGAAATTTCTCATGCATCGCACCTATGGGGAAACTTTTTCTAACACAACACCCGCAGACCAGAATCGCCAGGGAAAATCGACTCATCACTTCTCCCTACAGTCTGGATTCAACGCATAACTTCTCCTGCGTGCAGCAGAACTGCTGCATTGCCTTCCCAAACTCAGGAACTGATGCATCAATGTGTTTTTCAATGCTTCCCTCCTCTGCGGCTGTTTTGCCTTGTGGATTTTGATGCATTTGAGGTACTTTGTATAAAAATCACACATCCATTGTTTTCTATGGACAGAATTGCTTGAACGCTTTTAAAAGTCATGTTTTGAGTGTATGTTGAATTTTTGTTGTTTTAATCTTACTTGGTTTAGATGAAGATACTTTATTTTTCCACACTGGTGTGGTGTCCATTTGTAGTGTTTTCACTGGGTTACTGTGTATGTTATGTACAAATACTTTATACATTGCCTCTGAGATAAGCCTGCCTGCCAGTGCCAAGATACCAAGGGGGTGAGCAGGGGTTATCTAGGTTGTAACTCCCTTAATCTGACTGGAAGGAAGGGTCCCTACTTGGACAGGGCGCAAGCAACTGCCAATTCGAGGCCCCTATTTTTAACAGTGGCACTCTATTAAAAGTAGTAGTGTACAAAACGCCCCCCAAGCCAACTGAAAGACTTCTTGTTTAAAAATAAGTTCCTTTATTTTCTGTTCTTGCTTGCCAGCGGGCGTTTGAAATTGTATATGGATGACACCTTTACAAATAAAAAAGGTTTTTGGGCACTACAAAATAATTTGAGGTTGTATGGTGGGATTATGGTTGCATTACTCACCCTAATTAGAGAATTGTAATAGATTTTAAGTTTTACACTGTCACAGTAACCGCCCTTTAAGCAAACGTTTTTACAGGAATGTCAATGTTCTAATAGTAGCATATGTAATTTTCTGCAGTGAGTAAAGAATAATAATTTTCCTTTAGCAACATGTAATTTGCAAGGTCATATATATATATATTTTACAAAGTCAAGTTAGTGATGATTATGTGGTTGATCAATAGGAATATATGTGCAAGAAAGCCTCAATACCATTTAACAAACCTGCTCTAAACTTTCCACACAAAGTAGTCAAGTACCCAAGAAGCTTCCTTTAAAATTTTATGGCAAGGATGTTATATGGGGATTATGAAAGTTTCAGTATTTTATATGAATTTTGCTCTTCTACACTAGCAAAAACTGCTGGATAGGTTTACATTAAACATGGGATGAAAATAGGACATGGAAAAGCTTGACCATCATTTGTCCTTTCTTGATCTGTTTGCTTTAAAAATATGAAATAAATACATTTAGAGCCTGAATACGGGTTTGGCAGTGCAGCACCGGGTCCGTCATGCTGCTACGCCACCAAATTTGTGTTCCGGCTGCCCGCCAGATTACAAGTGTTTCTCTCGTCTAGTGGGCTTTGTTTGGACATTCCTACTGAGGTGACTCAGAAAATAGGCAACACGATGGGAATGCCAAAAACAGTTCCTGCACGGCATGGACTATAGTGCAGGAACTGAGGTGCATGCATACAGGGGGCACATGTTGCCTCCACACCGCCGCACAACCGCCAGAAAACAGCAGTTCCCTGACGGCTGTAGCAGAGAAATGGCGGTACGACCGCCCTAATTGTAACCACCAGACTCGTAATCGAGCCCTTAGTGATGTCCATCACATTTGCAATGGTGGATGTGAGTTGTTTGTGAGCAGCTAAGCCAATCTGTTACCCTGCCTCACAGAACAAAAGTATAGGGAGCAGCACATGGGCCAAAGAAAGCACACCTCAACTCCTGGGGTTTAGAGGAATGGAGAGCGCTTTCCAAAAATGCAAAACTGAGATGCAGGGTTCACAAACCAAAACTATTTTGTGAACCAAAATGCATAACTAACCAGAGACCTTTTCAGGAATAGGCAGAGCGGGCAGTTGCCAAGAGGCCACACCTCACAAGTGACCCCTCATAAATGAATTGGAACAGTCAGAAGCCCTGCAGCTGTAGGGTGAATAAAAATATATTAATTTATGAGTTAGCAGCCTGGCATGTCCACTTTACAAAAGCTTAGAGTGCATGCCCGACCTGCCAAACCATTAATCTCTTGCTCTCAGATGATGGACGGACTGCAGAGCAAATCAAACATTCACCCCAGTCAAGAGATCTGGGTTAAATCTATTGTTCTTTTACTCACCATGCCACCCAAGTTTAGACCCAGCCATATTCAAATCAGTCTTGACCCCGTTCCTCAAGGGAACTGTCCAGCCCGAACTGCCAAGCCTGGTCTTCCCTGGACCGGTAAAAACTGGGACCAGGATGGTGGCAAAAAAATAATTTGGTCACATATCTTTCTCCTTACCTCACCTCTCCTCTTCTACCTCAAGCTTCTCTCTATATCTCTACCCATCTCCATGTTGCTGCCCTCTCTATCACAGTTCTGTCAACCTCACCTCTGTGTACCCTCTCTTTCAAGACCTCAACCCTTTCTCTTGAACACTTTCTGTGCCAAAATCTACAGTGCGACCTCTCTACCATCTCAATATCTCAACTCTCTTCCTCCCACTCTGTTCACCTCACTGCTCTGTTACATCTCACCTCCCTGGATTTCCCTTCCATGTACTTCACTTCTCACACCACTCCATCTTTTCCTTTACTTGACCTCACTAGCTCTATTCATTTCTCTATACTTTACTCTTCCAATTTTTCAATCTCTTAGATATAGCTCTACCTCCCCACTCTCACCTCTCTCTAACCTACTCCTCTCTTTCCCTCATTCCACTCTTTCCCTCACAACTCTCACCCTCATTTCTATAACCCACTTTTCTCTCACTACCCCACCTCTCAATTTCCTTACCATTCATTTGCCACCTCAGCTCTTCACCTTCCCTCTTCCTCTTTCTTCCTCTGTCCCCTCTCCTCTTTTTCACAGCCTTTCTCTAACTCAACCTTTTTTCCTCTATCATGACCTCTTCTCTCTCTCATTTCTCTTCACTCATGCTCTATTGAAACACACCCTCCCTAAATCACTTCTCTTTACCTTGAAGCAGGGTCTATTTTTATCATATAAGACTCCCAGGCCCATTCTGCCCACACCTGAAGTATGAGACCCTCATATAGGCCCCACCAGCTAGCATACAGGAATCTGTTAAGTTGACCATACAGTCATAGTTGTTCTTTTTCTGTGATGGGCCCCAAACAGTTTCACTCACAAGACATCTCCTCAGTGAGGCGCAGCTCCCCCAGGCCTCCACTCCCTCGATGTGCCCGTCTTCTCTTACACCCACGTAGATACTGCAAGAACAGGGAACTTCCCTAGCTAAGAGGGACATCACACAATACCTGATGGTGGGAGCCACTTGCCATCTGTCAATCCTTCATATTATTGTATCTTTTGCTAGCTTTAATGTAACTAAGACATGCAACATGGCGTGAGAATATGACCTATATCTTTCTAAATGTTCCGCTTTCTTATAAAAGTTTCCCTGAAGTGACGCAAATCCTGTTCAATAGATGTTCAATTTCATTATGATTCACGGTCAAACATCAGGTGACCTTTTGGTAAGGAACGTAGTGTGGGTGTCACTTCTGTTTTCTTAAATATTTCCGTGAAGTGACCAAAGTGCGTCATGTTTCTGTGGTCAATGGTTCATCATTGAAAGAGTATAAATGATCTGCCCACAGTCCATTCGTCGGACTACCTCGCTGAAGTGACCCCTTGGGTCACTAACGCCTGTGTGGTCTCCTTCCGCCATCTAACTAGCATCAATGGCTGAAGCTCTAATTGCTTATTGTACTTTGAAATTGTCTCTTTCTCTCTCCTCTGCATTGCCCTTATTCTCAAACATTATTGCAATTGCAAAGCAGTTTTGTCCTCCTGTTTTAACGTGTGCATTCCTAACATTTGCATTTTGAAAGTATTTCTCTTGATCAAAATTGTGTTTTTCATACTGCATTTACAAATGTGTCTTTGAGTTTTTAATCTGCTGCATTCTCCGAAATGTTTCTCTTCTAACGTTTTTTATAATGTATGAATTACATTGGAAGTTATATAAAAAGTGCCTTCTGATATGGTGATTCTCTGTGAAAACAAAATCATTCTATTTTGTATCTAATCACCTTTTTCTTGAAGCTGCGCCTTCCAATAAATTGTGTAAACCTTTTGGCTTGGATTCTGTCTCTCACACGTTTGTTTCCTTCATTTTAGTATGGGCATCCCTGAGCACCCCGGCTCAAGTTAAGCGGCCCACAAATCCTCCCCCAACAACCTCACCTCTGTCTCTACTGTTTTCTCTCTACCTCACACCTCTTTCTAAACCTCACTCTCTCTTTCTTTCTCTCTACCTCTGTATCAGCCACACCCTTTTCACTTCACATTTTGTTCTCTACACCTCCACTCTCTTTAACACTTCACCCCTCTCTTACACTGTCTCTGCTTCTCTAGTCTTTATACCGGACATCTCTCTCTTTCATTACCTCTTCCCATCTTGCCCTTTCTGTCAGTAATCTCTGCCTGCCTACCTCTACATCTGCCTGCCTCTATATTTCCTGTCTTTCTACCGTACCTTTCTCTCACTCTAATTCACCCCTGTGTATTCTACTCCTCTACCTTACCCTCTTCCTAGCTCTAGCTCTTTCTACCTACCTACATCACACTTTTTATCTATTTCTCTTTCTCGCCTTCTCTCCAAGCCTCATGCTCCTTTTACTTCTCTATCTTTCATTTTCGCTGCTACACCTTTACCTTACCTCTCTCACTAATTCATCTCTATCTCTACCTCCCATCGCTTTAATTTACCTCCCTCACTACACCTGTCTTTACCTCTCTTTTTCTCTTGTCTCTCACCTCCTCCTATTTACTCTGCAGAGTGGCGATCACTGTCTAGCCAGAGAAGTGTACACATAGGAGAGGAGAGACAAAACATAGGAAGAGAGTTAGGGGCATATGTATCAAATTCACTATTTGCGATTCTTCAAATAGCGATTTTTTGAGAATCGCTATTTGGGAATCGAAAACGAGATGTAAGTAAAAATTTGCAAATAGTTAGCGATTCTTTGGCATTCCTTAATTGCGATTAGCAAATTGCGAATCGCAATTAAGGAATACCTTCCCTTTCATTCCTATGGGTCAGGAGGCCCATAGGAATGAATGGGAAGATATTCTCAATTAGCGATTCGCAATTAGAGAATCACAAATTGAAAATAATTTAAAGGGTGCAAGGGTGTCATAAGGACACCCTGATGCAGCCCTGAAATGAGCATGTGTGCGCATGTGGCGCACATACATGCCCTAAGGGCATGTATGTCCGCCACATGGCACTTTGAAAAATGCCAAAAAGTGCATCTTTCAAAGAAATCGCAAATTACCACCAACTTGAAGTTGGTGGTAATTTGCGATTTCTTAAGGAGAATTCGCACAACTTGGGTGCTTGTTACATCGCATTTAAGGATTTGCAATTTGCAATTCCTTAAATGCAATCGCAAAATAGAGAATCGCAAATTTGCGATTCTCTAATTTGCGATGACCTTTTGGGACGATACATCCCAAAAGGCCTTTTCCTGTTCGCAAACGGGCCGATTCTGAGAATCGGCCCGTTTGCGAATGGGAAAAGGGCTTGATACATATGCCCCCAAATGAGCGCATTTCTAAATTTTACCTGACGGAATTTGAAAATCTTTGTTTGCTTTGGTTTTCTCTGTTGCAGCAAGAATGTTTGCTGCGAAGGGGAATTTATTTATAATTATGGATATCTAAAAATAAAGCTGCATTTCAAGTGCTGTGTATCTATGTCTTACTTTAATTATATTCTAGTTTCCAAACCATCCACCATGCCATCTTCACTATGTCTTTCCTACATTGGGAGGAGAAGGCTGCTTAGACAATAACGGGCAGACTTACAAGAAAGTGGCGTAGCACGGATTAGCTCCAAAATTGCAAACGCTGTGCTCCGTCACTTTAGAAACACAGGGATGTACCATATTTACAATAATACAGTAAAAACCTGTGTTTTTTCCCTGCAATGCTGCTAAATTCAGCTGCCTAGCGCCAACGCAGGCATGCTTGCACCATAGTGCAAGGGTGCCTGCGTTGAGGGAATGATTGTTCATGTGCAGGAAGGGACACCTTCCTGCACATAAAAAATAATTCATGGAAATTTGCTGTTTCTATGTGTGCTGCACAATATAGCACACAAAGAAACAACAAAAACGAGGAGAAATAAAGCATTTCTCTTCGTTTCGCCAGGTTAAGACCAGGGTTTCCCTGGTCTTAAGTATGGTGCTGCCTCCTATTAATGCCACCCTTGTAAATAGGGGGCAGTGTCAAAATCAATGGGTGTTGCAGATGGACACCCACCGCAACACCCATTGCCCACCCCTTTCATGCAAAGTCTGGGGTGCAAGGGGGCCTTATTTAAAAGGCGGCGTTAAGCTACGTTAAGTGGCTTAACGCCGCCTTTTAAATAAGGCGAAGACCTATTGCCACAGAAACGTCGCAAAAAGTGATTTTCCTGTTGTGATAGGGGCTTGTAAATATGCCACAAAAGGGTCTATTTACTAAGTTTTAACTGCCGTGTTTGCATCACAAAAGTGGTGCAAAATGGCGCAAATTTGTTTTTTACTGATTTACTTTTCAAGCACTTAACTTGTTTAGCACTGGAAAACACTTGAAAGTAGAGCAAAGCAGCACATAGCGCTGCTTTGCATTACTTGGCCCCAACGGGGAGTACCATGGGTGGTGTATGGGCTTTTAAAAGTTTGTGCTGTTTGTTATGCTATGTTATGTTGATAAATTTCTAAAGTGCACGAATACCCTGGGGTGTCTAGGCGCTGATTCAGCATAACAAACATGGAGCTGAGGGGAAGACAAGGAGCCATATGTATCAATGTTAGGTTTTGCGATTCTCAAATAGCGAATTTTTGGGAATCGCTATTTGAGAATCGCAAAACGCTATGTATGTAGGATTTGCAATAAACGTTGTGAATCCTACATATTCCTTAATAGCGAATAGCAAATTGCAATTCGCAATTAAGGAATACCTCCCCATTCATTCCTATGGGCCTAAAGGCCCATAGGAATGAATGGGAAGACATTCTCAATCAGAGAATCGCATATTGAGAATGCAATTTCAAGTGTGCCAGGATGTCAAAAAGACACCCTGTTGCACCCCTGAAATGAGCATGGGTGCACATGTGGCGCACATACATGCCCTAAGGGCATGTGTGTGCGCCACATGCCACTTTGAAAAATGCAAAAATGTGCATTTTTGAAAGAAATCGAAAATTACCACCAACCTGTAGTTGGTGGCAATTTGCAATTCCTTATGCCATATTCGCATAACTTGGGTGCCTCATACATTCCATTTAAGCAATCACAATTTGAGATTCCTTAAATGCATTCGCAAAATAAGGAATCGCAAATTTTGTGATTCCTTATTTTGCAAGGCAGTTTTTCTTGACAAGTTTGAATTTATTTTCCTGTTTATACATACCATTAAGCCTAATTGCAATCGCAAACGCCAAAATTCTGCGAATTTCGGCGTTTGCAATCACAATTTTGCATGATACATATGGCCCTAGATGTTAAAGAGCCATGTTTTAAGCAGTTTCCTAAAGATCAGCAGTGTGGGAGCTGCTCTAATGTTTATAGGCAGGCTGTTCCAGAGTTTAGAGGCTTTTGAGGCAAAGCAACTACCCCCCCATTTGAGTTTATTAAATCTGGGGATGGTGACTATTATGGAGCTTTTATATCGTAAATCCCTGCTGGGTACATACCATGCTAGGGATTGTTTGAGATGGGCAGGGCCTGAGTCATGAAGAGCTGTGCTGGTAAGGCAAAGTGCCATGACTTTAATTCGAATGCCTACTGAAAGCCAGTGCAGTTTTTTTCAAGTATTGCTTTTGGAGATTTAAGTATAGTCCATTACTGTAATCCAACTTGGTGAGGATCAACAATGTAATGACTGTTTTCCGTGAATTAGAGGGAATAAAAGGGAGGATTTTCCTGATGATTCTAAGGTGTTGAAACTTGAAGAAATAAGAGTTAATATGTTTGCTAAAATTTAAGTTATCATCCTAGATTTTTCACTTTTTGAATGGGTGTAGGGAGTGCTCCTCGATCAGAGGGCAAGCAATTAGGGCTCCAGAAATGTGGCGTGTTGCAAAAAAGAATGACCTCAGTTTTGTCCGAATTTAATTTAAGGCAGTGTTTACCCATCTAGTTAATGGCAGCTCTCACACAGCTGTGAAGCTGGCGGTCGGTATCATTGACATTATCGGAAGCTGTACAGCACTCATACAAAGTGGGAAAACCTTTAAAGTTAGTCTGAGCATAGTATTCTGTACTGGAAGGCTATCCTTCCAGTACAAAGCCTATGCTAGACGCATGACGCACAGCAGCTGATTTCAGCGCGGGCTCTATGGAGAGGGGAGGAGAGTGTCATCTTTCTGTAAATATGGTGCTCCATTGCTCTCTTCTTCTCGCACAATGCAGCACAGCTTTTTTGCCTGCTGTATTGCGTGAGATCTTAGTAAATATGACCCTAAATTACATGGACAATAACACTATAAGATGATAAAATGTAGATCGAAGTGCAAAAGAAAGGTCTTTATAAAGCTGACATTTGGTACTGTTTTGCTGGCATAGGCCAAACCAGAGCATTCAGTTGTTTTTGCATTCCTGTTCCTAAAAGTTTAATGAATAACATGATATTGTTTGGCATTACATGGACTTAAAATAGCTAAAACAGGAAAATAAATTCAAACTTGTCATGAACAAAAATTATGCCATGCTTTGGTCTCCAAAAATACTTAATAATGCATGGTAATTAACATGTCATGATTTACAAACAAATGTGAGATTTCCACCCTGGTCTGGTAAAATATTTATATTCTGTGCCCTGTAGACTCTGGGAGGGCCTTACAACATAGCCATTACCATGCAGTACCTTTACCATACACATTGTAGGAGAGAAGGATCTGTTTCACATGTTTACCCCCACTTTTTGCTGGTGTTTCACTGTTTTTCAACTTTAGTCTGGCTGGGACCCTGCTATTCAGGGCCCCAGCCTAGCTGCTTCCTCTCTAAAATGATTCCATGTACTTTAGGTACAGTTCAGATTGGATCTGAGGTGCCCTTATAAACCCCTAGTATATGGTATACTAAGTACCCAGGGCATAGGTACCCCAGATGCCTACCAGGGGCTGACACATGTATTATGCCACCCCTGGAAAGCCACCCAAAATGACACCACAGGTCTGCTACTGCAGCCTGGGTAAGGTGGTGCATGCACCCCTTACTGTGATATAGGTTACCTATATCACTATATATATATATATATATATATATATATCTACGCACACACATATAAACCTATAAGTTACTTCTATGGCAGGCCTTATCAATCCTGAAGGCAGAGTGCTTGGTTCTTATGTGAGAGGGTGCTCCTGCATGAGCAGAGTCCCTCTGTAGCATTTGGAGACCCTTCTCTGATGCTGTTTGTAGTGCAGCCTGACCATATACTCTTAAGTGCATTATAACCAAACGGTAAATGCTAACTTTGGACTGGCTGCATGGAAACATGTTGTGTTTGGTGTCAAACACCTTGGAATCATACCCCCACACCAGTGTGGGACTATGATCCCACCCTTCTAGAGGGAGAGACATGACAGCACTGGTATACCCGGTAGAAACTTAATAGAGCTCTGGCATAACAAAATTGATGCTGCAGCCACAGACAAGGATCTGGCCTCCTGCTGCTGACTGAAACTCCAGCAGGGGAGACCTGGACAATAGGTTTCCTGTCACAGGGAAGTGTAACCACCTCCCAGACAGGCTTATGTGTAATGGGGGCTGGGTGGGAGCACTCTCTGAGTGCTTTGAAGTCCTGCACTGGGGGCACATTTGGTGTCCCTGTGCATAGTCCAGCTCAACCCATTCAGGGGCTTCCAGCCCCTGCTCTGGCATGAAACTGGACAAAGGAAATGGGTGTAGCCAACCCTCTTTCCAAACCCTCCCATAGATGGCTCCCCAGAGTATGTCCAACCTCCTACCTTAGTACAAGTATGGGACCCCAGTCCTTAGGACTTTAGATTACCCTGGACGAAACTCTGACACTGAATCCGGCACCTTCGACGCTCTGCTCAAGACCTGAGGACTGAAGAAATCTCCCTTGGGGTCAAGGAGTGACTCCCCTGCTTGGCATGCACCAATGAAGAAATTTGCCAGTCTGCATTATCGAAGCTCCCGCCAGACTCCAAAGTATTTGCAGCTCAGGAAGAGGATTTCCAGACATCTCACAGGCTGACCCGATTCCCCAGCAAAGCTGAGACCCGCAGCCCTCGTGAGTAGCGTAGAACCGGAACTCCTGGTCACCATGCATTTCTGCAAGTGCATTGACATCTCGACGTCTCTTGAAGTCGTGCTTGGGCTGACTTGTACCCCCACCTCGAGTACTGAATCCACTGAAGATTGTCAGCTTGGTCATTCCGAGTGACCCGTGGGCCACCATTTTGTGTTTCGTCTTCAGTTCCCTTCGCGATCTCTGGTCAGTTGACTGGTGGGTCCCTGAGGGGGTAAGTTTTCATTTCCTTGGGCTTTCCTGGTTGCTCCCGACGTGCACCGACTGCCTACCAAGTGGTGAGTCCCACAGACCTTGCTGGTCTGCACCGAAGCATCTTTCTCGTTTCTGCGTGGGTTGCGGTTGCCAAGGCTTGTTGTGTCCAATCCAGACACCGATGCTGCAGCACTTGACATCCTTTGTGGGACAGCTCAAATCCAGCTCCTGGTTGTCCTCGATGCCTCCTGGTCCTCGTGGCTGAAGAATCAAGCTTCACCTCTTTCACCTGAAATCACCCGATATCGGTGGGCATCTGCTCATCACCTTCCTGGTCACTGGCTAGTGACCCAGACTCTGTCCCCTCTGCTTTCAGCTTCTTCTCATCCTCGATCCAGGCTTGGATCTCTTCGGACACTTTACATCTTCATGGCAGCAGCACTTCTTCGCCAACTCCCATTGAAATCGACGACGCAACCCGACACCAAAAGACACCTATGCACCCAGCTTCCCTGGGTGAGGTAACAGGAGTCCCTAATCTTTAAAAATCTAACCGTGACTTTCCCCATAGAAGCTAACTGGAGCTCGTGGTTGTGTTCACACACTGCACACCACCCCGTGGGTCCCCTGTGTCACTACCTTGGGTGGTTCCTTTGGGTCCCAGCAATTCTACAGACTCTAGGTCTTGTGTCTAGTTAAGTCGTGGTTCTTATACCACTATTTTAGTATATGGTTTGGCTCGCCCCTAGGGTCTGACGTGTATTTGTGCTATTTTACTGTGATTATTGAAGTGTAACTTATGTGTTTTGACTGCTAGTCTCATAAAGAGACTAGGAGGGTGTGTTTAGTAATAAATATATATATTTTATATATATACCTTGTGTGGATATCTTTCATTTAATGACTCAAGAGATTATAAACTGGTAAAACAAGCGGCTTTACATTCCTTCAAGACTTAGCCTGAAGGCTGCTCTCCATAGCTACCACTAGGATAGCTTTCAATAAAGGTTGTCTTTAACCTATAACCAATAAGGGGTTGTTTGGACTGATACAAGGTGCCCACTATAACTAGTGGACAGCATACATCAGGCCAACTTCTCACACACATGCTTTTACCACACATGCCTTTACCACGCAAATGTTTACCCAGCACATACCTTTACCATGCATTATTTTACAATAAAACTTTCACCACTTATTCCCATCCAGAATTCCAGAAAGAAAAACAAAGTGGCACACCGGGGGACTGCAAAATAATTGTATTGTTCACCAAGATGACGCTGGAAGGTGAATTGCCAAGTGCAGCAACTAAGGATAATAAAAGTTATTTATGACGGCTGCTGCCGCTGTAGCAGGCACCAACACCGCTGGAAGGTGAATTGATAGATATAATATATTACCTACTGGCGGTCGCCAGAAGCTAGTTATAGTTAGGACCTTGTTTCTAATCAAAAAGTGTTTTTGCTTTTACCAATATCTTAGGCGCCGGTTGACTAATCTTCGCGAAATTTTCAAAACTAATGGGGCGGACGGGTCAACTCCTGTGTTGAAAGTTTTGGGGTGATTCGTCAAGCAGGGGCCGAGAAAAAAGGGGGGTCCCAAACCGCGTTTTCCCCATGTTAATTTCCATGGGAATTTTGAAACAGGTTACAGCCAGAACTGCTGAAGGGAATTACACCAAATTTGGCAAATAGGTAGGTCTTGGTCTAGAAAGCGTGCTTTTTTACAAGGTGTAAATCCGTTCAGTAGTTTCTAAGAAATTCAAAAGTAAAAAAATATCGATATCTGGGCGGAGCCTAACCACACATATCTCATCGTGAGATCTGATTGGCTGTCAGCACTTCATCCTGGAATTGCGGGCAGCCATCTTGGGACCAATATACATGATAGCACCCCATTGAAATGCATTGTAGTGAATAGAAGGTTTTGAGGGTCACCAAAAGGAGAACTATAAAGGGTGATTGTGGCAGGACCGATGGAAACTCAGAGACAGTGGAGGATGGTAAGGAAGATTTTATTGGTCGTAAGACCCTTTTCCGATAAGTGGCCGCTCTGTAATACGGTAAGGGGGAGTCCGACTCTTGTTCCGGTGACACAGGTTGACGTCCAGGTTGACGTCGTCACCGGGGAAAGGCTCTCAGGTCCACGGCGTGGGTGAAAACAAAAGAAAAGGGAGACTGGTATCAGTCGGGTGCTCACTTGGTGTCTTTACGTGAGGGGACGGGGGTGAGGGTTCACACAGTGCTCTTTCCCCTTTCTTAGGTGACGGGTGTGTGTGGGAAGGGGTATAGGGGAATTCGACTCCTTTGGTTTTGCTAGCCCCTGTCGTCCTGCCCAACCCGAGATACGTGCTCCTACCTGTTGGAGCCACGCTTCTCCTGAAACGTGGCGGGGCGAGTCGCAGGGTCGTTGGCCTCCCGGCTCCGGGGCCCTTATCCTCGGTCTCGTGGCTGTTCCTCCTTCGTTTGTTTCTCTCTCTCGTATCTCCTCCGAAATCGCTCTCCTCTCGTTCTCCTCTCCATCCGGTCTCGCACCAACTTGACGCTCTACACTTCCATGATTTGAGCTCCTCCCGTTCGCTGCGTCATCGGTGTGGGCGGGGCATGATGAAAATTCGGCCCAGTTAAAGAAACACAGGTCTCCTTTTTCGCCAGTGGTTCGTGTGGAAAGTTCCGGGTTCCAGGCTTCAGGCTGCTGTAGGTAAAGAGGGAAGAGGGGATTGTTCACGCACGCTGTCATTAGAGGTAGGCTCTCATCCTCGTCAGGGCGGGACACCTCATTACAGTGATACAGACTTTAGTTACATTAGAATTCATTTGTTGATGGTACCATACTAATTTTAGAAACTCTGGTGTGTTCTAAGGTGATTTTACCCTGTGAAATCCTACTGCTGGGATATCATGAATCATGTTTGAGGGAAAACTATTTTCTCATGCTTGTCCCATAGAGGTTTGGAAGGTGCTCCAGAAGCTAAAATGAGAGCATATTTTCTGTAAATTCACATTATCTTTCTCAGTCATGTGAGAATGAAGTCTGACATTCTCAGTTAAACATGTACATCCAACAAGGGCAGAGACTATCAGTTGATTCCTTTGTGTTCTACTGCAGCTTCCCAGAGTGTTCTAAAGAACAACTAGAGCGCTAACAGTCTTACTTATGACAAAATTATGGCACACCTGAAGCCATCTTGATTGTAATAAACTGGCAACACTTACAACATTCAATTTAAAAAGGAACAAAATGAGGGGGTTCTTTTTGCCATAGAAAATATGCTTAGTGCGGTAGAAAGAAAAATTAGGGCATGTTTTAAGTGAGATCTCAACTCCTCATTTATTTCATTAGAAAATTCTGACATGCAGTCTGAAACAATCACTTTCAATACCAGCAGCAGATTTTCAGTTAATTCTATGTCAGGACCGGAGGCTCTGATTATGCTTCTCATTTCTTTGCTTTATTACAGCAGCCAATAAAAAACTCATCTTTTTGTATTCCATAAACTACAAATCCCATGAGTCCTATGCACCATACTACCATAGAGACTATCCCTATATAAGGTCCAACCGAGGCAAACACCTCCTCTTTCTTTGCTGCTCCGCAGCCAGTTAAGTGCCTCTCCCTTACTGCTCTTCATGAGATTGTAGTGTATGGGTTTTGAGAGCACTGCTTGTGTCATATGCCTACATGTTCTACTGTGTGAGTTTTAGGGACACGGATCGTGTCTTATTTGTCTAGGACGTATATTCAATTTACTGTGTATTTCGCTTTAAGCTTCTTCCTAAAATGCACTTGATTCGCGCTGTATGTGCTTATTTACCTTCACCTTGTCGGTCGGGCACTTGCGCGCATGTGTGGCGCTTCAGGGAGCGCTTCGGCCTGTGAGTTTTGGGGGCGAGGATCGCGCGTTGTTGCTCGCATGAATCCTCTTTCCATTTTCACGGGCGGCTGGTACCGCGCATGCGCGGCAGTCATTTTTTACATTGATTAAGTCCGAGGATCGGATTGCAAGCAGAGCGGGAAATGCTCATTTATTCAAATACTTGGCCCTTCTTACAGCCTGCGCTGACGCCCGATGCTCAGAATCAGCTGAGGGCTGCATAATATTGGAATAGGCTCTGTCTAGAGAGGTTTGGCAGGCCCTCCCTCCACCACATAATACGATTGATATAGGCTTGATTGCTTGGCTTGCCTGGGGTTGTCCCTCTCTCCCATAATTCCTCCTGCCCGTGAATTACCTGTTGTGCACTTGGGTGACAGCTATTGCTTGCACCATGGCTGAATACTACTTCGAGGAGGAGTATTTTGACTCTGAACCATCTGGTTCACTGGAGCAGGGCCACGTAGAGACCCTGGATGCTGGAGTGCAGCAGTCCATGAATTCAGCGCTGGTAAGGGCGATTGCGCCCCTTAAACGTCATCTTAATAATTATGCGCTGCAGCAGGGGTGGCTCCCAGCTGCAAACACCCGTCCCAAAACAAAAGAAAAGAAGGGTTCTAACCCCCACTCAGACGACTTCACTCGGCTGTCCAGAGCTCTAGCGAATGACCACGCCTATCTGGCGCAAGCAGACCAGACGGAGTCTACCCAGGGAGAAAACAGAGACTCCTCTACTGAGGGCGAGTCCAACCAGGAAAAATTTGCTAAACCAGCGAAAAAGACCAGGAAAGAGCATCATGTGGAGCCTCCTCCACTGCCTAAACAGCTCACCTTCGACCCGACGGACATCATTCTCCCTAATTCTACTGCTTGGCTCCCCTCACAGGAGGTAGTAGACTATCTTCAGTCGCACCTCCGACATCCATTCGACAAGGATGTCAGGGCACGACTTAGGTCGGAGTGCCCGAGACCAGACCAAGCCGCCCGCCTGGCAGAGACCACCGAAGTGGATCCGACCATGTTAACATACCTGGAAAAATACTCAAAGGACCCCCAAAAGGGCATAGACCGCACCTGGCGGTCATGCCAGGATAAACTTCTCGATCTTTCAGGACCTTTGGCCAAGATTCTCGAAATGGGCCTCCAGGCCAAGGAGTCCGGGTCCCCTGTGGATCCCGACGACCTCATCGGTTGAGCACAACGATCAGTATGTCAGTTGGGCAATGCCAACTGCGCCATATCGAGAGAGAGGAGGAGGTCTATCCTCTTCAAGCTAGATCCTAAGTTGGCGGAATTGTCTTCCTCGGAAGCAAGTCCGGTGGCCCAGGGCCTCCTCTTCGGCCAACCTTTCTTGAAAGAGCTAACAAAATTCGTGGCCACTTTCAGCAGCCTGGACAAGGTGCAGAAATCTCTCCGGCACGCCTTCTGGACGGTTTTTGCCAGGACCGGATGAAATCGAGGGCGGTCGTTCGGCCGAGGTCACAGTCAAGGCGCCCGCGTGACCAGCAACACCACAGAGGAGGTTACCAAGACAACTCCTCCAGAAACCCTAATTTCTACCCCTCCCGAAGGGTGCGGAACTGATTCTGCAGAGGCAAGTTCGGTGGCAACCAGGGAAACCACCAAGATTCCGGATCAACAGGTGAGACTTATCCTTTGTTCAGAAGTAAAGTTGGGGGGTCGCATTCAGTATTTTCTTCAGGTTTGGCAAATGCTCTCACAGGATCCTTGGGTCCTAGAGACGGTACAGGGTTAGAAGTTGGAAATGTACGAAACCCCGTCCAGAGTTTCCCCCGTCCTCCCATACATTTTTCCCAACACAATCAGAATTTTATTTCAGAGGAGATACAATCCCTCTTGAAGAAAGTGGCAATAGTGGCGTCTCAGTTCCACCCTCGGGTTTTATCAGCAATGTGTTGGGGCGGGTCGAAGTTGGTACTGAATCTCAAGGAGTTCAATGGGTGGATCGTCTACCGCCACTTCAAAATGGAGGGCGTCCATTTATTACGCGATCTTCTGCAAGAAGGCGACTGGATGGTCCATATCTGGTCAGGTATTGGAGCGTTGCATCTTACTTGGACCCCTTATTGTGCATTTTACACGAAGTACATGAGATTGATCTTGCGAAACATTGAACTTTACTATTCTGTTACCTGAAGCTGCTCTGAACCGGGCTTTGTAATACCCGTTTTTACCTACTGGTTTTAATTAATTCTCACTTTATTGTATTAAGAAAGAGGATTTACTGTTTTTATGTACACTTTTATGATCTATGTTTATAAATCAGATCGAATAAAGTTTATTGAATTTAATTGAAGTCTCCCAAGATGGCCACCAGATTAAAAGGAGCCCAAATGTAGCAAAAATATCACCCAGATGTAGCCCACGTATAGCCCAATGACAGAAGTGTGGAAAACACTTTTTATTCTTTGTTTTTTTGCAGTTTTATATAGTGCAGGCTGGTCAGATATTGGAGTGCTTTACATGAGCATTGTTTACATCATACAAGGACAAACTCATTTTGGTTGTAGGCATGGGGAGAATAAGTGATTTGACCAGAATCACATAATGTCGAGCTGAAGCAGAAACTCCAACTTGGTTTCCCAGTTGCAAAGTCTGCAACTCTGGAAGTAACACCACATTCTCTCCCCTAAGCTTAACATTTAATCAAGTGGTCAACTGGGTAAAAAAACAAAGATAACAAATAATTTAAAAGTGCTTTGTCGCTATTTGAGAACTCAGAAAATATGTCCTCATTTTAGTTTTTTAGAGCACTAACCATAATTTCTATGCAAATAAGACCCTCTCATTTCTATAATTTCTAAAGGAAGTGCTTTAGGTATTACAGTTTTGATTACATCAAGATGACGTCAGGCGTGCCACACTTTTGTAATAAATGTAGAATGTTAGCAATCTAGCTGTTCATTAGGATACTGTTGGGAGGCAGAGGTCAGGGGCACAGACTCCGAAAATTCAAGGCAGGTAGGAGGGTGCAGAGACAACAATTTGACCACACTGGGCAGGCAGGAAGGGCAGTGGCAGCACAACATGGCGGGTAGTGGAAAGGGGACATCAGCAACAAGTCAACAATGCAGGACAGACAAGAGAGGCTGTGGCAATATATTAGACCATTGAGGGCAGAAGGAAGAGGCAGTGGTAGTACAACCATACATGCCAACAGTGCCGATTCAGGCAGGAAATGCCCAATGTTTTTAAGCCCAAAAGTGCTTTATTTTATCTGCCTCTTGTCTACAATCTCTTCTTTTTCTATGCAAGTCAATGGGAAAAATCAATTCCCCAGTTTTTTGTTTTCAAAATCTCCCTCTTACCAAGTTCAGAATGTTAGCAAGTATGGTACATTGGATCATGGAAGGCAGGAGGAATTGGGGTAGGGACATGGACAGGTGCACCAAAATGACCTTACAGGGCAAGCATCAGGGTTTGTAGCAGCACAATACACCACACAGGGCATGCAGGACGGCAGTGCAGCACAACAAACCATAGAAAGCAATAGAGAGGGGACAGGACCATGCACATGGACAACAGAGAACAGAGGGGAAAGAGGCAATGGCAGCAAGCTGACCATACTGGACAGACAGGAGAGAAAGCAGCAGCATAGCGGACCATAAAGGGCAGGAGGGAGGGATCAGGGGTATGACAATGGAACAGACAAGCCAGGAGGGATGGAATAGGGGTCTGCACATGAAAAGGGAGGGCAAGGGGCAAGGGGGCAGGAGCAGCAAGCTGACCATGGAGGTCTGGCAGGATGGGCACTAGAAGCACAACACACCATGGAGGGCAACAGTGAGACTACAATGGCATACACACAGACCATGGAGGGAAGGTGGGAGGGGGTCAGGGGCAGCTAGCTGACCACACAGGGAAGGTGGGAGGGGCATTGGCAGCACAGAAGACCATGCATGGCTAGTAAGAGGGTTAGTGGCAGCACAATTTGGCTATGATAGGCAAGAAGGAGGGCGCAGGGGCATACTCATAGGATCATGGAGGTTAGAAGGGAGGGGTAGGAGCTAGGCACAGACAAGAGAGTTCAGCAGAAGGAGCCTCACAACAGACCACGCGAGGCAGGCAGGAGGAGCAGTTGCAGCACAACAGACCAGGGAGGGCAGAAGGATGTGGCAGTAAAATAGACCATGGAGGACAGGAGGAAGGGGATAGGGGCATGGAACATGGACAGGCAGGGTGAAGGTTACAGTCATCTGACAATGCTAGGCAGGTGGGAGGGGAGTGACTGCTCAACAGAAAACTCAGAGTAGATAGGAGGGGCAGGTCCATGGAACAAGGTGGGAAAAAAGATGGATCAGGGGCATGCACACAGACATCGGAGGGCAGGGAGAAGGAGAGTAGGGGCAGCAAGCTAAGCAGAGAGGCTGAGCAGGAGGGCAATGATGGGCAGGAGAAGTGGACTGGGACATCATAGTAAATGGTGGGAAGTGGCAGCACATCAGACCATACATGTCAGGAGGGAGGAGGCTAGTACATGGATTCAGACAACAGAGGATAGTAGCAAGTGGATGGGGCAGCAGGCTAACTGTTCAGAGAAGGTGGCAAGGCCAGTGGCAGAACAACGGCCACACAGGGCTGTAATGAGGGAGCAGGGGCATGGACTTGGACAATGGACGGCAAGGAGGAGGGGAGGCAGGAACAGCAAGCTTGGGTGAGGGCAGCACAATACCAGGCCAGGCCCTGCTTCCAACCCCCACAATACATTGTGATAGGCATCTTACTTAACATCAAAAACACTAGAAATTCGCTGAAAAAACAAAGATTACAGGGACGTAATAGTTAAACTCAGATTTCACTCGTACAAAACCTCTGAAATTCAGCTGTTATAGTTACCTGAGCTAACTATAACTTATGCCCCCTCATTGCACTGCTTATGACCTCAGACATTACATCATTCATGACATGGTCAGTGACATCACTCATGACATCACTCTGTGAATGGGATGGAACTATAATCACTAGAACTTTATTTAGGGATAGTGTGTGTATATTAACACCCCTTTTTATTTATTTTCTTTTGTGTAAGAACCTCTATAATATGCAACGTGCCCAGATCAATATGGCTGATAGGCTTTCACTTTAAAGTAATGTGTAGTCCATTGTTTATGTTGATGTTTGCAATCGTAAGTATGTTTATTATGAACAAGTCATGTTGACGAACATACAGGTACAGCGGTCATGGGGCAAGATATGCTGAAATGACATTATGTGCATATTAACACTTGTTTTCTTTTCTTTATTGTATCAACTCCTGAATTTTCACATCGTGACCAGGCCAATATGGCTGACAGTTTTTTAGTTTAATGTAATATGTAGTCCTTTGTTAATGTTGGCAACTGGAGCCATTTCTACATTTAAATAAGGAAACTACAATGACATCTTGTATCGTAATCAAGGTTCTGACTAGCCGAAACGCATGGCTCGCGTCCTTTGTAGATTAAATACTTCCAAACTACAACCTGAGTGTTGATTCCTTCCTTGTAAGAGTGAGAGGAGATTGAGTATTTACATATATATATACCTCTCTTGCTTCTTTCTGCACCTCTCTTGCCTATTTCTGTACTTGTCTTGCCTCTTTCTTCAACTCTCGTGCCTCTTTCTGCACTTCTCTTGCTTCTTTCTGCAGCTCACTCTTCTTTCTGCATCTTTCTTGCCTCGTTCTACACCTTGTTTGCCTCTTTCTGCACCACTCTTCCCTTTCTACAGCTCTCTTTTCTCTTTCTGCACTACTCTTGCCTCTTTCTGCACCTCTCTTGCCTCTTTCTGCACCTCTCTTGCCTCTTTCTGTACCTTTCTTCCTGTTTCTGCACCTCTCTTGCCTCTTTCTGTACCTTTCTTCCTCTTTCTGTACCTCTCCTGCCTCTTTCTGCACCTCTCTTGCCCCCTCTGCTCTTGCCCCTTTCTGCACCTCTCTTGCCTCTTTCTGCACCTCTTTTGCATCATTCTGCACCTCTCTTCCCTCTTTCTGCAGCTCACTCTCTTCTTTCTGCACCTCTTGTGCCTCTTTATGCACCTCTCTTGCCTCTCTCTGACCCCTTCTTGCCTCTCTCTATACCTCTCTTGCCCCCTTTTGTACCTCTCTAGCTTCTTTCTGTACCACTTGTGAGACGTTGGCCTGGTATATGCTGCCTACTAGTTATAGTGGGCACCATCTACCAGTCCAAACAACCCCTTATTGGTTATAGGTTAAAGACAACCTTTATTGAAAGCTATCCTAGTGGTAGCTATGGAGAACAGCCTTCAAGCTAAGTTGACCCCAAGGGAGATTTCTTCAGTCCTCTGGTCTTGAGCAGAGTGTCAAAGGTCCAGGATTTGGCTTCAGAGTTTCATCCAGGGTAATCTAAAGTCCTAAGGACTGGGGTCCCATACTTATACTAAGGTAGGGGGTTGGACATACTCTGTGGACCCACCAATGGTAGGGTTTGGAAAGAGGGGTGGCTACACCCATTTCCTTTGTTCAGTTTCATGCCAGAGCAGGGGCTGGAAGCCCCTGAACCGGTTTGAGCTGGACTATGCACAGGGACACCAAATGTGCCCCCAGTGCAGGACCTCAAAGCACTCAAAGAGTGCTCCCACCCAGCCCCAATACACATAAGCCTGTCTGAGATGTGGTTACACCTCCCTGTGACAGGAAACCTATTGTCCAGGCCTCCCCTGCTGGAGTTTCAGTCAGCTCTAGAAGGGTCAGATCATACTCCCACACCAGTTACTGGTGTGGGGGTATGATTCCAAGGTGTTTGACACCAAACACGACATGTTTCCATACAGCCAGTCCAAAGTTAGCATTTACTGTTTGGTTATAATGCACTTAAGAGTATATGGTCAGGCTGCACTACTGACAACCCCGGAGAAGAGATTCTGAAGGCTGGAGAGGGGCTCAGCTCATGCCTGGGCACCCCCTCACATATAACCAAGCACCCTGCCTTCAGGATTGATAAGGCCTGCCATAGGGGTGACTTATATGTTTGTATGTGCATTATATGGTGAGATATAGTGAACCTATATCTCAGTAAGGGGTGCATGCACTACCTTACTCAGGCTGCAGTAGCAGACCTGTGGTGTCATTTTGGGTGGCTTTCCAGGGGTGGCATAATACATGCTTCAACCCCTGGTAGACCTCTGGGGTACCTAAGCCCTGGGTACATAGTATACTGTAGGAGAGTAGGATCTGCACTTATGTTGTCCCCACTTTTTTTCTGACGTTATCACTGGTTTCTGGCTATAGTCTGGCTGGGTCCCTGCTAATCAGTGCCCCAGCCTCTCTGTTCTCTCTAAACAACTTGGATTGCATATTAGATGCACTAGTGATTGAATACTGTGGTACCTTATGAGCCCCTAGTATACGGTACCTTAGGTACCAAGGGCATAGGTACTTCACAGGACTACCAGGGGCTGAAGCATGTATTATGCCACCCCTGGGAAGCAGACTAAATCTGACACCACACGCCTGCTACTGCAGCCTGGGTGAGGTAGTGTTAGCACTCCTCACTGAGGTATAGGTTCCCTATATCTCACCTTACACACACATATAAACCTATCAGTCACCCCTAAGGCAGGCCCTAACAATCCTGAGGGCAGGGTGCTTGGTTTCCATGTGAGGGGGTTCTTCTCCCTGAGCATGGCCCCTCTGCAGCTCTCAGAGTCCATTCTCTGTAGCTATTTGTGGATGCGGTTAAACCATATACTCTTAAGTGCATTATAACCTAGCGGTAAATGCTAACTTTGGGATGGCTGCATCAAAACATGTTGTGTTTGGTGTCAAACGCTTTGGAATCATACCCCCACACCATTAACTAGTGTGGGAGTATGATCCCACCCTTCTAGAGGGATAGACATGTACCCACTGTGGAAACACGGTACAATCCTGAAGAGCCCTGGCATCACAAAATGGATGCCACCAGTCACAGACACTGGGCTGCCGTCCTGCTGCTGACCGAAACTCGCAGTGGAGGAGGCCCAACAATAGGCATCCTGTCACAGGGAGGTGTGGTCACCTCCCAGACAGGATTTTGTGTATTGGGGCTGGGTAGGTGCACTCCTAGAGTGCTTTGAAGTCCTGCACTGGGGGAGCAGTAGGCTCCTCTATGCATATGCCAGCTCAAACCGGTTCAGGGGCTACCAGCCCCTGCTCTGGCATGAAACTGGACAAAGGGAAGTGGGTGTAGCCACCCACTCCCCTGACCCTCCCATAGGTGTGGTCATAGAGCTAGTCCCTCTCTTCCTTGTAGTATAAGTTAGGGAACCCTTGCCATTGCAAACTAGATATCCCTGGACAACGCTCTGAAGAAGAATCCTGGACCTTCAATGTTCCACTACCTTTGGAAGACTGAAGAATCTCCCTTGGAGTCAAGGAGTAACTCCCCTGCTTGGTGACCTGTCCTCAGGTCGCTCCACATGCCGCACGGCTCCTCCTGGGTGCCCGTGACTCTGCCCCACTGCTGCCGCTGCCGGGAGCTCGCCCCTGGTGACTGTGTGCATTTTGCGTTCTGCACTGTACCTCTAATTTTGTGCTTTCTTCCACCTTGGCATTTTATTTTTGTATCTTGTTTTTTCCATTCTCAGGTGTTCCTTTGGGGGAACAGCCATTACAACGCGGTTTTTACCACGCGCAGCTTTTACATCGCATGCGTTACAACGCATGCGATGTTACAACGCAATGCCATTACAACGCAAGTCTTTACATCGACTTGCGCTAGATGGCGTGCTAACATTACAAATAGTGTAGTTTACTATCCCAACACCTTCCCTACTGTTACGTGGACTGGAGTTGGAATAGTAAATTACACTTTTCTAATGTTAGCACGCCATCTAGTGCAAGTCGATGTAAAGACTTGCGTTGTAATGGCATAGCGTTGTAACATCGCATGCGTTGTAACGCATGCGATGTAACTGCACACGTTGTAATGACACGCGTTGTAATGTCATACATCCGTTCCTTTGCGCTCCTTTGTGCCCTCTGTGCCCACCCTGCTCCCCGCCGCTGCTCCCCTGCGGTCCTGCCCCCTTTTGCCTTGTGAGTCCCGTGCCCTCGCCCTTTGGCCGCCCGCTCCCGCCTCCCAGCTGCTCCTCCCTCCCACTTCGCCTCTTATGGAGGTCGGCGCGCGGAAGCGCAGCGGACGCGCGCAGCGGGCACGCCGCCGGCATGCCGAAGGTGCGCCTAAGGCAAGCCCGTCTGCGCCCGTCCGTGCCTGGACTGCGCCCAGTGCCAGAACCCCTGTCCCCCGCGCCCCCCGCAACGCCAGACTGCACTACGACTCCAGCACCCTCCACGCCCTCCACGCACTCAACCCCGGATGATACCACCCCTGCTACCAGGCCATCCCAAAGCACACCCAAGGGCCTTTCACCTGCCGGGACTGCAGATTCACCAGCATCCAGCTCACCAAACCACCAAACAGAGAACCCAACCACCTCCGCTGCATCCTCCTCAACACCCGCTCCGCTCGCAAGCACGCCATCGAACTCTGGGACCTCCTAGATTCCATCGCCCCCGACATCGCCTTCCTGACGGAGACCTGGTTGAACACCGCCTCAGCGCCGGACATCGCCATTGCCATCCCACAGGGCTACAAGATCTCCCGCAGAGTCCACGCCAACGGAGTTGGAGGGGGAATCGCCATCGTCCACAAAGACACCCTCAGAGTCTCGACCAACACCGACGAAACCCTCACCACGGCCGAGCACATGCACTTCCAGATCCACACTGACCCCAACACGACCCTTAGAGGAACACTCGTCTACAGACCACCCGGACCAAGACCACAGTTCAGCGACACCATCGCCGTCCTCGTCAGCACCCACACCCTCACCTCCACGGACCCGAACTTCCACCTCGAGAACAACAACAAAGCCAAGTCCACCGCCCTGATCGACAACCTCGCCAACCTCGGACTAAAACAGCTCGTGACTACACCCACCCACGCCGCTGGACACACGCTGGACCCCATCTTCTCCGCGAGCCCCCACATCTCCTTCAACCACACCACTGGACCGACCACAGATGCATCCACTTCACCTTCAGGAAACCCACCACACACCACCGCACCCAACAGCTGCCACGCCGCTGCTGGGGCAAGGTCACCAAAGATCAACTGGCCACCACCCTCGCCCTGAGACCACCCGCCGACCCCAGCGACCCCGACTCTGGTGCTACCAACCTCAAACAGTGGATCAGCGACTGCGCCAACACCCTCGCCCCTCTCAAGATCACAACCAACCACACCAACAAGAAAGCCGCATGGTTCACTGAGGACCTCCGGACCTCCAAGCACACCTGTCGGAAGCTTGAGAAGAAATGGCTCCGTGACCGATCCCCAGACAGCCTCACAGCCCACAAGAACGCCACCCACAGACACCACCAACTCTACCGGACCACCAAGAGGACCGCCTTCAAGGACCGCCTAGACAACAACGCACACAACACCAAAGAGCTCTTCAGCATCGTGAAAGAACTCTCCAACCCCAGCTCCAACACCAACGACATCCCACCATCACAAGAATTGTGGGACTCCCTGGCCACCTTCTTTCACCGCAAGATCACCGACATCCACAGCTTCAACTGCGACACCCCCGCACCCACCACCAAGACCACCATTCCCACGCCCTCCACCCTCACCAGTCGCCTGACCACCTGGTCCATAGTCAGCGACGAAGACACCATCAAAACCATGAACTCCATCCACTCCGGATCCCCTTCCAACCCGTGCCCTCACCACATTTTCAACATTGCCAGCACAACCATCGCACCCCACCTCTGGAAAACAATCAACATCTCCTTCGAGTCAGCTTCCTTCCCGGAAAGCTGGAAGCACGCCGAGATCAACGCCCTACTGAACAAACCCAAGGCGGACCCCAAGGACCTCAAGAACTTCCAGCCCATCTCCCTGCTTCCGTTCCCGGCAAAAGTGACAGAGAAGATTGTCAACAAACAGCTAACCCGCTACCTAGAAGACAACAACATCTTGGACCCCTCCCAATCCGGCTTCCGCAGCAACCACAGCACCGAGACCGCCCTCATCGTCGCAACCGACGACATCAGGATCCTTATGGACAAAGGAGAAACAGCTGCCCTCATCCTCCTGGACCTGTCAGCTGCCTTCGACAAAGTCTGTCACCGCACCCTATCAGCACGCCTCCATGAAGCCGGAATCCAAGAGAAGGCCCTGGCCTGGACCACATCCTTCCTCTCCGGCACAATCCAGAGAGCGTCCGCCTCCCACCCTTCCGCTCCAAAACCACCAAGATCATCTGCGGCGTCCCACAAGGATCCTCCCTTAGCCCGACGCTGTTCAACATCTACATGGCACCTCTCGCCCACGTCGCACGACAGCACAACCTCAACATCATCTCCTACGCCGACGACACCCAGCTGATCATATCCCTCACCGAAGACCCCCACACCGCCACAGCCAACCTTCACAGAGGAATGAAGGCCGTCGCCGACTGGATGAAGGACAGCAGACTAAAGCTGAACTCAGACAAGACGGAGGTTCTCATCCTCGGACCCACCCCATCAGCCTGGGACGACTCCTGGTGGCCCACATCGCTAGGCACAGCCCTGGAACCCACCGACCACGCACGGAACCTGGGCGTCATCCGCGACTCTGTCTCTGCGTCCTGTTTCACCACCCTCCGGATGCTCCGCAGGATCTTCAAATGGATCCCTCCCGACACGAGAAAAACCGTCACCCAGGCCCCCATCACCGGCAGACTCGACTACGGGAACACCCTCTACTCTGGAACAACAACCAAGCTCCTGAGACGACTACAACGAATCCAGAACACCTCGGCACGACTGATCCTCGACGTCCCCCGATGCAGCCACATCACACCCCACCTGAGAAGCCTACACTGTCTCCCCGTCAACAAGAGAATCACCTTCAAACTCCTCACCCACGCACACAAAGCACTACACAACACCGGACCAACATACCTCAACAACTGGCTCAGCTGCCACACCCCCTCCCGCAACCCCCGCTCTGCCACCCTCGCCCTCGCCACAGTCCCTCGCATCCAGAAAACCACCACCAGTGGCAGATCCTTCTCCTACCTCGCAGCCAAGACCTGGAACGCTCTCCCTACCAGCCTACGACAGACCCAGGACCTACTGGCCTTCAGAAGACTTCTCAAGACCTGGCTCTTCGATCAGTAGCAGCCCCCCCCCAGCGCCTTGGGACCCTCACGGGTATGTAGCGCGCTTTACAAATGCAGTGATTGATTGATTGATTGGCAGGCACCAAAACTTTGCATCAACGGTCGCAAACTTTCCCGCTCCCGCCGGAGTCCCAAGTCCCGGAAGTGGATTTTCTGACTTCTCCAAGGCCATGGTGAGTCCCCAGCGAAGCTGAGGCAAGTGGACCCCATGAGTGACGAGAAACAGCAATACCCGGGTACCATGCACTATTGTCGAGTGCAACCCCTTCACGACATTCTACGAACTTGTGCTTTAGACCACATGTGGTCCAATCCTCCAGCAGGATTTTCACTGAAAATCAGAGGCCTACCTTGTCCCGAGTGACCGTGGGCTGCTGGTAAGTGAATCATCCCGAGGCGTCTATGCAATCCCTTACTGGTTGGCTTGTGGGTCCCCAGAAGACTTTCCCACAGAACCAAAGGGCTCCCCTGATTGCACCAGGCCTGCCCTGACTTACCCTCACTGGGTAAGTCCCTCAGACCTTGCTGGTCTGCACCGCTGACTTTCTTCACTTTCCATGAGACTTCCTGTTGCCAAGGTTTGTTGGCTCCAATCCGGTTGCTGATACCTCAGTAAGCTGCAGACTTTGTGGGACATGTTGATTCCAGCTCCTGGTCATTGTCGACGCCTCCTGGACCTCGTGGCTGAAGAGTCAAGACACCTGTGATCACCTGAAATCACCCGACTACTGTGGGCATCCAGCTTCCTGGCCCCGGGTCACTGGCAAGTGACTTTGAACACTGTCTCCTCTGCTTTCAGGTCTTCTTTCTTCTGAATCCAGCCTTGGATTTCAACCGGACACTTCTCCTGTCTTCACAAGCAGCAAGTCTTCTTTGGCTCCCATTGAAAACGACGCCGAGACCAGACATAAAAAGAAACCTATGCACCCGGCTTCCCTGGGTGAAGTAACTCCAGCACTACGGTGCTCCTGTGGGTGTTGGCTCTAGAACTACTTTCTCTGTAAGTGACTTGCTTGTAGACTCTCCCGAAGTACCCTAAAACTTTAAAATTCCAACCGCGACTTGCTCCATTGAAGTGAATTGGGATCCGCGGCTTTGTTCTCACACTGCATGCGTCTTCCGTGGGTCCTTTACTTACCTGCCTTGGGTGGATTAGTGAGACCCCAGTGCTTCTGAAGGCCCTAGGCCTTGTCTCCTCTGAAGTCGATATTCCTAAACCTCTTTTTTAGTATATGGTCTGGTACGCCCCTAGGGCCCCAGCCATATTTGTGCTTAACTTGTTGTGAAATGTTGACTTGTGCATATGTCCTTGACTTCTAATCTCAAATAGAGATTAATAGACTGTGTTAGAAATAAATACATATATATTTTATATATATACCTGTGTGGTGTCCTTTCATTTAGTGATTCAAAAGATTGTAATGTAAAACAAGCTGCTTTACATTCCTCTAAAGACTGAGCCTGAAGGCTGCTCTCCACAGCTACCACTAGGATAGCTTTCTTAAAAAGGTTGTCTTAAACCTATCTACCATAAGAGTCGGAATGTACTGGTGCAAGGTGGCCACTTTAACTAGTGACCAGCATATACCAGGCCAACTTCTCACATTGGTGGGCAGCGTGTAGGATTACAGCTTGCCATTGTTTTACCAGAAAATCTCTATTTGAATTACTAACTGAAAACCACTATAGGTACTCAAGGTACATATAAAGTCAAGCTTAGAATCAATAAGTTCTACTGAACTTAGAGCTGTGTGTCAAGGGATAGCACACCCTTTCTACAGCTCAAGCTAGGATCAGTAGGCCACAAACTTGTGTAGGTAGTACAACACTGCACAACACTAGAATATCCTTAAGGGTTGGAGCCAGTGGGTCTACCCAGCCTCAGTATAAAGACATGACTTTCTTTGACTTGAAAGCCATGTGTGCTGCAAGGCACCTGAGGATAGGACAGAGTCCCTCCACACTACACCTGATAGATCTGCTGACAGCAGATGACCTTAGATTAGCTCTAGGAGCTAATGAGTCTGAATCAGGGGGTAGGTCAATTACAGTGTGTGGGTCAGATGATGAAAATCAAGATGACCTGGACTCTGTGGTTGAAGGGCCAGATCCACTGGCACCTGAAACGGACAGAGGAATTCTCCCTAAGAGAGCTGACAGAGTGGAGGAGAGGCCTAGGTCCCCTTCAAGGGAATTTGACCACTCCTATCACTCTGGCAGAGAATCTGTCCAACAGAGGAACTCATACTTTAATAGAAGAGAGGCCTCCTCTGAAAGAATGTACAAACTGCTGCAGTATGAGGAAGCAAGATTTGCCCTCAAAACCAAGCAGTTGGCATTAGACGAAGAAGCCTTTGAGCTCCAGAGAGCTTCTAAAAGAGAGGGTTTAGAACCCCCTGGTGGACTCTGATCTGACCTCTCCCCAAGAATTGGGAAAGAAGGCAGTCAAATGGGTCAGAACCAGGGTAAGGCAGAAAACCCAGAACGAAGGGGGTGACACTAATATGCAAGATCCCAAAGGCTCTGAGAAAGGTGGGGATAAGTCAAAAGACCAGAAGTCTTCACAAGGGCCCCAAAAATCTGCATCTGGTGGGGATTCGCAGTTTAACAAAGGGAAAGGCCAAAAGAAGCAATGGTGAAAATTCTGTAAACAGAAAGGGCACTGGACTTCTGACTGTAACAAGTCCAAAGACCAAACCACCACCACTCCTGCCCCTAAGGCAACTGTTCCCCCTAGTACAACTACTGGTGGAGGTGGTAATCAGAATAAGGGTGTAGTAGGGTTGACCCTGGGTTCTAAAGTGGACTCTGGCCTAGTCAGAGTACCCACTCAGGGATTGCTGATTTGTGATGGAGACATTGATATGTCCTTCCTAGTGAGCCCCAGTAATCTGGGCAAATACAAACAGCAGCCTATAATAAATGGCAAACAGGCCTTGGCATTCAGGGACACAGGTGCTAGTGTCACCATGGTGGCAGTGGATCTTGTGGACCCTGGGCAGATCATCCTGGGTGAAATGTACCAGGTTACCAATGCAAGCAATGTCAGGACCAACCATAGTCTGGCAGTTGTGAATTTCTCCTGGGGAGGGGTAACTGGCCTCAAGAAAGTAGTAGTCAGTGCAGACCTCCCTGTAGAATGTATATTGGGCAATGATCTAGAGACTTCAGCCTGGTCTGAAGTAGAGTTCTGGACTCATGCTGAGATGTTGGGCATACCTGCAGAGGTATTTGCTGTGACCAGGTCACAGGCCAAAATGCATCAAACTGAACCAGCTCTGGATCCTGAAACTATGGACCAGGTGCAACCCAAGAAGAGGAGCAGTAGGGTTAAGGAAGTGCCTTCCCCTCTGTCTCAGATCACAGATTCACCTCTTGAGGGAGGAGAAGCAGATGCTGAAGAAGGAACCGCCCCAGAGGGACTTGAGACTGATCAGGTTGAGTTCTTGGGGGCAGGGGGACCTTCCAGGGAAGATCTGAGTAAGGAGCAACAGTGCTGCCCCTCTCTTGAACCCCCTCAGACAGCAGGCTGCTGCTGAGGCTGCTGGGAGTGCTAGTGGGTCCCATAAAGTTTATTGGGATAAGGGACTCCTATATTCTGAGGCTAGAGATCCAACCCCTGGAGCCATCAGGAGGTTGGTAATACCTCAGAAGTTTAGTGGGTTCCTCTTGACAATAGCACATGACATCCCTTTAGCAGGACACTTGGGCCAAAACAAGACCTGGGATAGGCTTGTTCCACATTTTCATTGGCCACATATGTCAGAGGACACCAAGGAGTTTTGTCGCTCCTGTGTCACTTGCCAAGCCAGTGGCAAATCGGGTGGCACAACAAAGCCCCCCCTGATACCACTACCTGTGGTGGGGGTACCCTTTGAAAGAGTAGGGATTGACATTGTTGGTCCCCTTGACCCTCCAACAGCATCTGGGCACAGGTTTATCCTGGTGGTAGTGGATCATGCCACCAGGTACCCAGGAGCAATACCCCTGAGGACCACCACAGCCCCTGTGGTGGCAAGAGCCCTCATTGGAGTTTTCTCCAGAGTGGGTTTCCCAAACGAGGTCATATCTGACAGAGGTACCAATTTCATGTCAGGATATCTAAAAGCAATGTGGAAGGAGTGTGGTGTAACTTATAAATTCACTACTCCCTATCACCCACAATGCAATGGGTTAGTTGAACGTTTCAACAAAACCCTAAAGGGAATGATTAAAGGCCTCCCAGAAAAGCGTAGGCGAAAATGGGACATTTTACTTTCCTGCCTTCTGTTTGCATACAGAGAGGTTCCACAGAAGGGAGTTGGTTACAGCCCATTTGGCAGGATCTGAAAAAGGCTAGTCTAGAAAAGGACGCCTGCCGGTTTTGGAATATCATTAGGACAAAGATGTGCCCCGAAATTGACATAATTACTTGTAACATCTCAAGCTCCGTTTGTTATGAACACTTCCTGAAGCTTTACTCTGCCCCTGATGATCCTCCACTAATGGGTTCATCAATAGAATTAAGATCAACTACAAGGGCATCAAATAGCCATCCCTTTTCCGAAATGGAAGTGGAAACTGCCATCCGGCGCATAGTTCCAGCCAAGGCAGCCGGTCCAGATGGCATACCTGGAGATCTTTTTCGTACGGACCCTGCAAACTGGGCAACATTCATTTCCATCCTAATCAATGCTATTGTTACTGGCAGCCAGATACCAGACTCCTGGAAAGGTGCTGAGGTCGTCCCTATATATAAAAAGGGAAAAAGGGACGATCC
Organism: Triturus cristatus; assembly: GCF_964204655.1. Taxonomy (NCBI): domain Eukaryota; kingdom Metazoa; phylum Chordata; class Amphibia; order Caudata; family Salamandridae; genus Triturus; species Triturus cristatus. The sequence goes on along the minus strand of NC_140579.1, from coordinate 821,796,609 downwards.
AGCAAATTATCGCCCAATAAGCTTAATTGACTCCATGCAGAAGACTATTGGGAGGGTGGTGTTGGAGAGAATCCTGGAATAGGCAGATGAAAAGAAGATTCTCTCTGACTACCAAGCAGGCTTTAGGGCAGGTACGGGGACAATTGAGCAGGTGTTCAGACTACTTCTCTTGTATTGGAAGGTGGTCAAGATAGGCAAAGGCAGTCTTTATCTTGCATTTATAGATCTAAAGACTGCCTTTGACCTGGTTCCTCGAGGGTGCCTTTGGAAGGTCTTATCTGATCAGGGACTCCCGACGTACATCTTAAACCTTTTGGTACGCCTTCACGAGGAAAACTATGCCCAGGTCAGATGTGGCCCGAAGGGGCAGAGAACGGACAGAATATCGGTGAACAGGTGCGTCCGCCAGGGCTGTGTTTTAGCCCCCACCCTATTTTCCTTGTATATAAATGGGGTGGTGGAGCACTTGCAGCAAAAACCATCTTACGCACCGGCACTGGCGGGCGAAAAAATTCCTACTCTCCTGTTCGCCGATGACACCTTCCTTATCTCTAAGACCCCGAGGGGCCTACAGCACCTGTTGGATGGTTTGCAATCCTTTTGTACCATCAGAGGATTGGTTATCAACACAGAAAAAAACTAAGTATCTGGTGCTGAACTCTCCTGCTAAACTAAGAATTTCACCTGTCCTAAACAACGCCCAGCTTGAGAGGGTCACTGTATTTGACTATCTAGGCATCCGCATTTCAGACTCCATGTGCTGGAGCTCACACATTCAAAAATTGCTCCTGAATCACAAAAGAGTTACTGGAGCTATATTTAAAGAACATCGTATGTCAGTTAGCAAGCCCATAGCTCCAGCAATTGATATATATAAGGCGAGAGGAGCAAATTCGGCGCTTTATGGAGCCAAATTGTGTGGCTTTTCCAATTTAGATCAAATTGTGAAGTCTGAAAATAAATTCCTAAAAGATCTTATGATATTGCCTGTAAGGACTCCTACCAGACCTCTGTTACAAGATCTAGGGTGCCATTCACTCAGAGACTTGGCTAGACTTCGCCCTCTTTTATTATGGGCTCGCTTGTGGCGAACCCCTGAGCTAACCAAGTATGCTGCAGGCCTAAATGAAGTCATGAACATGATGGCTGGCATAAAATCAACTGGCTTACTACCTTGAAATCACTGCTCTACGATCTGGGCCTCAAAGAGATGTGGACAACTAGATCTTCTCCACCCAAGGCAGAACTCAAGAAAGCTTACTGGACTTGGATTCATAACAAGGTTTTTTTGGACCATAAACTAGGTAGGCTCACCGAGGAATTTATACAGCGCAAATTTACCATCTATTATGAACCTTACCTAGATGTTATTCAAAAACCTTATGATAGAGCCCTATACTTTGAGTTCAGGGTTGGCTCACTCCTTACCCGTGTGACGTCTGCCCAATGGAATGTTCCTTACAAAACATTAGCCTCTTGTCCAAATTCTACGGTAGAGCATGAGATAATAGCACATATCATGTTCGTATGCCCAGCCTACAAAAATTCAAGGAAATGCTGGCTTAAACCACTCTATAGGGAGCTGGGTACTCGCAGCCACTCTGCAGCATTGCGCATCCTAAGATCTGATTCACAAACTTTTTATGCTTGTAGCGTGGCAAAATTCTTGAACTGGGCATGGAATTTTAGATCGAGAAATTTAAAAGCCAATTCTTGAATACTTCTACTGTTAAGAGCCAATTTGTGCCCTGCAAATTATTTTATGACGCTTCATGCTATTAACTCAATTAGCTTGTTTCTTCTTAATGTCTTCTTAACCTTGATGAAATGTTTTGTATTTTGTAAAATGCTGATTTTTCTTTTAAAAAGCTTTTATGATATGTCTTTTATCGAAATAAAGCTAATATGACTGACTGAGTTGGTTACAGCCCATTTGAATTCTCTTGTTGGCGCATCCTGTAAGAGGTCCATTTTGTTCGGTGAAGGAGGGCTTGGAGTTACCTCTCAAATCTCCCAAACAGGATGTGATGGACTATGTACTTGGTCTCCGCTCCAGGATGGCCGAATACATGAAGAATTCAACCAAAAACCTGGAGGCCGGCCAAGAACTGCAAAAAACTTGACATGACCAAAAGGCTGTGCTGACTGTGTACCGACCAGGACAGAAAGTGCGGGTGTTGGAGCCTGTGGCCCCAGCAGCTCTCCAAGACAAGTGGAGTGGCCTCCATACAGTTGTTGAGCAAAAGGGAGAAGTCGCCTATCTGGTGAATCTTGGAACTCCCAGGAGCCCCCTTAGGGTGCTCCATGTCAACAGATTGAAACCATATGTTGTCAGGGCTGACATGGACTTGCTCATGGCAACTGATGAGGAACAGGAGGAGGAGAGTGACCCTCTCCCGGACCTGCTCTCACAGAACCCTGATGATGGGTCAGTAGATGGTGTTGCTTTGGCAAGCAGCCTCACTGATCATCAGCAAACTGAGTGCAGACACGTTTTGCAACAGTTTAGACAAATGTTTAGCCTGACCCCTAGTCAGACCTCCTGGTGCACATATGAGGTAGACACTGGAGACAGTCTGCCTGTCAAGAGTAAAATCTACAGGCAAACTGACCATGTCAGGGACTGTATCAGGACTGAAGTCCGGAAAATGTTGGAACTAGGTGTGATTGAGCCTTCAGATAGCCCTTGGGCTAGTCCAGTAGTCCTAGTACCCAAACCTCATACCCAGGGTGGTAAGAAAGAAATTAGGTTTTGTGTAGACTACAGAGGCCTCATTACAGTCACCAGGACTGATGCCTATCCAATTCCAAGGACAGATGAACTGATTGATACTTTGGCCTCAGCCAAGTATCTGAGTACATTTGACCTAACAGCTGGCTACTGGCAGATCAGGTTGGCTGAGGATGTCAAAGCCAAAACAGCATTTTCAACCCCTGGTGGGCACAACCACTTTGTGGTGATGCCCTTTGGTTTGAAGAATGCACTTGCCACTTTTCAGAGGTTGGTGAACAAATTTCTGACAGGGATGGAAACTTATTGCTCAGCTTATCTTGATGATATTGCTGTCTTTAGTTCCTCCTGGAAGGATCGCCTGGTCCACCTCAGAAATGTTTTAGAGGCTCTGCAAAAAGCAGGCCTCACTATCAAGGCCACTAAGTGCCAGATAGAGCAGAGTCAGGTTGTGTACCTGGGCCACCTTGTAGGTGGAGGCCAGGTTCAGCCTTTACAGAGCAAGATCCAAACCATCATGGAATTGGTTGCTCCAACCACCCAGACACAGGTGAGAGCCTTTTTAGGCCAGACTGGGTACTATAGGAGGTTTGTTAAGGGATATGGATCTATAGTGACCACCTTAAATGATCTTACCTCAAAGAAAATGCCAAAAAAGGTTCAGTGGACAGCTAGCTGTCAGAGGGCATTTGAAGACCTAAAGCAGGCCACGTGCACTGCCCCCATCTTACATAGTCCAGACTATACCAAAAAGTTCATTGTCCAAACAGATGCTTCTGAGCTGGGTGTGGGAGCTGTACCGTCTCAACTGAATGACGAAGGTCAAGACCAGCCAGTAGCTTTTATTAGCAGAAGGCTGACCCCTAGAGAGAAACGTTGATCAGCTATAGACAGGGAGGCCTTTGATGTGGTGTGGGCCCTGAAGAAGCTGAGGTGATACTTGTTTGGCACTCACTTCATAGTTCAGACTGACCACAAGCCCCTCCAATGGCTTAAACAGATGAAAGGTGAAAACAGCGGATGGACTATACAGTGGAACATAGACCTGGGACCCAACATGCCTATGCAGATGGACTCTCAAGGTATTTCCACTTAGAACATGAAGACTCAACTGGTCAAGGTTAGCTTAGTGTCCCTGCGTTTGGGGGGGGGGGGGGTTGTGTAGGAGAGTAGGATCTGCACATATGTTGCCCCCACTTTTTTTCTGAAGTTAACACTGGTTTCTGGCTATAGTCTGGCTGGGTCCCTGCTAATCATTGCCCCAGCCTCTCTGTTCTCTCTAAACAACTTGGAGTGCATATTAGATGTACTAGTGATTGGATACTGTGGTACCTTATGAGCCCCTAGTATATGGTACCTTAGGTACCAAGGGCCTCGGTACTTCACAGGCCTACCAGGGGCTGAAGCATGTATTATGCCACCCCTGGGAAGCAGACTAAATCTGACACCACAGGCCTGCTACTGCAGCCTGGGTGAGGTAGTGTTAGCACTACTCACTGAGGTATAGGTTCCCTATATCTCACCTTGCACACACATATAAACCTATCAGTCACCCCTAAGGCAGGCTTAACAATCCTGAGGGCAGGGTGCTTGGTTTCCATGTGAGGGGGTGCCTCTGCCTGAGCATGGCCTCCCTGCAGCTCTCAGAGTCCATTCTCTGTGGCTGTTTGTGGATGCAATTAAACCATATACTCTTAAGTGCATTATAACCTAGCGGTAAATGATAACTTTGGGATGGCTGCATCAAAACATGTCGTGTTTGGTGTCAAATGCTTTGGAATCATACCCCCACACCAGTAACTGGCGTGGGAGTATGATCCACCCTTCTAGAGGGATAGACATGTACCCACTGTGGAATCCTGAAGAGCCCTGCCATCACAAAATGGATGCCACCAGACACAGACACTGGGCTGCCCTCCTGCTGCTGACTGAAAATCGCAGTGGAGGAGGCCCAACAATAGTCATCCTGTCACAGGGAGGTGTGGTCACCTCCCAGACAGGATTTAGTGTATTGGGGCTGGGTGGGTGCACTCCTAGAGTGCTTTGAAGTCCTGCACTGGGGGAGCAGTAGGCTCCTCTGTGCATATGTGTGAGAAGTTGGCCTAGTATATGCTGGTCACTAGTTAAAGTGGCCACCTTGCACGAGTACAATTCGACTCTTATGGTAGATAGTCAGGGCAGGCGTGGAGCAAACAGGGGAGCCCTTTGGTTCTGTGGAAAAGTCTTCTGGGGACCCACAAGCCAACCGGCAAAAGATAATGAAAATGCCTCGGGAGGATTCACTCACCAGGAGCCCACGGTCACTTGGTATGAGGTAGGCCTCTGATCTTCGGAGGAAATCCTGCTGGAGGCTTGGACCACACGTGGTCCAAAGCACAAGTTCGTAGATCGTTGTGAAGGGGTTGCACTCGACAATAGTGCACTGTACATGGGTATTGTTGTTCCTCGTCATTCGTGGGGTCCACTTGCCTCAGCTTCGCTGGGGTCTCACGATGGCCTTGGACAAGTCCGGAAATCTACGTCCAGGGCTGCAGAGACTTCGGATTCCGGCGGGAGCGGGAAAGTTTGCAACCATTGATGCAAAGTTTTGGTGCCTGCCAAGCAGGGGAGTCACTCTTTTTCTCCAAGGAAGATTCTTCCGTCTTCCAAAGGTAGTGGAACATCGAAGGTCCAGGATTCTTTTTCAGCGTGTCGTCCAGGGATATCTATTTTGCAAGGGTTCCCTAACTTATACTACAAGGACGGGAGGGACTAGCTCTATGACCACTGCTGTGGGAGGGTCAGGGGAGTGGGTGGCTACACCCACCTCCCTATGTCCAGTTTCAGGCCAGAGCAGGGGCTGGTAGCCCCTGAACCGGTTTGAGCTGGCATATGCACAGAGGAGCCTACTGCTCCCCCAGTGCAGGACTTCAAAGCACTCTAGGAGTGCACCCACCCAGCCCCAATACACTAAATCCTGTCTGGAAGGTGGTTAAACCTCCCTGTGACAGGAAGACTATTGTTGGGTCTCCTCCACTGCGAGATTCGGTCAGCAGCAGTTGTGCAGCCCGGTGTCTGTGCTGGTGGCATCCATTTTGTGATGCCTGCGCTCTTCAGGATTCTACCGTGTTTCCACAGTGGGTACATGTCTATCCCTCTAGAAGGGTGGGATCATACTCCCACACCAATTACTGGTGTGGGGGTATGATTCCAAAGCGTTTGACACCAAACACGACATGTTTTGATGCAGCCATCCCAAAGTTATCTTTTACCACTAGGTTATAATGCACTTAAGAGTATATGGTTTAACCGCATCCACAAACAGCCACAGAGAATGGACTCTGAGAGCTGCAGAGGGGCCCAGCTCAGGCAGAGGCCCCCTTTCACATAGAAACCAAGCACCCCGCCCTCAGGATTATTAGGCCTGCCTGTTCTAAGTGGAAATACCTTGAGAGTCCATCTGCATTGGCATGTTGGGTCCCAGGTCTATGTTCCACTGTATAGTCCATCCCCTGTAGGGAAATAGACCACCTTGAAAGTTTTGTGTTTTCACCTTTCATCTGTTTAAGCCATAGGAGGGGCTTGTGGTCAGTCTGAAATATGAAGTGAGTGCCAAACAAGTATGGCCTCAGCTTCTTCAGGGCCCACACCACAGCAAAGGCCTCCCTCTCTATAGCAGACCAACGTTCTTCTCTAGGGGTCAGCCTTCTGCTAATAAAAGCTACTGGCTGGTCTTGACCTTCATAATTCAGTTGAGACAGTACAGCTCCCACACCCAGCTCAGAAGCATCTGTTTGGACAATGAACTTTTTGGTGTAGTCTGGACTCTGTAAGATGGGGGCAGTGCACATGGCCTGCTTGAGGTCTTCAAATGCCTTCCGACAGCTAGCTGTCCACTGAAACTTTTTTGGCATTTTCTTCGAGGTAAGATCATTTAAGGGGGTCACTATAGATCCATATACCTTAACAAACCTATTATAGTACCCAGTCAGGCCTAAGAAGGATCTCACCTGTGTCTGGGTGGTTGGATCAACCCATTCCATGATGGTTTGGATTTTACTCTGTAAAGGCTGAACCTGTCCTCCACCTACAAGGTGGCCCAAATACCCAACCTGACTCTGCCTTATCTGGCACTTGGTGGCCTTGATAGTGAGGCCTGCTTTTTGCAGGGCCTCCAAAACCTTTCTGAGGTGGACCAGGTCATCCTACCAGGAGGAACTAAAGACAGCAATATCATCAAGATAAGCTGAGCAATAAGTTTCCATCCCTGTCAGAACTTTGTTCACCAACCTCTGAAAAGTGGCAGGTGCATTCTTCAAACCAAAAGGCATCACCACAAAGTGGTAGTGCCCAACAGGGGTTGAAAATGCTGTTTTGGCTTTGGCATCCTCAGCTAACCTGATCTGCCAGTAGCCAGCTGTTAGGTCAAATGTACTCAGATACTTGGCTGAGGCCAAAGTATCAATCAGTTCATCTGTCCTTGGAATTGGATAGGCATCAGTCCTGGTGACTGCAATGAGGTCTATGTGGTCTACACAAAACCTCATTTCTTTCTTACCACCCTGGGTATGAGGTTTGGGTACTAGGACTACTGGACTAGCCCAAGGGCTATCTGAAGATTCAATCACACCTAGTTCCAACATTTTCTGGACTTCAGTCCTGATACAGTCCCTGACATGGTCAGGTTGCCTGTAGATTTTTCTCTTGACAGGCAGACTGTCTCCAGTGTCCACCTCATGGGTGCACCAGGAAGTCTGACTAGGGGTCAGGCTAAACATATGTCTAAACTGTTGCAAAACGTGTCTGCACTCAGTTTGCTGATGATCAGTGAGCTGCTTGCCAAAGCAAAACCATCTACTGACCCTTCATCAGGGTTCTGTGAGAGCAGGTCAGGGAGAGGGTCACTCTCCACCTCCTGTTCCTCATCAGTTGCCATGAGCTATCCCATTCATCCCTGTGAACATATGGTTTCAATCTGTTGACATGGAGCACCCTAAGGGGGCTCCTGGGAGTTCCAAGATTCACCAGGTAGGTGACCTCTCCCTTTTTCTCAACAATTGTATGGGGGCCACTCCACTTGTCTTGGAGAGCTGCTGGGGCCACAGGCTCCAACACCCACACTTTCTGTCCTGGCTGGTACACAGTCAGCACAGCCTTTTGGTCATGCCAAGTTTTTTGTAGTTCTTGGCTGGCCTCCAGGTTTTTCATTGCCTTCTTCATGCATTCGGCCATCCTGGAGCGTAGACCAAGTACATAGTCCATCACATCCTGTTTGGGAGGTTTGAGAGGTAACTCCCAGCCCTCCTTCACCAAACATAATGGACCTTTTACAGGATGCCCAAACAGAAGTTCAAAAGGGCTGTAACCAAACCCCTTCTGTGGAACCTCTCTGTATGCAAACAGAAGGCAGGTAAGTAAAAGGTCCCATTTCCGCCCAAGCTTTTCTGGGAGGTCTTTAATCATTCCCTTTAGTGTTTTGTTGAAACGTTCAACTAACCCATTGCAATGTGGGTGATAGGGAGTAGTGAATTTATATTTTACACCACACTCCTTCCACATTGCTTTGAGATGTCCTGACATGAAGTTAGTTCCTCTGTCAGATATGACCTCCTTTGGGAAACCCACTCTGGAGAAAACTCCAATGAGGGCTCTTGCCATCACAGGGGCTGTGGTGGTCCTCAGGGGAATTGCTTCTGGGTACCTGGTGGCATGATCCACTACTACCAGGATAAATATGTGGCCAGATGCTGTTGGAGGGTCAAGGGGACCAACAATGTCAATCCCTACCCTTTCAAAGGGTACCCCCACCACAGGTAGTGGTATCAGGGGGGCCTTTGTTGTGCCACCTGACTTGCCACTGGCTTGGCAAGTGACACAGGAGCGACAAAACTCCTTGGTGTCCTCTGACATATGTGGGCAATGAAAATGTGGAACAAGCCTGCCCCAGGTCTTCTTTTGGCCCAAGTGCCCTGCTAAAGGGATATCATGTGCTAGGGTCAAGAGGAACCCCCTAAACGTCTGAGGTGGCTCCAGGGGTAGGATCTCTAGCCTCAGAATATAGGAGTCCCTCATCCCAATAAACTTTATGGGACCCACTAGCACTCCCGGCAGCCTCAGCAGCAGCCTGCTGTCTGAGGGGTTTAAGAGAGTGGTAGCACTGTTGCTCCTTGCTCAGATCTTCCCTAGAAGGGCCCCCTGCCCCCAAGTACTCAACCTGATCAGGCTCAAGTCCCTCTGGGGTAGTTCCTTCTTCAGGATCTGCTTCTCCTCCCTCAGGAGGGGAATCTGTGATCTGAGACAGAGAGTAAGGCACTGCCTTAACCCTGGGTAGCATCTGGTCCATAGTTTCAGGATCCAGAGTTGGTTCAGCTTTATGCATTTTGCCCTGTGACCTGGTCACAGCAAATACCTCTGCAGGTATGCCCAACATCTCAGCATGAGTCCATAACTCTACTTCAGACCAGGCAGAAGTCTCTTGATAATTGCCCAATAGACATTCGACAGGGAGGTCTGCACTGACTACTACCTTCTTAAATGCCAGTTACCCCTCCCCAGGAGAAATTCACAACTGCCAGACTATGGTTGGTCCTGACATTGCTTGCATTGGTAACCTGGTACATTTCGCCCAGGATGATCTGTCCAGGGTCGACAAGATCCTCTGCCACCATAGTGACACTAGCACCTGTGTCCCTAAATGCCAAGGCCTGTTTGCCATTTATTACAGGCTGCTGTTTGTATTTGCCCAGATTACTGGGGCTCACTAGGAAGGACATATCAATGTCTCCATCACAAATCAGCAATCCCTGAGTGGGTACTCTGACTAGGCCAGAGTCCACTTCAGAACCGAGGGTCAACCCTACTACATCCTTATTCTGATTACCACCTCCACCAGTAGCTGTACTAGGGGTAACAGTTGCCTTAGGGCCAGGAGTGGTGGTGGTTTGGTCTTTGGACTTGTTACAGTCAAAAGTCCAGTGGCCTTTCTATTTACAGAATTTGCACCAGGGCTTCTTTTGGCCTTTCCCTTTGTTAGACTGTGAGTCCCCACCAGATGCAGATTTTTGGGGCCCTTGTGAAGACTTCTGATCTTTTGAATTCTCCCCACCTTTCTCAGAGCCTGCTTCTTAGTGTCACCCCCTTGGTTCTGGGTTTTCTTCCTCACCGTGGTTCTGACCCATTTGTCTGCCTTCTTTCCCAATTCTTGGGGAGAGGTCAGATCAGAGTCCACCAAGTATTGATGCAACAACTGGTTTTGGCAACTATTAAGGATCTGTTCTCTCATCATAAGATTATACAATCCCTTAAAATCAGTAACTCTACTACCAACAATCCAACCCTCCAGTGCCTTGGTTGCATAATCAACAAAGTCAGTCCAGTCCTGAGTCTGTGCTTTCTGGGTGTCTCTGAACTTCAACCTGTACTGTTCAGTGGTTAAGCCAAACCCATCTATTAATGCACTCTTCAGGACTTCATAATCATCAGTATCCTCTTCTCTAACAGTGAGGAGCTTGTCTCTACCTTTATCAGAAAAGGAGAGCCACAAGATTGCTGCCCACTGTTTCTGGCGGACCTGTTGTACTCTACAGGCCCTCTCCATAGCAGTTATCCATTTGTGGATATCATCCCCACTCTGGTAGGGAAGAACAACCTTGGACAGGTTCCTATGGTCTGGAATGTAATCTCTGACTCTAGGGACACTGTTGCTGCCACCAGGGGGCTCTAACCCCTCTTTTCTAGAAGCTCTCTGGAGCGCAAAGGCTTCTCTATCTAATGCCAACTGCTTGGCCTTGAGGGCAACTTTTGCTTCCTCAAACTGTAGCAGTTTGTACATTCTTTCAGAGGAGGTTTCTCTTCTAGGAAAATATAAGTTCCTCTGCTGGATAGATTCCCTGCCAGAGTGATATGAGTGGTCAGATTCCCTTGAAGGGGACCTATGCCTCTCTTCCACTGTGTCAGTTCTCTTAGGGAAAATTCCTCTGTCCTTTTCAGATCCCTGTGGATCTGGCCCTTCAACCACAGAGTCCAGGTCATCCTGATTTTCATCATCTGACCCAGAGACTATAGCTGACCCACCCCCTGATTCAGACCCCTTAGCTCCTAGAGCTAACTTAAGATCATCTGCTGTCAGCAGATCTATCAGGTGTAGTGTGGAGGGACTCTGTCCTAGCCTCATGTGCCTTGCAGCACACATGGCTTTCAAGTCAAAGAGAGTCATGTCCTTATACTGAGTCTGGGTGGACCCACTGGTTCCAACCCTTAAGGACATTCTAGTGTTGTGCAGTGTTGTACTACCTACACTAGTTTGTGGCCTACTGAACCTAACTTGAGCTGTAGCAAGTGTGTGCTATCCCTTCACACACAGCTCTAAGTTCAGTAGAACTTGTTGATACTAAGCTTGACTTAACATGTACCTTGAGTACCTCTAGTGGTTTTCAGTTAGTAATTCAAATAGAGATTTTCTGGTAAAACAATGGCAAGCTGTAATCCCACATGCTGCCCACCAATGTGAGAAGTTGGCCTGGTATATGCTAGTCACTATTGTGAGAAGTTGGCCTGGCATATGCTGGTCACTAGTTATAGTGGCCACCTTGCACCAGTCCAATTCGACACTTATGGTAGATAGATTTAAGACAACCTTTTAAAGAAAGCTATCCTAGTGATAGCTGTGGAGAGCAGCCTTCAGGCTTAGTCTCGGAGGAATGTAAAGCAGCTTGTTTTACCTTATAATCTCTTGAATTACCAAATGAAAGGACACCACACAGGTATATATATCAAATATATATGTATTTATTTCTAGACACACTCTACTAATCTCTTTATGAGATTAGAAGCCAGGAACACATTCAAATATCAACGTTTCACAATAAGTTAAGCACAAATATGGCTGGGGCCCTAGGGGCGTACCAGACCATATACTAAAAAAAAGGTTTAGGAAAGTCGACTTGCAGAATGACAAGGCCTAGGGCCTGTAGAATCGCTGGGGCTTCACAACTGCAGTGATAGCAGGTAAGTACCAGACCCACGGGAGACGCGTGCAGTGTGAGAACACAGACGCGGGTTCCCTATTGATTACCATGGGGCAAGTCGCGGTTTGATTTTTAAAGTTTTAGGGTACTTCGAGGAAGTCTACAAGCAAGCCACTTACAAGGTAAGTAATTCAAGGGCCAACACACACTAGGGCACTGGAGTGCACGAGTTACCTCACCCAGGGAAGCCGGGTGCATAGGTGTCTTTTGGTGTCGGGTCGCGTCGCTGTTTTCTATGGAAACCAAAGAAGACTTGCTGCTTGCGGCGACTGAAGAAGTGTCCGGTGGAATCCACGGCTGAATTCAAGATGTAGGAGACCTTAAAATTGAAGGGACAGTGTTCACTGTCACTTGCCAGTGACGCGGGGCCAGGAAGATGGATGCCCACTGATGTCGGGTGATTTTAGGTCATCAATGGTGTTTTGACTCTTCGCTCTCGAGGTCCAGGAGAGTTGGACGGTAACCAGCAGCTGGATTCGGAGTGTACCATGATGTCTGCAGCTGATGGCCATGTCGGCAACCGGATTGGAGCCAACAAGCCTTGGCAAAAGCAAGTCTTGTGTAGAGTGAAGAAAGTCAATGGTGCATACCAGTAAGGTCTGAGGGACTCACCCCGCAAGGGTGAGTGAGGGCAGTCCTGGAGAAACCAGGGGAGCCCTTTTAGCTGATAAGAAAGTCTTTGGGGGACCCACAAGCCAATGGGCAAGGGATTGCAAAGACGCCTCTTGAGGAAATGCTTTACAGGAGCCCACGGTCACTCGGGATGTGGTAGGCCTCTGATTTTTGCTGCAAAACCTGCTGGAGGCTTGGGCCACAAATGGTCCAAAGCACAAGTTTGTTGATCTTCGTGAAGGGGTTGCAATTGACAATAGTGCACGGTTCCCAGGTATTGCAGTTCCTCATCACTCATGGGGTCCAGATGCCACAGCTTCACTGGGGACTCAAAATGGCTGTCGAGAGGTCAGGAAATCTACTTCTGGGGTTGCAGGGACTTCGGACTCCGGTGGGAGCGGGAAAGTTTGCGACCGTAGTTTCAAGTAGTTTTGGTGCCTGCCACGCAGGGGAGTCACTCCTTGACTCCAAGGGAGATTCTTCTGTATTTCAAAGGTAGTGGAACATCAAAGGGCCAGGATTCTTCTTGTAAAGCATCATCCAGGGGTTATCTAACTTGCAATGGCAAGGTGTACCTATCTTATAGTGAAAGAAAGGGAGGGACTAGCTCTATGACCACTCCTCTAGGAGGGTCAGGGGGGTGGAAGGTTACACCCACTCCCCTTTGTCCAGTTTCATGACAAAGCAGGGACTGGTAGCCCCTGAACCATTTTGAGCTGGCATATGCACAGAGGAGCCTACTGCTCCCCAGTGCAGGACTTCAAAGCACTGTAAGAGTGCACCCACCCAGCTCCAATAAACTAAATCCTGTCTGGAAGGTGGTGACAGGATGCCTTTGGTTGGGCCTCCTCCACTGCAAGTTTCAGTCAGCAGCAGGAGGGCAGCCCAGTGTCTGTGCTGGTGGCATCCATTTTGTGATGCCAGGGCTCTTTCAGATTTCTGTCTTTACTACAGTGGGTACATGTCCTCCCCTCTAGAAGGGTGGGATCACACTCCCACATCATGGACTGATGTGGGGGTATGATTCCAAGATGTTTGACACCAAACACAACATATTTTGATGCAGTCATTCCAAAGTTAGCATTAACCGGGAGGTTATAATGCACTTAAGAGTATATGGTTTAACCGCATCCACAAACAGCCACAGGGAACGGACCCTGCCAGCTGCAGAGGGGCCCTGCTCAGGCAGAGGCACCCCCTCACATTATAAACCAAGCACCCTGCCCTCAGGATTGATAGGGCCTACCATAGGGGTGACTGATAGGTTTATATGTGTGTGCATGGTGAGATATAGGAACCTATACCTCAGTGAGGAGCGCTAACACTACCTCACCCAGGCTGCAGTAGCAGGCCTGAGGTGTCAGATTTAGTCTGCTTCCCAGGGGTGACATAATACATGCTTCAGCCCCTGGTAGGCCTGTAAAGTACCTATGCCCTTGGTACCTAATGTACCATATACTAGGGGCTCATAAGGCACCACAGTAACCAATTACTAGTGCATCTAATATGCACTCCAAGTTGTTTAGAGAGAACAGACAGACTGGGGCCCTGATTAGCAGGGACCCAGTCTGATTATAGCCAGAAACCAGTGTGTACATTAGAAAAAAAGTGGGGGCAACATAAGTGCAGATCCTACTCTCTTACAGGCTCCAACACCCACACTTTCTGGCCTGGCTGGTAAACAGTCAGGACAGCCTCTTGGTCATGCCAAGCTATTTGTAATTCTTGGCTAGCCTCCAGGTTTTTGGTTGCCTTCTTCATGTACTCTGCCATCCGGTAGCAGAGACCAAGTACATAGTCCATCACATCCTGTTTGGGAGGTTTGAGAGGTAACTCCCATCCCTCCTTCATCAAACATAATGGATCTCTTACAGGGTGCCCAAACAGAAGTTCAAAAGGGCTGTAGCCAACCCCCTTCTGTGGGACCTCCCTGTATGCAAACAGAAGGCAGGGAAGTAAAAGGTCCAATTTTCGCCTAAGCTTTTCTGGGAGGCCTTTAATCATTCCCTTTAGGGTCTTGTTGAATCTCTCAACAAGCCCATTGCATTGTGGGTGATAGGGAGTAGTGAATTTGTAATTGACACCACACTCCTTCCACATTGCTTTCAGATATCCTGACATAAAGTTTGTAACTCTGTCAGATATAACCTCCTTAGGGAAACCCACTCTGGAGAAGACTCCAATGAGGGCTCTTGCCATCACAGGGGCTGTGGTGGTCCTGAGGGGAATTGCTTCTGGGTACCTGGCGGCATGATCCACTATCACCAGGATAAACCTGTGCCCAGATGCTGTTGGAGGGTCAAGGGGACCAACACTGTCAATCCCTACCCTTTCAAAGGGAACCCCCACCACAGGTAGTGGTATCAGGGGGGCCTTTGTTGTGCCACCTGACTTGCCACTGGCTTGGCAAGTGACACAGGAGCGACAAAACTCCTTGGTGTCCTCTGACATGTGTGGCCAATGAAAATGAGGAACAAGCCTGTCCCAGGTCTTGTTTTGGCCCAAGTGTCCTGCCAATGGGATGTCATGTGCTAGGGTAAAGAGGAACCCCCTAAACTTCTGAGGTATTATCAACCTCCTTGTGGCTCCAGGGGTAGGATCTCTAGACTCAGAATATAGGAGTCCCTCATCCCAATAAGCCTTATGGGACCCACTAGCACTCCCAGCAGCCTCAGCAGCAGCCTGCTGTCTGAGGGGTTCAAGAGAGGAGCAGCACTATTGCTCCTTACTCAGATCTTCCCTGAAAGGTCCCCCTGCCCCCAAGAACTCAACCTGATCAGGCTCAAGTCCCTCTGGGGCAGTTCCTTCTCCAGGATCTGCTTCTCCTCCCTCAGGAGTGGAATCTGAGACAGAGGGGATGGCACAGCCTTAACCCTACTGCTCCTCCTCTTGTGTAGCGATAAACAGACATAATATCGAATTCAAAATATCGACAGGACAGAATATCGAGTTTTTAATATAGAATTGATAGAATATCGAATTGCCAAAATATAGTGGTGAAGAATATCGAAAATCAGGTAAGAAATAAAATATCGATTTAAATAATATAGAAGTGTTTTAAGTGGTAGTATATGTGTTAAAAGTATGTATAAATTTTGGAATGTATGTTTGAATATTTTTAAAGTAATGAATTTTATGTTATTTAATTTTTAGTGTAATTTAATTCCGTAGCGGGTTGTGGGTTTATAGGGGATTAGGGTGGGAAGTAATTTTATTATAGTACATTAAATAATAATTTTTAGGAATTATTAATTATTTTTAATTTAAATTTGCGTTTTACTTCTGTCGCGGGTTGTGGGTTTATAGGGGAATAGGGTGGGAAGTAATTTAATTGTTATTAGGTAATTATGAATTGGTATTGAAAATTAATTGGTTGTTGATTAATTATTAATTGGTAAATAATTTGTATTAATTGGTAATTAATTAGTATTAATTGTTTAATTGATAATTATGTTAATTGTATTAATTAATTATTTTTAGCGGGTTGTGGGTTTATAGGGGAATATGGTGGGAATTAATTTAATTGTAAATAATTAATTATTGAAATAATTTTTGCATATTGCTAATTAATTTATTCTTAATTAATTATTAATTGGCATTAATTTTATTAATTAATTTTCGGTATTGAAAATTAATTGGTTCTTAATTAATTATTAATAGGTTATTAATAAAAAAAATTGGCATTTATAATAAATTAATTATTAAATATTGTGTGATTGGTAATTAATTTTAATATTTTTATTTGGTATTAATAATTTATTTATTTTTAATAAAATATTACATTATTATTTTCCCTACTATTGCACTCACTGGAGTGGGAATATTAATTTTTACCCCTACGCTATCCAACGCTTTCCCTACTATTGCACTCTTTGGAGTGGGAATAGTAATTTTTACCCCTACGTCATCTGACGTTTTCCCTACTGTTGCACTCACTGGAGTGGGAATAGTAAATTGTACCCCTACGCTATCCAACGCTTTCCCTACTGTTGCACTCTTTGGAGTGGGAATAGTAATTTTTACCCCTACGCCATCTGACGTTTTCCCTACTGTTGCACTCACTGGAGTGGGAATAGTAAATGTTGCCCTCCCGCTATCCAACGCTTTCCCTACTGTTGCACTCTCTGAAGTGGGAATAGTAATTTTTACCCCTACGCTATCCAACGCTTTCCCTACTGTTGAACTCTCTGGAGTGGGAATAGTAATTTTTAGCCCTACTCTATCCAACGCTTTCCCTACTGTTGCACTCTTTGGAGTGGGAATAGTAATTTTTACCCCTACGCTATCCAACGCTTTCCCTACTGTTGCACTCTTTAGAGTGGGAATAGTAATTTTTACCCTCCCGCTATCCAACGCTTTCCCTACTGTTGCACTCTCTGGAGTGGGAATAGTAATTTTTACCCCTACGCTATCCAACGCTTACCCTACAGTTGCACTCACTGGAGTGGGAATAGTAATTTGTACCCCTACGCTATCCAACGCTTTCCCTACTGTTGCACTCTTTGGAGTGAGAATAGTAATTTTTACCCCTACGCTATCCAACGCTTTCCCTACTGTTGCACTCTCTGGAGTGGGAATAGTAATTTTTACCCCTACGCTATCCAACGCTTTCCCTACTGTTGCACTCTTTGGAGTGGGAATAGTAATTTTTACCCCTACGCCATCTGAAGTTTTCCCTACTGTTGCACTCACTGGAGTGGGAATAGTACATTTTGCCCTCCCGCTATCCAACGCTTTCCCTACTGTTGCACTCTCTGAAGTGGGAATAGTAATTTTTACCCCTGCACTATCCAACGCTTTCCCTACTGTTGCACTCTCTGGAGTGGGAATAGTAATTTTTAGCTCTACTCTATCCAACGCTTTCCCTACTGTTGCACTCTTTGGAGTGGTGTGGTACTGTAAAAATCGGAACTGTGTAGGTGGCATGGTCCCACCATGCCAAGTTTGGTATCAGCGAACCGCACATGAGCAACACGGTATGTATGAGTGTTTTCGTCATGTTTCACTGATGAATTCACTGTGTATACGATACTACATATTGTATCCATGGGTTCCATTTTACAGTAGTAGCCATTTTGTGGTTGCCCTCACATAGGCTGCGCACTAAGGCCATGCCTAGGTTTAAAGGACACGTACACCCTCTGTGACTTCTCTCTGACCTGTGCAAGCCGACTCCGCTGCCCGAGGACAATCCTGTCCGGCCGGTTCCTTTCTCGTGGCCTAACGTGATTAGCATCAGGGCTCGACCCATCATAAAGCCCCTGTTCGCACACGATCCCTGACTAAGCTGTTTTCACACCTGACCCTGTTTCCTACTTTATGGCTTGTTTTACGAGCAGGACGTGCCCGTTTTATTGGGGTCTGCTGTTATCTGATGAGGGTTCTGAGCCTTGCTGGGTGCAATAACTGCATGCTTAATGAACTGAAATGTGGGATTGTCATTATGGCTCTGCTGTTCCTTTGAAACTAAAATATGTGAATGACCATTTGTAAAACAGGGGCGGTGTTGCCCCCAAAGCGCAATTTTGTGTATATAAGTAAAGACTGGTTTTTGGTTCGGGAGCAGTCTCCTGAGAACATACATCGTGTTGTACTTCTCAGATATCTGTGATTGGTCTGCAGCCAATAAAGCCGTTCTTTGAATTCACCTAGAAGACTCTGTGTTTCTGTGGGTCTGAAACAGGAAGAATCCGAAGTCTTAGGGTGTGTTCCCCAGCACCGCTGGGTTCTAAAAATCCGGTACTTCAGTTGGCGCCCAACTCGGGGCGATTTCAGTGGTACCGGTCCAAGCCAGAGTTTCGTGAGGAGCTTCGTGTGGATTTTCTGGAGGAAGGCCGCCACTTCATCGACCCCTGCATGTCGACGTGGTCCGAAAGTCTTTTCTGCGAGGTTCTCCGCGTCCCGACGGCTACGAAGGACTGCTGCCCTGATTAATCGCCCTGTTTTGGACCCTTGACGATTTGGTAGAGCGAAACAATTGAGAGAGTCTTCTGGTGAAGTCATCGATACCTCAGTTAAGTATAAGTGGAGCGTCTCCCAGTTTGTTTGGTATCCTTCGGGATTTTGGTATCCTTCGGGATCGCTTTGATTTGGGTCTTGCAAGTGCCAAAGCCAGAGGACTCGTGTATTCACAAGACTATCGTATTCGATAATCCTTTGAAGTTTGAAACTAGACTAGTGAGCAAAGATGCCTGGTTCTAGTATATTTGGAAATTTGTTTTGTTTTGGTTGTAAAAGGGACTCCCGATTGGAGGATTCGTGTCCGGTTCCTCCAATTGGAACTCCAACTTATGAGCTTTATGTGAAACATGGCGTGGGCCCCATTACGTATAATGAAGTATGGGTCCGATACACCAGAAAGGATGGTGTTTTTAAATGGCCCCAAAATGGTAGTTTTGACACACAGATCCTAGATAATTTAGAAGTTAAATTGTTCAAGAAGAAAGCCCGGCCGGCGATGTTTGATTCCTTCCGCCTATGGCGAAAGGAAGCCAAACAAAAAGAAATTAAATTAGCAAAGAAACATAAAAGAGAGAGAGGTATGTCGATCATGCAAGAAGCTTTGCAGTTCAAGGATAATAAAGAGGACCGAATGGATGAGCAGTTGCATAGGCAACGCAAACTAGTCATTGATAAATGTTACCCAGTTTTGCCACCCCTTCAACAAGATGAGTCAAAAGAGAAAGAGAAAGATTCTCTAATGTCCCATTTACTAAGTTCGCCACCCCCTTATGCGCAAAATGCTACAGCGCCTCCACAGCCCGTAAATGTGCAGCCTCCAGCTAATGCGCAGCAAGCTTTCCTGCAGCCGCCAGCTCCTCCTCAGCCGGCTCCTGTCCTGGTAGCACAGCCTTCCCAAGGGCCGCCGATTTTGCAACCTACCACTTCTGCGCCCCTTGCGACCTTCCCTAGCACATCAGCTGCCTCTCTTGGTGCCCTACCTGCTACTACCCCTGTATCTGTATCTGCACCTGTTTTCCTTCCCTCTGTTTTTCCCTCGGTTCTTACCTCGACTTCTCCATCTGCACGACAGCGAATAGCTAGTGCAGTCACTAGTCTTATATCACCCCTCTTTGGGTCGTCTACTACGACCCCTGGTCCTCAGCGTAAGCAATTACGTAGTCAAATACCTGGTTCTAGAGAGAAAGAAGAACTGGACCGCATGGCACGTAGATGGATTGTTTATCCTTCTAGATATGATGTAGAATCTGTTGTTAATGTTTTTCATCAGTGGGAAGCGCCACAACAGCGGTACGTTTTTGAGAAAATGTGTGAAATTCTCTGTGAGGAATTGGAAGATAATGATGTAGACTCCAGTCCGCAAGAGTTGTGTCAAGTGCGATTTGAATTTGGAAAAGGTACGATTGTGGGTTCTGATGTTGGGAAGGCAGTTGCGACACTGCTGTCTTTCAGGAATGGGGATTGTCAGCAATCGTTGTTTGGACAGGAATTCCCTGAAGGGAAACAAGCAAAAGCGCGACAATATCCGATGCGTGAGGTTCCTCCAGTTTGGAGACCTGGTGATGCGAATGCTAATCCACCTGTTCTGGCACATTTTCAGCGTGTTTGGGTACATGTTCCCTGGAAACGATCTGAAGTTTTAGCCCTTAAGCAGACATTGCCTGACCCCCGTAAGAATCCTGCAGGATATTATAAGGATTTATCGCAGACTGCAGAATCATGTGTCATGAACCTGGCAGACATAGATATGCTGTTCGGGAATGTTGTTCCACAGCCTTTGTGGGGATTGATTCACAATGCAGATCATACTGCAGAGCTAGGTGACACATGGGCTAATATCATTAATGCGGACAATAGACAGGTTGGTGGTGCCAAGCCTGATCCCTTGGTAGCAGAACTCCCTGGTAGAATAATTAATTACATGAAAACTTTAATGCCCGCAATACGTGTAAATTGGGATAAATTATCAGCGTGCAAACAGAAGAAAGATGAAACAGTGTCCGATTTCTTCACTAGGTTTAAAGAAACATTTATCGACCACAGTGGTCAGGACATGAGTACAGAAGGTGGCCAACTGGTATTTGTTGATAAATTTGTGCATAATTTGCTTCCAGAGTTGTGTAAGAAATTAAAAGATTCGGAGAGTTCTTGGGCCGTTTCCTCTTCAGCACAAATATTGGCTACTGTGCAGTATTATGAAAATAGGGATAAAGATGAGAAGGATAGAACAGACAAGAAAACGAAAGAGTTGAAAACGAAGGTTCTTTTACAACAGGCTTATCCACCACGTGCAGGTCAGAATAATTATAGACAAACCCAGGGTATCTATCAGCAACCCCAACAGTTTCAGAATAATCAGCAAATGTATGGGTATTATCAACCACGTGTCCCTATCGGTCCCAATCAATGTTCGTATTGCAAGGAGGAGGGTCACTTTAAAAATAATTGTCTCAGATTGTTGCAACGCACAAATAATGCTTATGGCGCAAGAGGTAGAGGTGGCCAGCAAGCCCCAAGAGGTAGAGGGCGTGGGAATGTTCCCCAGAACGCGCGTCCTCTTCCGCCTCAAAATACGATGAATAGTTTTGATCAACAAGCCAATGCGACTGGCAAGACAGCGCAGTACTATAATAATGACTACTATGCAGAAGATGATGATACGGAAGGGAATGATTACTAGGACAGCCGTAGACAGAGAGAGGGAGTTGTTTCAGTGCCAGTGGACCAGAGCGGGCCGTATGTTAAGGTAACTACAGCGGGTATAACAGAGCCCTTTCTGCTGGACACTGGGGCTGCAAAAAGTTCTATTATGCGCTCCAAACTCCCTGGCGCGCCTTTGTCTGACGAAGTGAATGTTTCCGTAGGTTTTTCTGGCGCCCCGGTTAGGAACCCGATCTCAAGTCCTATGGCCCTTTCTGCTGGACCTTGTGAGCTGAAAGCACCCCTCATCTTAACGACAGGATGTAATGAAAACTTGTTAGGATTGGACCTGCTGAAGATATTACATGCAACATTATATTGTTCTCCCTCAGGAGTACAACTTACGCTGGGTAAGGAAGTGATTTCTCCCATGTATTTGTCAAAGACTGAACTACCAGCTGAATTATCGTCTCTTCCTGATGCCCTTTGGGCCACTGGCCCTAATGATGTGGGCCTTTTGGAAATACCGCCTTATGTTGTCACTTTAAAAGCAAATGTTAAATTGCCCCGCATTCCCCAGTACAAGATCTCTAAGGAAGGTGAAAAAGCGTTGTTAACAATTATCTATGATTTAATTGAGAAGGATGTCATTGAAGAGACAAGAGGCAACGTTTGTAATAGTCCGGTTCTGCCTGTTTTGAAACGTACTGAACCTTCGCAGCCACCTGTTTACAGATTTGTGATCGATCTTAGAGAGGTCAATAAGGTTGTTGTGCCACAGTTTCCAGTGGTCCCTGATATAACCGCCTTGTTGACCATGATCCCAGCTTCCGCTGCTTGGTTCTCAGTAATCAATTTAAAGAATGCTTTCTTTAGTATTCCGATTGCAGAGGAGAGCAGACATATTTTTGGCTTTTGTTTAGGAGGTCGAAGCTTCCGTTTTAAACGTGCTCCACAGGGCTACAGTGAAAGCCCATCAATATACAGTCAGGCGTTAAAAGCACAGCTTGATGCCCTTGTTTTACCTAAAGGTGCTACCCTTATCCAGTATGTTGACGATTTACTAATCGCCGCAGATACTGAGGAAATTTGTAAACGAGCTACATCATCATTGTTGCGTCATTTGTCTACCTTCCATCACAAAGTGTCTCTCTCTAAGCTGCAATATTGTCGACAAGAGGTGACCTATTTAGGTCATCTCTTCTCGAAGGAGGGAAGGAAGCTGACCCCAGAAAGAATCCAAGCCATTGCACAATTAAGCGTGCCAAAGACAAAGAGAGAAGTGCGTGCTTTCCTGGGCATCACTTCATATTGTAGGCACTGGATCCCGAGTTTTTCTTTATTGGCAAAACCATTGCTAGCATTAACATATAAAGATATACCAAATCCTGTCCCATGGTCTGAAGAGTGTCAGAAAAGTTTTGTGGAATTACGAGAGGCATTATGTTCAGCTCCTGTGTTGGGTACCCCCGACTATAGTAAGCCTTTTACCCTGTATGTTTATGAAAGGGATGGTTGTGCATTATCAGTACTGACACAGCCTTTTGGAGACAGACCGCGCCCATGCGCGTATTTTTCATCGACTTTGGACCCTGTAGCGAGGGCATTGCCAAGTTGTTTAAGAGCTACAGCGGCAGCAGCTGCGTCTATTCGACAGTCTGCTGGACTAGTGATGAATAACACATTGATTGTAATGGTTCCTCATGCAGTGGACACATTGTTAAATAGGACCAAGACACAGCATTTAACTAATGCTCGATTGTCAAGTTACGAGTTGACGCTGCTAGCGAGTCATGTGCACATAAAGAGGTGCAATACGTTGAATCCAGCCACATTATTGCCAATCGCAGCAGACACAGATGAGGTTGAACAGCATGATTGTCTGTTCAGAACAGAAGAAGAAACAAAAGGGAGAGTGGATCTTAAAGATACTCCCCTGGTTGAATGTGATGGTACCTTGTGGGTGGATGGTTCGTGCTTCAAGCTTCCGAATGGTGATACGACTGCTGCGTATGCTGTCACGACTCTGCACACGATTGTTGAAACTGCACGCATACCACATAATTCGGCTCAAGCAGCAGAATTAATTGCACTCACAAGAGCATGCGTGTTGTCGACAGGAATGAAAGTGAACATATATACTGACAGTCAGTACGCTTTTGGTGTGGCCCATAGTTTTGGGCGTTTGTTGAAAGAACGTGGGTTCCTGACTTCGCATGGAGCCAAGATTCAGAATGGTGAGTTAGTGAATGATCTCCTTGAGTCACTGACCTTGCCATTACAAGTTGCGATTGTGAAATGCAGCGCACACAAGAAGGTTACCGATGATGTTGGGCGTGGTAATGCATTTGCTGACGAGACCGCGAAAGAAACAGCAAAAGATGTGACAACCCGAATGTATGTTGCAGGCCCCGCAAGATGGGTTGGTGATGTTGGAATGTGTGAAGACACGATAGAGAGTGTGAAGTCTCTTCAAGCTGAAGCCACAGAGAAAGAATTAAGTATGTGGAAAGAGAGTAAGGGAAAATTAGATGAAAACGGTTGTTGGATTGATTTGTCAGAACACCGGCGTTGGTTGTTACCTGATGCATATGTGCTTCCAGTGGTTACGATGGCGCATGGAATGGCACATATCAGTGTGAAAGGGATTTGTAAGTTGTTGGCTCCAGTATGGCAGAATGCTGGAATCTTTAAATGTGCAGAGAATGTAGTCAAAAATTGCATGGTATGTCTGAAATACAATCCTGGTAGGGGAACCCCAACTCCACCTGGTCATTTTGCGCCTCCATCATATCCTTTTGAAGTTCTACAACTAGACTTCACCCACATGGAAAGATGCAACAATTTGAAATATGTACTGGTTGTTGTTTGTGCCTTTTCAAAATGGATAGAAGCATATCCCCTAAAAGACAATACTGCCTTATCCACAGCTAAAGCCCTAGTTAAAGAATTTTTTCCTAGGTTCGGAATGCCAAGGATGGTATGGAGTGATAACGGGAGTGAATTTGTAGGCCGAGTGATGAAGAATGTGTGTGTGGGACTAGGCATTAAGCAAAAGTTTCACGCTGCAAATCACCCCCAATCAGCTGGATTAGTAGAGTGCTACAATGGCACCTTGAAGCTTAAGTTGGCCAAAATTCAGGCGTGCTCCGGTCTTAAATGGGCTGACGCTCTGCCCTTAGCACTCCTGTCAACAAGAATGACTGTACATTCGCGAGTGGGACTTAGTCCATATGAGATAGTGTTTGGACGTCCGGCCAATGTGTGGGGAGTGCCAAGGCCGACAAAGTTCAGTGAAATCGAATATCCAGTACTGCTTGATTACTTGTATGAATTGACGGCTAAATTGCATGTCTTACACCAACAGGTTCACGATACTCTGCCCCAGGCCTCTGAAGCTCCAGGACACCCTATTAATCCTGGAACGTGGGTCCTAGTTAAAAAATTTCAACGTGCAAAGAATGATGAGCCCCGTTGGATCGGCCCCTACCTAGTACTGCTGTCGACAAGATCAGCAGTTCGAGTGAAAGGGAAAAAGAATTGGATTCACGGCATACACTGTAAGAGGATCCCTTTACCCCTACCATATGACCGGTGGGCCCAGGAGGGGATCGCTGACTCCGAGGCTGAGACTGTGCCTCGTTTTGTGCCTTTTAGCGATGCACGTGTAAAGGGGACAAATACAGAACGAGAAAGTGACGACATTCTGCAGGAAGCTATATCGCCATCAATTCGATTGGATACCACAGAGCCTGAACTCTTGTTTCAAGACCAGACAGTGCCTGGCAGAAATAGGTATAATTTGAGGCCAAGAACTATGGACAAATAAAAATTCTTTTTCTTTGATATTTTCAAAAGTACAGCTCTCTCATCTGAAAAACTTTTTGACTTTTTGTTTTTCGAACCACCATCCGGGTTCAGCTGCAGGGTCGGGGTGCCAAGACTTTGGGGTACAAGCCGGAGACGTTAGGTCAATGGTTCTGGTTGTTCAAGGACGTTCCCTGAACTGACAGGTGTACTCCTTAGCAGAAGATACTCATCCGCCGCGAGTAGCACGATTAGAGGATGGAGTTTTTCAGGATGAAGAAGCTCACCGAGGAAACTAATTTCAAGAGCAGAATATGTAAAATAATGAATAGCAGATGCTTTGTAGTATTATGTCTGTTTGTACTCTTTAGCATAATGATGTTTTCTGTAGGTTGCGTATTATTGTCTTTCCAAGTGTCATTTGCACCCACTGTACAGCCCACACCTCTTCCTACTGTTTCCCAGCACTCTTTCCACCCTCTGCCAGAACACGAACAAGCTAGACGTGCTGAATTTGTAAACAATTCGTTCATTCAGCTCCTGCACCAGCACCAACTAGTTATGAACACAACAAACTGCTGGGTGTGTGGTTTGATGCCGCACACCATTAATAAGGGTATCCCATATCTAGTACTGCCATTCAGCTATAATGGTTCATCATGGGCATTCCAGACCATGTTTCTTTTTGCGCTTGAAACCTACTCCCAGCGACCACCGCGCTCCATTAGACCTAACTCGAATAATAAAGCCTTGATGAAAGGAGTTGCAGATATGAGTAGAGATATCGATGCATATACATCTATTCCCAAGGATGAGTTGCGAGCTTATGTAGGTTGGAACGCGACTGGGTATAGCATCAGTTTGGGTGAAAAACAGCGCAAAAGTTCATCTCTGATTTGGGTCGTACCCCACATAGGTCGGTTCTGTCTACAAGGTAATGGTCAGAATCCAAGAGCTCAACTAGGGAAAAGTAACTGTACTGAGACATACACTTTTCCATCACAGTTTTCCCCTGCGTTTTTAGCTGCCAAGGGTACATACTTTGTCTGCAATGATCGAGCAAATACATGGTTGCTCCCTGATTTCTCGGGCACATGCTATGTTGCGAATTTGCTACCGCCAACATTTACTGCCGCCTCTGATTATCACAAGACAAGAGTTGTGAGAGGCATCGTTAGTAAGGAAGATACTGCCGGTCAGGAAGCGGGAGACTTTTTCCTGGGTTTCCTGCCGTTTTGGGGACCAATGGTCAATAGTCAGAACCTGAGACAACTGACCCGTGTAGTTGAATCCACTGTTAATGTAACGGCCGGTGCCCTTGGTAACTTGACAGCTGAGCTTCAAGCGGATCGCCTGATGACGTTGCAGAACCGTATGGTTCTAGACGTCATACTTGCAGACCGTGTTGGGGTATGCAAGGTCATCCAATCAAGCTGTTGTATTTTCATACCGGATAACGCTCCAACAGTCTACCAGGCCATTTCCAAACTGCATAAGATTTCCGAATCCATTCACGTAGATAAAGGAGATTGGTCGCTGATGGGGTGGTTCTGGGGACTGATATCAGCTTGGGGATGGAAGATTTTAATAGTCATTGGAATGATCTTAGCCATTCTTTTCCTGTTCTGTTTATGTATACAGTGTGCCCCTGTAATGTGTAGCCACTGTGTTACATCATGTGTAAGGAAACCTGTATCAAAGGACGAGCTAAGCAATAGGATGATGCTACAGCAACATCTCCATGACTTCATGAATGTAGACTTGGACTCAGATTAGTATAGTTCTTGCCTATGTAAGGGCAAAAGGAGGGTCTGTGGTACTGTAAAAATCGGAACCGTGTAGGTGGCATGGTCCCACCATGCCAAGTTTGGTATCAGCGAACCGCACATGAGCAACACGGTATGTATGAGTGTTTTCGTCATGTTTCACTGATGAATTCTCTGTGTATACCATACTACATATTGTATCCATGGGTTCCATTTTACAGTAGTAGCCATTTTGTGGTTGCCCTCACATAGGCTGCGCACTAAGGCCATGCCTAGGTTTAAAGGACACGTACACCCTCTGTGACTTCTCTCTGACCTGTGCAAGCCGACTCCGCTGCCCGAGGACAATCCTGTCCGGCCGGTTCCTTTCTCGTGGCCTAACGTGATTAGCATCAGGGCTCGACCCATCATAAAGCCACTGTTCGCACACGATCCCTGACTAAGCTGTTTTCACACCTGACCCTGTTTCCTACTTTATGGCTTGTTTTACGAGCAGGACGTGCCCGTTTTATTGGGGTCTGCTGTTATCCGATGAGGGTTCTGAGCCTTGCTGGGTGCAATAACTGCATGCTTAATGAACTGAAATGTGGGATTGTCATTATGGCTTTGCTGTTCCTTTGAAACTAAAATATGTGAATGACCATTTGTAAAACAGGGGCGGTGTTGCCCCCAAAGAGCAATTTTGTTTATATAAGTAAAGACTGGTTTTTGGTTCGGGAGCAGTCTCCTGAGAACATACATCGTGTTGTACTTCTCAGATATCTGTGATTGGTCTGCAGCCAATAAAGCCGTTCTTTGAATTCACCTAGAAGACTCTGTGTTTCTGTGGATCTGAAACAGGAAGAATCCGAAGTCTTAGGGTGTGTTCCCCTGCACCGCTGGGTTCTAAAAACCCGGTACTTCAGTGGGAATAGTAATTTTTACCCCTACGCTATCCAACGCTTTCCCTACTGTTGAACTCACTGGAGTGGGAATAGTAAATTTTACCCTCCCGCTATCCAACGCTTTCCCTACAGTTGCACTCTCTGGAGTGGGAATAGTAAATTTTCCCCGCCCGCTATCCTACGCAAAAAATATTGCATTTTTTAAATAAATATTACGTTAATATATATATATATATATATTTTTTTTTTACTTACATTAATTATTTATTAATTTTAAAGTAATTTAAGTATTTTTAAGTATGTTTCAGTTAATTAAATGTTTTATTTCATTAATTTTACATACATTTTAAGACATTTAAAAAAATTCGATATTGTGACTAACTATATTTTTTACAACGATATTTAGGATTCTATATTTTTGTACTTACCTGTTCGGAGATAGGGCTTCGATATTTTGGCATTCTATATTTTTCCTTCGATATTTTGGCAATTCGATATTCTTCTTCTCGATATTTCGTCAGTGATCCTGTGTAGCATCTGGTCCATAGTTTCACGATCCAGAGCTGGTTCAGTTTTATGCATCTTTGCCTGTGCCCTTCTCACAGCAAATACCTCTGTAGGTATGCCCAACATCTCAGCATGAGTCCATAACTCTACCTCAGACCAGGCTGAATTCTCCAGATCATTGCCCAACAAACATTCGACAGGGAGGTCTGCACTGACTACTACTTTCTTAAGGCCAGTTACCCCTCCCCAGGAGAAATTCACAACTGCCAGGCTATGGTTGGTCCTTATATTGCTTGCTTTGGTTACCGGTACATTTCACCCAGGATGATCTGTGCAGGGTCCACTAGATCCTCTGCCACCATGGTGACACTAGCACCTGTGTCCCTGAATGCCAAAGCCTGTTTGCCATTTATTATAGGCTGCTGTTTCTACTTGCCCAGGTTACTGGGGCTCACCAGGAAGGACATATCAAGGTCTCCCTCACAAACTAGCAATGCCTGTGTTGGTACTAGGCCACAGTCCACATCAGAACCCAGGGTCAACCCTACTACACCCTTATTCTGATTACCACCTCCACCAGTACTTGTTCTAGGGGGAACAGTTGTCTTAGGGGCTTGAGTGGTGGTGGTTTGGTCTTTGGACTTGGTACAATCGGAAGTCCAGAGCCCTTTCTGTTTACAGAATTTGCACCAGGGCTTATTTTGGCCTTTTCCCTTTGTAGACTGTGAATCCCCACCAGATGCAGATTTTTGAGGCCCTTATGAAGACTTCTGGTCTTTTGCCTTATCCCCACCTTTTCCAGATCCTTTAGGATCTTGCTTCTTGGTGTCACCCCCTTGGTTCTGGGTTTTCTGCCTCACCCTGGTTCTGACCCATTTGTCTGCCTTCTTTCCCAATTCTTGGGGAGAGGTCAGATCAGAGTCCACCAGGTACTGATGCAACAACTGGTTTTGGCAATTATTAAGGATCTGTTCTCTCATTATAAGATTACACAATCCCTTAAAATCAGTAACTCTACTATCAACCAGCCAACCTTCTAGAGCCTTGGTTGCACAATCAACAAAGTCAGTTCAGTCCTGAGTATGTGCTTTCTGGGTGTCTCTGAACGTCAACCTGTACTGTTCAGTGGTTAAGCCAAACCCATCTATCAATGCACTCTTCAGGACATCATAATCATCAGCATCCTCTTCTCTAACAGTGAGGAACTTGGCTCTACCTTTATCAGAAAAGGAGAGCCACAAGATTGCTACCCACTGTTTCTGGGGGACCTGTTGAACTTTACAGGCCCTCTCCATAGCAGTTATCCATTTGTGGATATCATTCCCACTCTGGTAGGGAGGAACAACCTTGGACATGTTCCTATGGTCTGGAATGTTATGTTATGTTATGTTAATAGAACTTGTAAAGCGCACTGTTTCCGTTAGGTGTCCTGGCGCATTGCCTACTGGTCATATAAAAGTTAAATTACGTAAGTTAAATTAAATTCAGTTAAGAAAAAAGCCAGGTTTTTAGGCCCCTCCTAAATTCTAGGAGCCCAGCTGCTGCTCTAAGCTGCAGAGGGAGGCCGTTCCAGGCCTTTGCGGCACAGCAGAAAAAGCTCCTACCCCCCAACTGGCTGTTTTAACACGTGGGACTTTTACCAACATTGCCTTGGTTGAGCGAAGGACCCTAGGGGGGGTATACCATTGAAAGTGTTTACTCATGAAGGCCGGCCCACGTCCCTCCAGGGTTTTGAAGACCAGGCAAAGAGCCTTAAAATCTATCCGCTGTTTCATTGGTAACCAATGAAGGTCCCAAAGTCCCTTCCTTACGGAGACAAACTTGTGGATACCCAAAAGGACTCTAGCGGCAGCATTTTGTACCATTTGCAGTCGATTAAGCGGCCTTTTGTGAATGTTGAGGTATAAGGCATTACAATAATCTAGACGGGACATAATAAGTGCTGTTACTACTGTCCTAAGGCTGTCATCCGAGAGGTAGCGCTTAATTTTTTTCATGATCCTGAGTATATAAAACCACGATGAAACCACCTTACCTATTTGATCAGCAAAGGACATTCTAGAGTCCATCATTACTCCCAGATTTTTTGCCTTACCAGTAGGAACTGGGGGTGAGCTCAAAGATTCTGGCCACCAATTGGTTGACCAGAGATTTGAGGGATTACCAAAAATAATCACCTCAGTCTTCCCTGCGTTCAGCTTGAGACAATTTGCTGACATCCAGCCGGATACAGTTGTAGCAGTCCCGACCGGTCTCAACCTCTTTGCCTTTTTGAATGGATAGCACTATTTGAGTGTCATCGGCATAAGAGGTCAGTTGGAAGCCAAAAGATCGAATAAGGGCTGCCAAGGGAGAGACATATATATTGAATAACGTGGGGCTGAGCGCTTAGCCCTGCGGGACCCCACAGGGCAGAGAGAAAGGCTTTGAGCAGTCAGTACCCATGTCCACTGTTTGAGTTCTATTTGAAAGAAATGATCTTAAAAGGGCAAGGGCCTTGCCAGTGACCCCCTTTCCGCCTAAACTGTCCAACAGTACCTCATGGTGGACCGTGTCAAAGGCCGCCGAAAGGTCCAGCATGATCAGAATTGCCGCGCCACCCTGATCCAATACTTCTCTGATATACTCCGTTGACTTAATCAGCGCAAGCTCTGTACTATGTTCTGTACGAAAGCCAAACTGAGTGGAGTCGGGGAGTCCATTGTTATTAATAAAAGCACTCAACTGACTGTTCATTTCTCTTTCTATCAGCTTGGCTGGTAAAGGAAGCCGAGAGATAGGCCTATAGTTATTCGGCACACTTAAAAATATTGTTAAAAACAGGGGCAAGAGCAGCTCCAATGGTATTGGACGCTAATTTAGCTATTTGTGCTGGACAGGGATCTAGAGGAGATCCTGATTTAATTACTTGCAAATGCTTAACAGTATCTTGGACACTCATAGTCTCAAAACAATTAAAAGAGGGCACTATCTTAGTGTCTGTTGGACAATTCCATACATCCATCTTTATACCATCTGCCAGCGAATTGCTGAAGGATGAAAACATTGTGCCCACTTTATCTTGAAAGGCAGAGGCAAGATTTTCACAAAATTCAGAATTGCCATGAGGTTTTGCTAGGGTAGGTGTTGTGAGTTTTAAGACTGTATTAAATAGTTCTTTTATGGAGGATTTTGCTTTACTAATCTGTTCCCCATAGAATATCTTTTTTGTTTCAGTAAGCAATTTTTTATAGCTGTGAAGGCTATCTCTATAAACCCTCTTGGTAGATATGGTATAATCTTTCCTCCAAGCACGTTCTAATCGTTTGCATTCCATTTTTTTATGTTTTAAGTTCTCACAATACCAAGGGGCCGAGGGTGTCATTCTCCTAGGGGTACAGACTTTAACTGGGGCTACACCTTTGCAGGCCGAATCTAGCCATTCGGTATATGCCATCGCGGCCTTATCAACCGATAGGGGCCAGACATCCAAGGTGGACTTCAAACAGTTTTCAAATTCCTCACTATTAATATTTTTCCAAGCCCTGGTTTCAATCCTAGGTAAAGGTTCAATTGTTGGTTTAGAAAACTTAGTATGAGAAATCTCAAAAAAGACAGCTGCGTGGTCTGACCAAGGAATTGACAATACACTACAGAACTTAGTGTTGGGGTCATTATGACCAGCCTTGTGAGTGGGGTCTGGGACAAGTTGAGTGAGTTCCTCACCACCAAATATTTCCTGAAGCTTAGCATTGTCAGCATCCATGGTGTCCTCCAGATAGAAGTTAAAATCTCCTATAATAGTAAATGAGTTTGCACTAAGTCCTTCTTCGAGGAACATTCCTGCTGAATCTAAAAACGCACCTCTTGCTCCAGGGGGCGATATAAAAGAATAGCATTAAAAGTGTCATGATGGGAGATGCGGACATTCACTGCCAAAGCTTCAAACGTCGGGTTTGGAATTGAACAGAAGGAGGGCTCTAGAGAGTTGTGAAAAATTATCGCCAACCCTCCCCCTTTTCTACCGAATCTATCTTGAGTATGGCACAGATATCCTGGCGGCAGGGCTTTTACTAGGTCCGGGCCAGAGGATTCGTCTGACCAGGATTCATTGATGAAGGCCATCTTAATATTGTAGTCCTCGATTAACAGTGCACATTCATCACTGTGTTTGATGAGAGACCTGGCATTAAGAAGCATTGCTTTAATGGGTACAGAGGCATTGTTATCTTTCTTATTGAATTTAGATGTATTCGGACATTCTATAGAGAACAGAAGCTTCCCAGAGCAATTCGGACATGATGCTGGAACGCCTTTTAGGAGCGTATCAGGAAGTATTCTTGGGCAACACATATTACTTCTGTTGGGATTTAAATGTAGGAGAGCGTCTCTCGAATAAGTGATGGAGTCTAGTGCTGTAGAGCCAGGGGGACGGGCCCTGAGCGCGAACCAAGCGCGGACGGGCGCAGACGGGCTTGCCTTAGGCACGCCTTTGGCGCACCAGCGGCGCGTCCGCTGCGCAGTCGCTTCAGCGCGAATGATATGGGTGGCAGTAGCAAGCAACTGGAGCGCTAACCTCCACCGGCTCGAGTGTCCCACTTACGCTTTCACCGCGGACGCAGCAGAGCACAAGCGCCACGGAGTGCAGGCGGTATTAAGGCAAATGAGTGGGCACAAATGGGGGCAAGTATTAAAATAAGCTAAAAATCATTTTTTAAATCTATTTGTGCAAATCGGCAATTCAGTGCAAGTAACAAGTTAAAGGGAGGCTGCCTACCTGTCAGGCATTGAACACAGCTCTGACCAGGAAGGCAAACGCTGCGCGGTCGCGTCAGCACGAATGATATGGGCGGCAGTAGCAAGCAGCTGGAGCGCTAACCTCCACCGGCTCGAGTGTCCCGCTTCTGCTTTCACCGCGGACCCAGCAGAGCACAAGCGCCACGGAGTGCAGGCGGTATTAAGGCAAATGAGTGGACACAAATGGGGGCAAGTATTAAAATAAGCTAAAAATCATTTTTAAAATCAATTTGTGTGATAATAGGCAATTCAGTGCAAGTAACAAAATGTAATCTCTGCCTCTAGGGACACTGTTGATGCCACCAGGGGTATCTAACCCCTCTTTTCTAGAAGTTCTCTGGAGCTCAAAGGCTTCTCTATCTAAGGCCACTTGCTTGGTTCTGAGGGAAAGCCTATCTTCCTCATACTGGAGCCTCTGGTACATTCTTTCAGAGGAGGTCTCTCTATCAAAGTATGAGTTCCTCTGCTGGACATATTCTCTGCCAGAGTGATATGAGTGGTTAGATTCCCTGGAAGGGGACCTGGGCCTCTCTTCACTTCTGTCAGATCTCTTGGGGAGAATTCCTCTGTCCATTGCAGACCCTTGTGGGTCTTACCCTTCAATCACAGACTCCAGGTCATCTTGATTTTCATCATCAGACCCAGAGACTATGGCTGATCCACCCCTGATCCAGATCCACCAGCTCCTAGAGCCAGTCTGAGATCATCTGCAGTAAGCACATTTATCAGGTGTTGTGTGGAGGGACTCTGTCCTAACCCCAGGTGTCTTGCAACACACATGGCCTTCAATTCAAAGTAGGTCATGTCCTTGTACTGAGGCTGGGTGGACCCACTTGTTCCATCCCTTGAGGACATTCTAGTGTTGTGCAGTGTTGTACTACCTACACTAGTTTGTGGCCTACTGATCCTAGCTTGAGCTGTAGCAAGGGTGTGCTATCCCTTCACAAACAGCTCTAAGTTCAGTAGAACTTATTGATACTAAGCTTGACTTTATATGTACCTTGAGTACCTTAAGTGGTTTTCAGTTAGTAACTCAAATAGAGATTTTCTGGTAAAACAATGGCAAGCTGGAATCCCACACGCTGCCCACCAATGTGAGAAGTTGGCCTGGCATATGCTGGTCACTAGTTATAGTGGCCACTTTGCACCAGTTCAATTCGACTCTTATGGTAGATAGGTTTAAGACAACCTTTTAAAGAAAGCTATCCTAGTGGTAGCTGTGGAGAGCAGCCTTCAGGCTAAGTCTCAGAGGAATGTAAAGCAGCTTGTTTTACCTTATAATCTCTTGAATTACCAAATGAAAGCACACCACACAGGTATATATATCAAATATATATGTATTTATTTCTAGACACACTCTACTAATCTCTTTATGAGATTAGAAGCCAGGTACACATTCAAATATCAACGTTTCACAATAAATTAAGCACAAATATGGCTGGGGCACTAGGGGCGTACCAGACCATATACTAAAAAAGAGGTTTAGGAAAGTCGACTTGCAGAATGACAGGCCTAGGGCCTGTAGAATCGCTTGGGATCCATGACTGCAGTGATAGCAGGTAAGTAACAGACCCACGGGAGACGTGTGCAGTGTGAGAACACAGACGCGGGTTCCCTATTGATTACAACGGAGCAAGTTGCGCGTTGATTTTTAAAGTTTTAGGGTACTTCGAGGAAGTCTACAAGCAAGCCACTTACAAGGTAAGTAATTTGAGGGCCAGCACACTCTAGGGCACCGGAGTGCACGAGTTACCTCACCCAGGGAAGCCGGGTGCATAGGTGTCTTTTGGTGTCGGGTCGTGTCGCTGTTTTCTATGGAAACCAAAGAAGAATTGCTGCTTGCGGCGACTGGAGAAGTGTCCGGTGGAATCCAAGGCTGGATTCAAGATGTAGGAGACCTAAAAATTGAAGGGACAGTGTTCACAGTCACTTACCAGTGACCCGGGGCCAGGAAGATGGATGCCCACGGATGTCGGGTGATTTCAGGTCATCGATGGTGTTTTGACTCTTTGCTCACGAGGTCCAGAAGAGTTCAACAGTGACTAGCAGCTGGATATGGAGTGAACCATGAGCTCTGCAGCTGATGGAGGTGTTGGGAACCAGATTGGAGCCAACAAACCTTGGCAAAAGCAAGTCTTGTGTAGAGTGAAGAAAGTCGATGGTGCAGACCAGCAAGGTCCGAGAGACTCACCCCACAAAGGTGAGTGAGGGCAGTCCTGGAGCAACTAGGGGAGCCCTTTTAGTTGATAAGAAAGTCTTCGGGGGACCCACAAGCCAATGAGAAAGGGGTCGCAAAGACGCCTCTTGAGGAAATGCTTCACATGAGTCCACGGTCACTTGGGACATGGTAGGCCTCTGATTTTTGCTGCACAACCTGTTGGAGGCTTGGGCCACAAATGGTCCAAAGCATAAGTTTGTTGAACATCGTGAAGGGGTTGCACTCGACAATAGTGCACGGTTCACAGGTATTGCAGTTCCTCATCACTCATGGGGTCCAGATGCCACAGCTTCACTGGGGACTCAAAATTGCTATCGAGAGGTCAGGAAATCCACTTCTGGGGTTACAGGGACTTTGGACTCCGGCGGGAGCAGGAAAGTTTACGACCGTTGTTTCAAGTTTTGGTGCCTGCCAAGCAGGGGAGTCACTCCTTGACTCCAAGGGAGATTCTTCTGTCTTCCAAAGGTAGTGGAATGTCAAAGGGCCAGGATTCTTCTTGTAAAGTGTCGTCCAGGGGTTCTTTAACTTGCAATGGCAAGGTGTACCTAAATTATAGTGAAAGAAAGGGAGGGACTAGCTCTATGACCACTCCTCTAGGAGGGTCAGGGAGGTGGATGGTTACACCCACTCCCCTTTATCCAGTTTCATGCCAGAGCAGGGGCTGGTAGCCCCTGAACCGGTTTGAGCTGGCATATGCACAGAGGAGCCTACTGCTCCCCCAGTGCAGGACTTCAAAGCACTCTAAGAGTGCACCCACCCAGCTCCAATACACTAAATCCTGTCTGGAAGGTGGTGACACCTCCATGTGACAGGATGCCTATTGTTGGGCTTCCTCCACTGTAAGTTTTGGTCAGCAGCAGGAGGGCAGCCCAGTGTCTGTGCTGGTGGCATCCATTGTGTGATGCCAGGGCTCTTTCAGATTTCTACTGTGTTACCACAGTAGGCACATGTCGACCCCTCTTGAAGGGTGGGATCATGTTCTCACATCATGGACTGATGTGGGGGTATGATTCCAAGTGTTTGACACCAAACACGACATGTTTTAATGCAGTCATTCCAAAGTTAGCATTAACCGGGAGGTTATAATGCACTTAAGAGTATATGGTTTAACCGCATCCACAAACAGCCACGGGAAATAGACCCTGCCAGCTGCAGAGGGGCCCTGCTCAGGCAGAGGGACCCCCTCACATTGTAAACCAAGCACCCTGCCCTCAGGATTGATAGGGCCTGCCTTGGGGTGGCTGGTTTATATGTGTGTGTATGATGAGATATAGGAACCTATACCTCTGTGAGGAGTGCTAACACTACTTGACCCAGGCTGCAGTAGCAGGCCTGAGGTGTCAGATTTAGTCTGCTTCCCAGGGGTGGCATAATACTTGCTTCAGCCCCTGGTAGGCCTGTAAAGTACCTATACCCTTGGTACCTAAGGTACCATATGCCAGGGGCTCATAAGGCACCACAGTATCCAATCACTAGTGCATCTAATATACACTCCAAGTCATTTAGAGAGAACAGAGAGACTGGGGCCCTGATTAGCAGGGACCCAGCCTGACTATAGCCAGAAACCAGTGTATACATCAGAAAAAAAAGTGGGGGCAACATAAGTGCAGATCCTACTCTCCTACAAGAAGTGTCTGGCGGAATACAAGGCTGGATTCAGAAGAAAGAAGACCTGAAAGCAGAGGAGACAGTGTTCAAAGTCACAAGCCCGTGACCCAGGGCCAGGAAGCTGGATGCCCACAGATGTCGGGTGATTTCAGGTGATCATGGATGTCTTGACTCTTCAGCCATGAGGTCCAGGAGGTGTTGACGACAACCATGAGCTGGATTCAGAGTGTCCCACAAAGTCTGCATCTCAGTGATGTGCCAGAAACCAGATTGGAGCCAACAAGCCTTGGCAACAGCAAGTCTTGTGGAAAGCAAAGAAATTCAGCGGTGCAGACCAGCAAGGTCTGAGGGACTCACCCAGTGAAGGTAAGTCAGGACAGGCCCGGAGCAACCAGGGGAGCTATTTTGTTTTGTAGAAAAGTCTACAGGGGACCCAAAAGTCAACCAGCAAGGGATCGCGAAGATGCCTAATAAGGATTCACTTCACAGGAGCCCACGGTCACTCGGGACAAGGTAGGCCTCTGATTTTTGAGGAAAATACTGCTGGAGGCTTGGACCGCACATGGTCCAAAGCACAAGTTCACAGAACTTTGTGAAGGGGTGCTAGCCCTAGAACTTCCTAAGTCCAAAAGGGTTTGGTCCTGACTCATTTCTAAGTGTCCCTAATCTTTAAAAATCTAACCGTGACTTTCCACATAGAAGCTAACGGGAGCTCATGGCTGTGTTCACACACGGCCCCCGTGGGTCCCCTGTGTCACTACCTTGGGTGGTTCCTTGGGGTCCCAGCGATTCTACAGGCTCTAGGCCTTGTGTTTAGTTAAATCGTGGTTCTTATACCACTATTTTTGTATATGGTTTGGCTCACCCCTAGGGTCTGACATGTATTTGTGCTATTTTACTGTGATTATTGAAGTGTAACTTATGTTTTTTGACCTCTAGTCTCATAAAGAGACTAGGAGGGTGTGTTCAGTAATAAATACATACATTTTATATATATACCTGGTGCGGATAGCTTTCATTTAGTGACTCAAGAGATTATAGACTGGTAAAACAAGCTGCTTTACATTCCTTCAAGGCTGCTCTCCATAGCTACCACTAGTATAGCTTTCAATAAAGGTTGTCTTTAACCTATAACCAATAAGGGGTTGTTTGGACTGATACAGGGTTCCCACTATAACTAGTGGACAGCATATATCAGGCCAACTTCTCACACTCTCTTGCCTCTTTCTGCACATCTCTTCCCTCTTTCTGCAGCTCACTCTCTTCTGTCAGCACCTCTCTTGCCTCCTTCTGTACCTCTCTTGCATCTTTCAGCACCTCTTGCCTCGTTCTGCACCTCTCTTCTTTCTGCACCTCTATTCTTTCTGCACCTCTCTTGCCTCTTTCTGAACCTCTCTTGCCTCTTTCTGTACCTCTCTTGCCTCTTTCTGCACCACTCTTGCCTCTTTCTGTACCTCCCTTGCCTCTATCTGCACCTCTCTTGCCTTTCTACTC
This sequence comes from Triturus cristatus, assembly GCF_964204655.1. Classification (NCBI taxonomy): domain Eukaryota; kingdom Metazoa; phylum Chordata; class Amphibia; order Caudata; family Salamandridae; genus Triturus; species Triturus cristatus. Next base: position 821,758,600 of record NC_140579.1, on the reverse strand, counting down.
ATCTATTGCCTCTTTGGACACCTCTCTTGCCTCTTTCTGTACATCGTTTGCCTCTTTCTTCACATCTCTTGACTCTTTCTGCACATCTCTTGCCTCTTTCTATACCACAATTGCCTCTTTCCACACCTCTCTTGCCTCTTCCTGCACCTCTCTACTTTTTGCACCTCTTGCCTCTTTCTGCACCTCTGTTGCCTCGTTATGCACCTCTCTTGCCTCTGTCTGAACCTCTCTCGCCTCTTTCTGCAGTTCACTCAGCTTTCTGCACCTCTCTTTCCTCGTTCTGCACCTCTCTTTCCTCTTTCTGCAGCTCACTCTCTTCTATCAGTACCTCTTACCTCTCTCTGTACCTCTCTTGCCTCTTACTGCACTTCATTTGATGTTCTCTGCACCTCTCTTGCCTCTTTCTGCACATCTATAGCCTCTTTCTGCAACTCTCTTGCCTCTTTCTGCACCTCACTCTTTTCTTTCTACACCTCTCTTTCTTCTTTCCGTGCATCTCTTGCTCCTTTCTGCACCTTTCTTCCTTTTTCTGCATTTCTCTTGCTGTTGCCTCTTTCTGCCCCTTTCTTCTTCTTTCTGCACTTCTCATGCCTCTTTCGCCCCCTTTCTTGCCTCTTTCTGCACCTCACTCTCTTTTTTATGCACCTCTCTTTCTTCTTTCTGTGCTTCTATTGCTTCTTTCTGCACCTATCTTCCTCTTTCTGCACCTCTCTTGCCTCTTTCTACATGTCTTACCTCTTTTTGCACCTCTAATGCCTCTTTCTGTACATCTCTTGCATTTTTCTGCATTTCACTTGCCTCTTTCTGCAGCTCACTCTCTTCGTTCTGCACCTCTCTTCCCCATTTCTGCAACTTACTCTCTTCTTTCTGCACCTCTCTTGCTTCTTTCTGCACCTTTCTTTCTCTTTCTGCACCTCTCTTGCCACTTTCTGCAGCTCATTCTCTTTTTTTCTGTACCTCTTACCTCTTTCTGCACCTCTCTTCCCTCTGTCTGTACCTCTTTTATATCTTTCTGCACCTCTTTTGCATCTTTCAGCACCTCTTGCCTCTTTCTGCACCTCTCTTCTTTCTGCACCTCTATTCTTTCTGCACCTCTCTTGCCTCTTTCTGTACCTCTCTTGCCTCTTTCTGTACCTCTCTTGCCTCTTTCTGCACCGCTCTTGCCTCTTTCTGTACCTCCCTTGCCTCTATCTGCACCTCTCTTGCCTTTCTACTCATCTCTTGCCTCTTTGGACACCTCTCTTGCCTCGTTCTGTACATCGTTTGCCTCTTTCTTCACATCTCTTGCCTCTTTCTGCACATCTCTTGCCTCTTTCTATACCACAATTGCCTCTTTCCACACCTCTCTTGCCTCTTCCTGCACCTCTCTTCTTTTTGCACCTCTTGCCTCTTTCTGCACCTCTGTTGCCTCCTTACGCACCTCTCTTGTCTCTGTCTGAACCTCTCTCTCCTCTTTCTGCAGTTCACTCAGCTTTCTGCACCTCTCTTTCCTCTTTCTGCAGCTCACTTTCTTCTATCAGTACCTCTTACCTCTCTCTGTACCTCTCTTGCCTCTTTCTGCACTTCTTTTGATGTTCTCTGCACCTCTCTTGCCTCTTTCTGCACGTCTACAGCCTCTTTCTGCACCTCTCTTGCCTCTTTCTGCACCTCACTATTTTCTTTCTACACCTCTCTTTCTTCTTTCCGTGCATCTCTTGCTCCTTTCTGCACCTTTCTTCCTTTTTCTGCATTTCTCTTGCTATTGCCTCTTTCTGCCCCTTTCTTCCTCTTTCTGCACTTCTCATGCCTCTTCCGCCCCCTTTCTTGCCTCTTTCTGCACCTCACTCTCTTTTTTATGCACCTCTCTTTCTTCTTTCTGTGCTTCTTTCTGCACCTATCTTCCTCTTTCTGCACCTCTCTTGCCTCTTTCTACATGTCTTACCCCTTTTTGCACCTCTAATGCCTCTTTCTGTACATCTCTTGCATTTTTCTGCATTTCACTTGCCTCTTTCTGCAGCTCACTCTCTTCTTTCTGCACCTCTCTTCCCCATTTCTGCAACTTACTCTCTTCTTTCTGCACCTCTCTTGCTTCTTTCTGCACCTTTCTTTCTCTTTCTGCACCTCTCTTGCCACTTTCTGCAGCTCATTCTCTTTTTTCTGTACCTCTTACCTCTTTCTGCACCTCTCTTCCCTCTTTCTGTACCTCTTTTATATCTTTCTGCACCTCTTTTGCATCTTTCAGCACCTCTTGCCTCTTTCTGCACCTCTCTTCTTTCTGTACCTCTATTCTTTCTGCACCTCTCTTGCCTCTTTCTGTACCTCTCTTGCCTCTTTCTGCACCGCTCTTGCCTCTTTCTGTACCTCCCTTGCCTCTATCTGCACCTCTCTTGCCTTTCTACTCATCTCTTGCCTCTTTGGACACCTCTCTTGCCTCTTTCTGTACATCGTTTGCCTCTTTCTGCACATCTCTTGCCTCTTTCTATACCACAATTGCCTTTTTCCACACCTCTCTTGCCTCTTCCTGCACCTCTCTTCTTTTTGCACCTCTTGCCTCTTTCTGCACCTCTGTTGCCTCGTTATGCACCTCTCTTGCCTCTGTCTGAACCTCTCTCTCCTCTTTCTGCAGTTCACTCAGCTTTCTGCACCTCTCTTTCCTCGTTCTGCACCTCTCTTTCCTATTTCTGCAGCTCACTCTCTTCTATCAGTACCTCTTACCTCTCTCTGTACCTCTCTTGCCTATTTCTGCACTTCTTTTGATGTTCTCTGCACCTCTCTTGCCTCTTTCTGAACGTCTATAGCCTCTTTCTGCACCTCTCTTGCCTCTTTCTGCACCTCACTCTTTTCTTTCTACACCTCTCTTTCTTCTTTCCGTGCATCTCTTGCTCCTTTCTGCACCTTTCTTCCTTTTTTTGCATTTCTCTTGCTATTGCCTCTTTCTGCCCCTTTCTTCCTCTTTCTGAACTTCTTGTGCCTCTTTCGCCCCCTTTCTTGCCTCTTTCTGCACCTCACTCTCTTTTTTATGCACCTCTCTTTCTTCTTTCTGTGCTTCTATTGCTTCTTTCTGCACCTATCTTCCTCTTTCTGCACCTCTCTTGCCTCTTTCTACATGTCTTACCTCTTTTTGCACCTCTAATGCCTCTTTCTGTACATCTCTTGCATTTTTCTGCATTTCACTTACCTCTTTCTGCATCTCACTCTCTTCTTACTGCACCTGTCTTCCCCATTTCTGCAACTTACTCTCTTCTTTCTGCACCTCTCTTGCTTCTTTCTGCACCTTTATTTCTCTTTCTGCACCTCTCTTGCCACGTTTTGCAGCTCACTCTCTTTTTTCTGTACCTCTTACCTCTTTCTGCACCTCTCTTCCCTCTTTCTGTACCTCTTTTATATCTTTCTGCACCTCTTTTGCATCTTTCTGCACCTCTCTTGCCTCTTTCTCCAGCTCACTCTTCTTTCTGCACCTCTCATGCCTCTTTCTGAACCTCTCTTGCCTCTATATTTGCCTCTCTTGCCCCTGACTGCACTTCCCTTGCTTATTTCAGCAGCTCTCTTGCCTCGGTCTGCACCTCTCTTGCCTCTTTCTGCAGCTCACTCTCTTCTTTCTGAACCTCTCTTGCCTCTTTCTGCACCTCTCTTCCCTCTTTCGGCAGCTCACTCTCTACTATCTGCACCTCTCTTGCCTGTTTCTGCACCTCTCTTGCCTGTTTCTGCACCTGTCTTGCCTGTTTTTGCACATCCCTTGTGTCTTTATGCTGCTCACTCTCTTCTATTTGCACCTCTCTTGCGTCTTTCTGTATCACTCTTGCCTCTTTCTGCATCTCTTGCCTCTTTCTGCAGCTCACTCTTTTTTCTGCACCTGTCTTGCCTCTTTCTGCACCTCTCTTGCATCTTTCTGTACCTTTCTTCTGTCTGCAACTCTCTTGCCTCTTTCTGCACCACTCTTGCCTCTTTCTGCTCTTCACTTGCCTCTTTCAGCACCTTTCTTCCTCTTTTTGCACCTCTAATGCATCTTTTTGCACCTCTCTTGCATTTTTCTGCATTTCTCTTGCCTATTTTTGCAGCTCACTCTCTTCTTTCTGCACCTCTCTTGCTTCTTTCTGCACCTTTCTTTCTCTTTCTGAAACGTTCTTGCCACTTTCTGCAGCTCATTCTCTTCTTTCTGTGCCTCTTACCTCTTTCTGCACCTCTCTTACCTCTTTCTGCACCTCTTTTGCAGCTTTCTGCACCTCTCTTGCCTCTTTCTCCAGCTCACTCTCTTCTTTCTGCACCTCTCATGCCACTTTTTGCACCTCTAATGCCTCTTTCTGTCCCTCTCTCCCATGTTTCTGCATTTCTCTTGCCTGTTTCTGCAGCTCACTCTCTTTCTCCACTTCCCTTGCTTCTTTCTGCAGCTCTCTTGCCTCGTTCTGCACCTCTCTTGCCTCTTTCTGCGGCTCACTTTCTTCTTTCTCTACCTCTCATGCCTCTTTCTGCACCTCTGTTGCCTCTTTATGCGCCTCTCTTGCCTCGTTCTACACCTCTCTTGCTTCTTTCTGCAGCTCGCTCTTCTTTCTGCACCTCTCTTGCCTCTTTCTGCACCTCTCTTCCCTGTTTCTGCAGCGCACTCTCTACTTTCTGCACATCTCTTCCCTCTTTCTGCACCTCTCTTCCCTCTTTTGGCAGCTCACTCTCTACTTTCTGCACATGTCTTGCCTCTTTCTGCACCTCTCTTGCCTCTTTCTGTACCTTTCTTCTATCTGCACCTCTCTTGCCTCTTTCTGCACCTCTCTTGCCTCTTTCTGCTCTTCTCTTGCCTCTTTCTGCACTTCACTTGCCTCTTTCTGCCCCTTTCTTCCTCTTTCTGCCACTCTCGTGCCTCTTTCTATATGTCTTACCTCTTTTTGCACCTCTAATGCCTCTTTCTGTACCTCTCTTGCATTTTTCTGCATTTCTCTTGCCTATTTCTGCAGCACATTCTCTTCTTTCTGCCTCCCTCTTTCTTCTTTCTACACCTGTCTTTCTCTTTCTGCACCTCTTGCAACTTTTGGCAGCTCATTCTCTTCTTTCTGTACCTCTTACCTCTTTCTGTACCTCTCTTGCATTTTTCTGCATTTCTCTTGCCTATTTCTGCAGCTCACTTTATTCTTTCTGTACCTCTCTTGCTTCTTTCTACACCTGTCTCTCTTTCTGCACCTCTCTTGCCACTTTCTGCAGCTCATTCTCTTCTTTCTGCACCTCTTACCTCTTTCTGCACATCTCTTCCCTCTTTCTGCACCTCTCTTCCCTCTTTCGGCTGCTCACTCTCTACTTTCTGGACCTCTCTTGCCTGATTCTGCACCTCTCTTGCCTGTTTATGCACCTCGCTTGCCTCTTTCAGCACATCTCTTGCTTCTTTCTGCTGCTCCCTCTTCTTTCTGCGCCTCTACTGCCTCTTTATGTACCACTCTTGCCTCTTTCTGCACCTCTTGCCTCTTTCTGCAGCTCACTCTTTTTTCTGCACCTGTCTTGCCTCTTTCTATACCTCTCTTGCCTCTTTCTGTACCTTTCTTTTTCCTTCTGCACCTATCTTGCCTCTTCCTGCACCTCTCTTGCCTCTTTCTGATCTTCACTTGCCTCTTTCAGCACCTTTTTTCCTCTTTGTGCACCTCTAATGCATCTTTCTGTACCTCTCTTGCAATTTCCTGCATTTCTCTTGCCTATTTTTGCAGCTCACTCTCCTCTTCTTTCTGCACCTCTCTTGCTTCTTTCTGCACCTTTCTTTCTCTTTCTGCTACTCTCTTGCCACTTTCTGCAGCTCATTCTCTTCTTTCTGCGCCTCTTACCTCTTTCTGCACCTCTCTTACCTATTTGTGTACCTCTTTTGCACCTTTCTGCACCTCTCTTGCCTCTTTCTCCAGCTCACTCTCTTCTTTCTGCACCTCTCATGCCTCTTTTTGCACCTCTAATGCCTCTTTCTGCACCTCTCTTGCATGTTTCTACATTTCTCGTGCCTCTTTCTGCAGCTCACTCTCTTTCTGCACATCTCTTGCCTCTGTCTCCATTTCTCTTGCTTCATTATGCAGCTCTCTTGCCTCGTTCAGCACCTCTCTTGCCTCTTTCTCCAGCTCACGCTCTTCTTTCTCCACCTCTCATGCCTCTTTCTGCACCTCTGTTGCCTCGTTATGTGCCTCTCTTGCCTCTGTCTGCACTTCCCTTCCCTGTTTCTGCAGCTCACTCTCTACTTTCTGCACATCTCTTCCCTCTTTCTGCACCTCTCTTCCCTCTTTTGGCAGCTCACTCTCTACTTTCTGCACCTGTCTTGCCTCTTTCTGCACCTCTCTTGCCTCTTTCTGTACCTTTCTTCTTTCTGCACCTCTCTTGCCTCTTGCTGCACCTCTCTTGCCTCTTTCTGCTCTTCTCTTGCATTTTTCTGCATTTCTCTTGCCTATTTGTGCAGCTCACTCTCTTCTTTCTGCACCCCTCTTGCTTCTTTCTACACCTGTCTTTCTCGTTCTGCACCTCTCGCCACTTTCGGCAGCTCATTCTCTTCTTTCTGTACCTCTTACCTCTTTCTGCACCTCTCTTGCATTTTTCTGCATTTCTCATGCCTATTTCTGCAGCTCACTTTCTTCTTTCTGTACCTCTCTTGCTTCTTTCTCCACCTGTCTCTCTTTCTGCACCTCTCTTGCCACTTTCTGCAGCTCTTTCTCTTCTTTCTGCACCTCTTACCTCTTTCTGCACATCTCTTCCCTCTTTCTGCACCTATCTTCTTCTTTCTGCACCTCTCTTGCCTCTATCTGCACCTCTATGGCCTCTTTCTGCTCTTCTCTTGCCTCTTTATGTACCACTCTTGCCTCTTTCTGCACCTCTTGCCTCTTTCTGCAGCTCACTCTTTTTTCTGCACCTGTCTTGCCTCTTTCTATACCTCTCTTGCCTCTTTCTGTACCTTTCTTCTTCTTCACCTATCTTGCATCTTCCTGCACCTCTCTTGCCTCTTTCAGCATCTTTTTTCACCTCTAATGCATCTTCCTGCACCTCTCTTTCAATTTCCTGCATTTCTCTTGCTTATTTTTGCAGCTCACTCTCTTCTTTCTGCACCTCTCTTGCTTCTTTCTGCACCTTTCTTTCTCTTTCTGCAACTCTCTTGCCACTTTCTGCAGCTCATTCTCTTCTTTCTGCGCCTCTTACCTCTTTCTGCACCTCTCTTACCTCTTTCTGTGCCTCTTTTGCACCTTTCTGCACCTCTCTTGACTCTTTCTCCAGCTCACACTCTTCTTTCTGCACCTCTCATGCGTCTTTTTCACCTCTAATGCCTCTTTCTGCACCTCTCGTGCATGTTTCTGCATTTCTCTTGCCTCTTTCTGCACCTCTCTTGCCTCTTTCTGTACCTTTCTTCTATCTGCACCTCTATTGACTCTTGCTGCACCTCTCTTGCCTCTTTCTGCTCTTCTCTTGCCTCTTTCTGCACCTTTCTTCCTCTTTCTGCAACTCTCTTGCCTCTTTCTACATGTCTTACCTTTTTTGGCACCTCTAATGCCTCTTTCTGTATCACTCTTGCCTCTTTCTGCACCTCTTGCCTCTTTCTGCAGCTCACTCTTTTTTCTGCACCTCTCATGCCTCTTTCTGAACCTCTCTTGCCTCTATATTTGCCTCTCTTGCCCCTGACTGCACTTCCCTTGCTTATTTCAGCAGCTCTCTTGCCTCGGTCTGCACCTCTCTTGCCTCTTTCTGCAGCTCACTCTCTTCTTTCTGAACCTCTCTTGCCTCTTTCTGCACCTCTCTTCCCTCTTTCGGCAGCTCACTCTCTACTATCTGCACCTCTCTTGCCTGTTTCTGCACCTCTCTTGCCTGTTTCTGCACCTGTCTTGCCTGTTTTTGCACATCCCTTGTGTCTTTATGCTGCTCACTCTCTTCTATTTGCACCTCTCTTGCCTCTTTCTGTATCACTCTTGCCTCTTTCTGCATCTCTTGCCTCTTTCTGCAGCTCACTCTTTTTTCTGCACCTGTCTTGCCTCTTTCTGCACCTCTCTTGCATCTTTCTGTACCTTTCTTCTGTCTGCAACTCTCTTGCCTCTTTCTGCACCACTCTTGCCTCTTTCTGCTCTTCACTTGCCTCTTTCAGCACCTTTCTTCCTCTTTTTGCACCTCTAATGCATCTTTTTGCACCTCTCTTGCATTTTTCTGCATTTCTCTTGCCTATTTTTGCAGCTCACTCTCTTCTTTCTGCACCTCTCTTGCTTCTTTCTGCACCTTTCTTTCTCTTTCTGAAACGTTCTTGCCACTTTCTGCAGCTCATTCTCTTCTTTCTGTGCCTCTTACCTCTTTCTGCACCTCTCTTACCTCTTTCTGCACCTCTTTTGCAGCTTTCTGCACCTCTCTTGCCTCTTTCTCCAGCTCACTCTCTTCTTTCTGCACCTCTCATGCCACTTTTTGCACCTCTAATGCCTCTCTCTGTCCCTCTCTCCCATGTTTCTGCATTTCTCTTGCCTGTTTCTGCAGCTCACTCTCTTTCTCCACTTCCCTTGCTTCTTTCTGCAGCTCTCTTGCCTCGTTCTGCACCTCTCTTGCCTCTTTCTGCGGCTCACTTTCTTCTTTCTCTACCTCTCATGCCTCTTTCTGCACCTCTGTTGCCTCTTTATGCGCCTCTCTTGCCTCGTTCTACACCTCTCTTGCTTCTTTCTGCAGCTCGCTCTTCTTTCTGCACCTCTCTTGCCTCTTTCTGCACCTCTCTTCCCTGTTTCTGCAGCGCACTCTCTACTTTCTGCACATCTCTTCCCTCTTTCTGCACCTCTCTTCCCTCTTTTGGCAGCTCACTCTCTACTTTCTGCACATGTCTTGCCTCTTTCTGCACCTCTCTTGCCTCTTTCTGTACCTTTCTTCTATCTGCACCTCTCTTGCCTCTTTCTGCACCTCTCTTGCCTCTTTCTGCTCTTCTCTTGCCTCTTTCTGCACTTCACTTGCCTCTTTCTGCCCCTTTCTTCCTCTTTCTGCCACTCTCGTGCCTCTTTCTATATGTCTTACCTCTTTTTGCACCTCTAATGCCTCTTTCTGTACCTCTCTTGCATTTTTCTGCATTTCTCTTGCCTATTTCTGCAGCACATTCTCTTCTTTCTGCCTCCCTCTTTCTTCTTTCTACACCTGTCTTTCTCTTTCTGCACCTCTTGCAACTTTTGGCAGCTCATTCTCTTCTTTCTGTACCTCTTACCTCTTTCTGTACCTCTCTTGCATTTTTCTGCATTTCTCTTGCCTATTTCTGCAGCTCACTTTATTCTTTCTGTACCTCTCTTGCTTCTTTCTACACCTGTCTCTCTTTCTGCACCTCTCTTGCCACTTTCTGCAGCTCATTCTCTTCTTTCTGCACCTCTTACCTCTTTCTGCACATCTCTTCCCTCTTTCTGCACCTCTCTTCCCTCTTTCGGCTGCTCACTCTCTACTTTCTGGACCTCTCTTGCCTGATTCTGCACCTCTCTTGCCTGTTTATGCACCTCGCTTGCCTCTTTCAGCACATCTCTTGCTTCTTTCTGCTGCTCCCTCTTCTTTCTGCGCCTCTACTGCCTCTTTATGTACCACTCTTGCCTCTTTCTGCACCTCTTGCCTCTTTCTGCAGCTCACTCTTTTTTCTGCACCTGTCTTGCCTCTTTCTATACCTCTCTTGCCTCTTTCTGTACCTTTCTTTTTCCTTCTGCACCTATCTTGCCTCTTCCTGCACCTCTCTTGCCTCTTTCTGATCTTCACTTGCCTCTTTCAGCACCTTTTTTCCTCTTTGTGCACCTCTAATGCATCTTTCTGTACCTCTCTTGCAATTTCCTGCATTTCTCTTGCCTATTTTTGCAGCTCACTCTCCTCTTCTTTCTGCACCTCTCTTGCTTCTTTCTGCACCTTTCTTTCTCTTTCTGCTACTCTCTTGCCACTTTCTGCAGCTCATTCTCTTCTTTCTGCGCCTCTTACCTCTTTCTGCACCTCTCTTACCTATTTGTGTACCTCTTTTGCACCTTTCTGCACCTCTCTTGCCTCTTTCTCCAGCTCACTCTCTTCTTTCTGCACCTCTCATGCCTCTTTTTGCACCTCTAATGCCTCTTTCTGCACCTCTCTTGCATGTTTCTACATTTCTCGTGCCTCTTTCTGCAGCTCACTCTCTTTCTGCACATCTCTTGCCTCTGTCTCCATTTCTCTTGCTTCATTATGCAGCTCTCTTGCCTCGTTCAGCACCTCTCTTGCCTCTTTCTCCAGCTCACGCTCTTCTTTCTCCACCTCTCATGCCTCTTTCTGCACCTCTGTTGCCTCGTTATGTGCCTCTCTTGCCTCTGTCTGCACTTCCCTTCCCTGTTTCTGCAGCTCACTCTCTACTTTCTGCACATCTCTTCCCTCTTTCTGCACCTCTCTTCCCTCTTTTGGCAGCTCACTCTCTACTTTCTGCACCTGTCTTGCCTCTTTCTGCACCTCTCTTGCCTCTTTCTGTACCTTTCTTCTTTCTGCACCTCTCTTGCCTCTTGCTGCACCTCTCTTGCCTCTTTCTGCTCTTCTCTTGCATTTTTCTGCATTTCTCTTGCCTATTTGTGCAGCTCACTCTCTTCTTTCTGCACCCCTCTTGCTTCTTTCTACACCTGTCTTTCTCGTTCTGCACCTCTCGCCACTTTCGGCAGCTCATTCTCTTCTTTCTGTACCTCTTACCTCTTTCTGCACCTCTCTTGCATTTTTCTGCATTTCTCATGCCTATTTCTGCAGCTCACTTTCTTCTTTCTGTACCTCTCTTGCTTCTTTCTCCACCTGTCTCTCTTTCTGCACCTCTCTTGCCACTTTCTGCAGCTCTTTCTCTTCTTTCTGCACCTCTTACCTCTTTCTGCACATCTCTTCCCTCTTTCTGCACCTATCTTCTTCTTTCTGCACCTCTCTTGCCTCTATCTGCACCTCTATGGCCTCTTTCTGCTCTTCTCTTGCCTCTTTATGTACCACTCTTGCCTCTTTCTGCACCTCTTGCCTCTTTCTGCAGCTCACTCTTTTTTCTGCACCTGTCTTGCCTCTTTCTATACCTCTCTTGCCTCTTTCTGTACCTTTCTTCTTCTTCACCTATCTTGCATCTTCCTGCACCTCTCTTGCCTCTTTCAGCATCTTTTTTCACCTCTAATGCATCTTCCTGCACCTCTCTTTCAATTTCCTGCATTTCTCTTGCTTATTTTTGCAGCTCACTCTCTTCTTTCTGCACCTCTCTTGCTTCTTTCTGCACCTTTCTTTCTCTTTCTGCAACTCTCTTGCCACTTTCTGCAGCTCATTCTCTTCTTTCTGCGCCTCTTACCTCTTTCTGCACCTCTCTTACCTCTTTCTGTGCCTCTTTTGCACCTTTCTGCACCTCTCTTGACTCTTTCTCCAGCTCACACTCTTCTTTCTGCACCTCTCATGCGTCTTTTTCACCTCTAATGCCTCTTTCTGCACCTCTCGTGCATGTTTCTGCATTTCTCTTGCCTCTTTCTGCACCTCTCTTGCCTCTTTCTGTACCTTTCTTCTATCTGCACCTCTATTGACTCTTGCTGCACCTCTCTTGCCTCTTTCTGCTCTTCTCTTGCCTCTTTCTGCACCTTTCTTCCTCTTTCTGCAACTCTCTTGCCTCTTTCTACATGTCTTACCTTTTTTGGCACCTCTAATGCCTCTTTCTGTATCACTCTTGCCTCTTTCTGCACCTCTTGCCTCTTTCTGCAGCTCACTCTTTTTTCTGCACCTGTATTGCCTCTTTCTGCACCTCTCTTGTATCTTTCTGTACCTTTCTTCTTCTTTCTGCACCTCTCTTGCCTCTTTCTGCACCACTCTTGCCTCTTTCTGCTCTTCACTTGCCTCTTTCAGCACCTTTCTTCCTCTTTTTGCACCTTTAATGCATCTTTTTGCACCTGTCTTGCATTTTTCTGCTTTTCTCTTGCCACTTTCTGCAGCTCATTCTCTTCTTTCTGCGCCTCTTACCTCTTTCTGTACCTCTCTTACCTCTTTCTGCACCTCTTTTGCAGATTTCTGCACTTCTCTTGCCTCTTTCTCCAGCTCACTCTCTTCTTTATGCACCTCTCATGCCTCTTTCTGCACCTCTGTTGCCTCTTTATGCGCCTCTCTTGCCTCGTTCTGCACCTCTCTTGCTTCTTTCTGCAGCTCGCTCTTCTTTCTGCACCTCTCTTGCCTGATTCTGCACCTCTCTTGCCTGTTTATGCACCTCGCTTGCCTCTTTCAGCACATCTCTTGCTTCTTTCTGCTGCTCCCTCTTCTTTCTGCGCCTCTACTGCCTCTTTCTGTACCACTCTTGCCTCTTTTTGCACCTCTTTTGCCTCTTTCTGCAGCTCACTCTCTTCTTTCTGCACCTGTCTTGCTTCTTTCTGCACCTCTCTTGCCTCTATCTGCACCTCTGTGGCCTCTTTCTGCTCTTCTCTTGCCTCTTTATGTACCACTCTTGCCTCTTTCTGCATCTCTTGCCTCTTTCTGCAGCTCACTCTTTTTTCTGCACCTGTCTTGCCTCTTTCTATACCTCGCTTGCCTATTTCTGTACCTTTCTTCTTCCTTCTGCACCTCTCATGCCTCTTTCTGAACCTCTCTTGCCTCTATATTTGCCTCTCTTGCCCCTGACTGCACTTCCCTTGCTTCTTTCAGCAGCTCTCTTGCCTAGTTCTGCACCTCTCTTGCCTCTTTCTGCAGCTCACTCTCTTCTTTCTGAACCTCTCTTGCCTCTTTCTGCACCTTTCTTCTCTGTTTCTGCAGCTCACTCTCTACTTTATGCACATCTCTTCCCTCTTTCTGCACCTCTCTTCCCTCTTTCGGCAGCTCACTCTCTACTATCTGCACCTCTCTTGCCTGTTTCTGCACCTCTCTTGCCTGTTTCTGCACCTGTCTTGCCTGTTTCTGCACATCCCTTGTTTCTTTATGCTGCTCACTCTCTTCTATTTGCACCTCTCTTGCCTCTTTCTGTATCACTCTTGCCTCTTTCTGCACCTCTTGCCTCTTTCTGCAGCTTACTCTTTTTTCTGCACCTGTCTTGCCTCTTTCTGCACCTCTCTTGTATCTTTCTGTACCTTTCTTCTTCTTTCTGCACCTCTCTTGCCTCTTTCTGCACCACTCTTGCCTCTTTCTGCTCTTTACTTGCCTCTTTCAGCACTTTTCTTCCTCTTTTTGCACATCTAATGCATCTTTTTGCACCTCTCTTACATTTTTCTGCATTTCTCTTGCCTATTTTTGCAGCTCACTCTCTTCTTTCTGCACCTCTCTTGCTTCTTTCTGCACCTTTCTTTCTCTTTCTGAAACTTTCTTGCCACTTTCTGCAGCTCATTCTCTTCTTTCTGTGCCTCTTACCTCTTTCTGCACCTCTCTTACCTCTTTCTGCACCTCTTTTGCAGCTTTCTGCACCTCTCTTGCCTCTTTCTCCAGCTCACTCTCTTCTTTATGCACCTCTCATGCCACTTTTTGCACCTCTAATGCCTCTTTCTGTCCCTCTCTCCCATGTTTCTGCATTTCTCTAGCCTGTTTCTGCAGCTCACTCTCTTTCTCCACTTCCCTTGCTTCTTTCTGCAGCTCTCTTGCCTCGTTCTGCAACTCTCATGCCTCTTTCTGCACCTCTGTTGCCTCTTTATGCGCCTCTCTTGCCTCGTTCTGCACCTCTCTTGCTTCTTTCTGCAGCTCGCTCTTCTTTCTGCACCTCTCTCGCCTCTTTCTGTACCTCTCTTCCCTGTTTCTGCAGCTCACTCTCTACTTTCTGCACATGTCTTGCCTCTTTCTGCACCTCTCTTGCCTCTTTCTGTACCTTTCTTCTTTCTGCACCTCTCTTGCTTCTTTCTGTACCTTTCTTCTATCTGCACCTCTCTTGCCTCTTTCTGCACCTCTCTTGCCTCTTTCTGCTCTTCTCTTGCCTCTTTCTGCACTTCACTTGCCTCTTTCTGCCCCTTTCTTCCTCTTTCTGCCACTCTCGTGCCTCTTTCTACATGTCTTACCTCTTTTTGCACCTCTAATGCCTCTTTCTGTACCTCTCTTGCATTTTTCTGCATTTCTCTTGCCTATTTCTGCAGCTCATTCTCTTCTTTCTGCATCCCTCTTTCTTCTTTCTACACCTTTCTTTCTCTTTCTGCACCTCTTGCAACTTTCGGCAGCTCATTCTCTTCTTTCTGTACCTCTTACCTCTTTCTGCACCTCTCTTGCATTTTTCTGCATTTCTCTTGCCTATTGCTGCAGCTCACTTTATTCTTTCTGTACCTCTCTTGCTTCTTTCTACACCTGTCTCTCTTTCTGCACCTCTCTTACCACGTTCTGCAGCTCATTCTCTTCTTTCTGCACCTCTTACCTCTTTCTGCACATCTCTTCCCTCTTTCTGCGCCTCTCTTCCCTCTTTTGGCTTCTCACTCTCTACTTTCTGGACCTCTCTTGCCTGATTCTGCACCTCTCTTGCCTGTTTATGCACCTCGCTTGCCTCTTTCAGCACATCTCTTGCTTCTTTCTGCTGCTCCCTCTTCTTTCTGCGCCTCTACTGCCTCTTTATTTACCACTCTTGCCTCTTTCTGCACCTCTTGCCTCTTTCTGCAGCTCACTCTTTTTTCTGCACCTGTCTTGCCTCTTTCTATACCTCTCTTGCCTCTTTCTGTACCTTTCTTTTTCCTTCTGCACCTATCTTGCCTCTTCCTGCACCTCTCTTGCCTCTTTCTGATCTTTACTCGCCTCTTTCAGCACCTTTTTTCCTCTTTTTGCACCTCTAATGCATCTTTCTGTACCTCTCTTGCAATTTCCTGCATTTCTCTTGCCTATTTTTGCAGCTCACTCTCTTCTTTCTGCACCTCTCTTGCTTCTTTCTGCACCTTTCTTTCTCTTTCTGCTACTCTCTTGCCACTTTCTGCAGCTCATTCTCTTCTTTCTGCGCCTCTTACCTCTTTCTGCACCTCTCTTACCTCTTTCTGTACCTCTTTTGCACCTTTCTGCACCTCTCTTGACTCTTTCTCCAGCGCACACTCTTCTTTCTGCACCTCTCATGCCTCTTTTTGCACCTCTAATGCCTCTTTCTGCACCTCTCTTGCATGTTTCTGCATTTCTCTTGCCTCTTTCTGCACCTCTCTTGCGTCTTTCTGTACCTTTCTTCTATCTGCACCTCTCTTGACTCTTGCTGCACCTCTCTTGCCTCTTTCTGCTCTTCTCTTGCCTTTTTCTGCACCTTTCTTCCTCTTTCTGCAACTCTCTTGCCTCTTTCTACATGTCTTACCTTTTTTTGCACCTCTAATGCCTCTTTCTGTATCACTCTTGCCTCTTTCTACACCTCTTGCCTCTTTCTGCAGCTCACTCTTTTTTCTGCACCTGTCTTGCCTCTTTCTGCACCTCTCTTGCATCTTTCTGTACCTTTCTTCTTCTTTCTGCACCTCTCTTGCCTCTTTCTGCACCACTCTTGTCTCTTTCTGCTCTTCACTTGCCTCTTTCAGCACCTTTCTTCCTCTTTTTGCACCTCTAATGCATCTTTTTGCACCTCTCTTGCATTTTTCTGCTTTTCTCTTGCCTATTTTTGCAGCTCACTCTCTTCTTTCTGCACCTCTCTTGCTTCTTTCTGCACCTTTCTTTCTCTTTCTGAAACTTTCTTGCCACTTTCTGCAGCTCATTCGCTTCTTTCTGTGCCTCTTACCTCTTTCTGTACCTCTCTTACCTCTTTCTGCACCTCTTTTGCAGCTTTCTGCACTTCTCTTGCTTCTTTCTCCAGCTCACTCTCTTCTTTATGCACCTCTCATGCCTCTTTTTGCACATCTAATGCCTCTTTCTGTACCTCTCTTGCATGTTTCTGCATTTCTCTTGCCTCTTTCTGCAGCTCACTCTCTTTCTGCACATCTCTTGCCTCTGTCTCCACTTCCCTTGCTTCTTTCTGCAGCTCTCTTGCCTCGTTCTGCACCTCTCTTGCCTCTTTCTGCAGCTCACTCTCTTCTTTCTCCACCTCTCATGCCTCTTTCTGCACCTCTGTTGCCTCTTTATGCACCTCTCTTGCCTCGTTCTGCACCTCTCTTGCTTCTTTCTGCAGCTCGCTCTTCTTTCTGCACCTTTCTTGCCTGATTCTGCACCTCTCTTGCCTGTTTATGCACCTCGCTTGCCTCTTTCAGCACATCTCTTGCTTCTTTCTGCTGCTCCCTCTTCTTTCTGCGCCTCTACTGCCTCTTTCTGTACCACTCTTGCCTCTTTCTGCACCTCTCTTGCCTCTTTCTGCAGCTCACTCTCTTCTTTCTGCACCTGTCTTGCTTCTTTCTGCACCTCTCTTGCCTCTATCTGCACCTCTATGGCCTCTTTCTGCTCTTCTCTTGCCTCTTTATGTACCACTCTTGCCTCTTTCTACACCTCTTGCCTCTTTCTGCAGCTCACTCTTTTTTCTGCACCTGTCTTGCCTCTTTCTATACCTCTCTTGCCTCTTTCTGTACCTTTCTTCTTCCTTCTTCACCTATCTTGCATCTTCCTGCACCTCTCTTGCCTCTTTCAGCACCTTTTTTCCTCTTTTTTCACCTCTAATGCATCTTTCTGCACCTCTCTTGCTATTTCCTGCATTTCTCTTGCTTATTTTTGCAGCTCGCTCTCTTCTTTCTGCACCTCCCTTGCTTCTTTCTGCACCTTTCTTTCTCTTTCTGCTACTCTCTTGCCACTTTCTGCAGCTCATTCTCTTCTTTCTGCGCCTCTTACCTCTTTCTGCACCTCTCTTACCTCTTTCTGTACCTCTTTTGCACCTTTCTGCACCTCTCTTGACTCTTTCTCCAGCTCACACTCTTCTTTCTGCACCTCTCATGCCTCTTTTTGCACCTCTAATGCCTCTTTCTGCACCTCTCGTGCATGTTTCTGCATTTCTCTTGCCTCTTTCTGCACCTCTCTTGCGTCTTTCTGTACCTTTCTTCTATCTGCACCTCTCTTGATTCTTGCTGCACCTCTCTTGCCTCTTTCTGCTCTTCTCTTGCCTCTTTCTGCACCTTTCTTCCTCTTTCTGCAACTCTCTTGCCTCTTTCTACATGTCTTACCTTTTTTTGCACCTCTAATGCCTCTTTCTGTATCACTCTTGCCTCTTTCTACACCTCTTGCCTCTTTCTGCAGCTCACTCTTTTTTCTGCACCTGTCTTGCCTCTTTCTGCACCTCTCTTGCATCTTTCTGTACCTTTCTTCTTCTGTCTGCACCTCTCTTGCCTCTTTCTGCACCACTCTTGTCTCTTTCTGCTCTTCACTTGCCTCTTTCAGCACCTTTCTACCTCTTTTTGCACCTCTAATGCATCTTTTTGCACCTCTCTTGCATTTTTCTGCTTTTCTCTTGCCTATTTTTGCAGCTCACTCTCTTCTTTCTGCACCTCTCTTGCTTCTTTCTGCTCCTTTCTTTCTCTTTCTGAAACTTTCTTGCCACTTTCTGCAGCTCATTCTCTTCTTTCTGTGCCTCTTACCTCTTTCTGTACCTCTCTTACCTCTTTTGCAGCTTTCTGCACTTCTCTTGCCTCTTTCTCCAGCTCACTCTCTTCTTTATGCACCTCTCATGCCTCTTTTTGCACATCTAATGCCTCTTTCTGTACCTCTCTTGCATGTTTCTGCATTTCTCTTGCCTCTTTTTGCAGCTCACTCTCTTTCTTCACATCTCTTGCCTCTGTCTCCACTTCCCTTGCTTCTTTCTGCAGCTCTCTTGCCTCGTTCTGCACCTCTCTTGCCTCTTTCTGCAGCTCACTCTCTTCTTTCTCCACCTCTCATGCCTCTTTCTGCACCTCTGTTGCCTCTTTATGCACCTCTCTTGCCTTGTTGTGCACCTCTCTTGCTTCTTTCTGCAGCTCGCTCTTCTTTCTGCACCTTTCTTGCCTGATTCTGCACCTCTCTTGCCTGTTTATGCACCTCGCTTGGCTCTTTCAGCACATCTCTTGCTTCTTTCTGTTGCTCCCTCTTCTTTCTGCGCCTCTACTGCCTCTTTCTGTACCACTCTTGCCTCTTTCTGCACCTCTCTTGCCTCTTTCTGCAGCTCACTCTCTTCTTTCTGCACCTGTCTTGCTTCTTTCTGCACCTCTCTTGCCTCTATCTGCACCTCTATGGCCTCTTTCTGCTCTTCTCTTGCCTCTTTATGTACCACTCTTGCCTCTTTCTGCACCTCTTGCCTTTTTCTGCAGCTCACTCTTTTTTCTGCACCTGTCTTGCCTCTTTCTATACCTCTCTTGCCTCTTTCTGTACCTTTCTTCTTCCTTCTGCACCTATCTTGCCTCTTCCTGCACCTCTCTTGCCTCTTTCTGATCTTCACTTGCCTCTTTCAGCACCTTTTGTCCTCTTTTTGTACCTCTAATGCATCTTTCTGTACCTCTCTTGCAATTTCCTGCATTTCTCTTGCCTATTTTTGCAGCTCACTCTCTTCTTTCTGCACCTCTCTTGCTTCTTTCTGCACCTTTCTTTCTCTTTCTGCTACTCTCTTGCCACTTTCTGCAGCTCATTCTCTTCTTTCTGCACCTCTCATGCCTCTTTTTGCACCTCTAATGCCTCTTTCTGCACCTCTCTTGCATGTTTCTTCATTTCTCTTGCCTCTTTCTGTAGCTCACTCTCTTTCTGCACATCTCTTGCCTCTGTCTCCACTTCTCTTGCTTCATTCTGCAGCTCTCTTGCCTCGTTCAGCACCTCTCTTGCCCCTTTCTCCAGCTCACGCTCTTCTTTCTCCACCTCTCATGCCTCTTTCTGCACCTCTGTTGCCTCTTTATGCGCCTCTCTTGCCTCTGTCTGCACTTCTCTTCCCTGTTTCTGCAGCTCACTCTCTACTTTCTGCACCTCTCTTCCCTCTTTTGGCAGCTCACTCTCTACGTTCTGCACCTGTCTTACCTCTTTCTGCACCTCTCTTGCCTCTTTCTGTACCTTTCTTCTTTCTGCACCTCTCTTGCCTCTTGCTGCACCTCTCTAGCCTCTTTCTGCTCTTCTCTTGCATTTTTCTGCATTTCTCTTACCTGTCTTTCTCTTTCTGCACCTCTTGCAACTTTCGGCAGCTCATTCTCTTCTTTCTGTACCTCTTACCTCTTTCTGTACCTCTCTTGCATTTTTCTGCATTTCTCTTGCCTATTTCCGCAGCTCACTTTATTCTTTCTGTACCTCTCTTGCTTCTTTCTACACCTGTCTCTCTTTCTGCACCTCTCTTGCCACTTTCTGCAGCTCATTCTCTTCTTTCTGCACCTCTTACCTCTTTCTGCACATCTCTTCCCTCTTTCTGCACCTCTCTTCCCTCTTTTGGCTGCTCACTCTCTACTTTCTGGACCTCTCTTGCCTGATTCTGCACCACTCTTGCCTGTTTATGCACCTCGCTTGCATCTTTCAGCATATCTCTTGCTTCTTTCTGCTGCTCCCTCTTCTTTCTGCGCCTCTACTGCCTCTTTATGTACCACTCTTGCCTCTTTCTGCACCTCTTGCCTCTTTCTGCAGCTCACTCTTTTTTCTGCACCTGTCTTGCCTCTTTCTATACCTCTCTTGCCTCTTTCTGTACCTTTCTTTTTCCTTCTGCACCTATCTTGCCTCTTCCTGCACCTCTCTTGCCTCTTTCTGATCTTCACTCGCCTCTTTCAGCACCTTTTTTCCTCTTTGTGCACCTCTAATGCATCTTTCTGTACCTCTCTTGCAATTTCCTGCATTTCTCTTGCCTATTTTTGCAGCTCACTCTCCTCTTCTTTCTGCACCTCTCTTGCTTCTTTCTGCACCTTTCTTTCTCTTTCTGCTACTCTCTTGCCACTTTCTGCAGCTCATTCTCTTCTTTCTGCGCCTCTTACCTCTTTCTGCACCTCTCTTACCTCTTTCTGTAACTCTTTTGCACCTTTCTGCACCTCTCTTGCCTCTTTCTCCAGCTCACTCTCTTCTTTCTGCACCTCTCATGCCTCTTTTTGCACCTCTAATGCCTCTTTCTCCACCTCTCTTGCATGTTTCTTCATTTCTCTTGCCTCTTTCTGCAGCTCACTCTCTTTCTGCATATCTCTTGCCTCTGTCTCCATTTCTCTTGCTTCATTATGCAGCTCTCTTGCCTCGTTCAGCACCTCTCTTGCCTCTTTCTCCAGCTCACGCTCTTCTTTCTCCACCTCTCATGCCTCTTTCTGCACCTCTGTTGCCTCTTTATGTGCCTCTCTTGCCTCTGTCTGCACTTCCCTTCCCTGTTTCTGCAGCTCACTCTCTACTTTCTGCACATCTCTTCCCTCTTTCTGCACCTCTCTTCCCTCTTTTGGCAGCTCACTCTCTACTTTCTGCACCTCTCTTGCCTCTTTCTGTACCTTTCTTCTTTCTGCACCTCTCTTGCCTCTTGCTGCACCTCTCTTGCCTCTTTCTGCTCTTCTCTTGCATTTTTCTGCATTTCTCTTGCCTATTTGTGCAGCTCACTCTCTTCTTTCTGCACCCCTCTTGCTTCTTTCTACACCTGTCTTTCTCGTTCTGCACCTCTCGCCACTTTCGGCAGCTCATTCTCTTCTTTCTGCACCGCTTACCTCTTTCTGCACATCTCTTCCCTCTTTCTGCACCTCTCTTCCCTCTTTCGGCTGCTTACTCTCTACTTTCTGGACCTCTATTGCCTGATTCTGCACCTCTCTTGCCTGTTTATGCACCTTGCTTGCCTCTTTCAGCACATCTCTTGCTTCTTTCTGCTGCTCACTCTTCTTTCAGCACCTCTACTGCCTCTTTCTGTACCACTCTTGCCTCTTTCTGCACCTCTCTTGCCTCTTTCTGCAGCTCACTCTCTTCTTTCTGCACCTGTCTTGCTTCTTTCTGCACCTCTCTTGCCTCTTTCTGTACCTTTCTTATTCTTTCTGCACCTCTCTTGCCTCTATCTGCACCTCTATGCACCCTTTCTGCTCTTCTCTTGCCTCTTTATGTACCACTCTTGCCTCTTTCTGCACCTCTTGCCTCTTTCTGCAGCTCACTCTTTTTTCTGCACCTGTCTTGCCTCTTTCTATACCTCTCTTGCATCTTCCTGCACCTCTCTTGCCTCTTTCAGCACCTTTTTACCTCTTTTTTCACCTCTAATGCATCTTTCTGCACCTCTCTTGCAATTTCCTGCATTTCTCTTGCTTATTTTTGCATTCACTCTCTTCTTTCTGCACCTCCCTTGCTTCTTTCTGCACCTTTCTTTCTCTTTCTGCTACTCTCTTGCCACATTCTGCAGCTCATTCTCTTCTTTCTGCGCCTCTTACCTCTTTCTGCACCTCTCTTACCTCTTTCTGTACCTCTTTTGCACCTTTCTGCACCTCTCTTGACTCTTTCTCCAGCTCACACTCTTCTTTCTGCACCTCTCATGCCTCTTTTTGCACCTCTAATGCCTCTTTCTGCACCTCTTGTGCATGTTTCTGCATTTCTCTTGCCTCTTTCTGCACCTCTCTTGCCTCTTTCTGTACCTTTCTTCTATCTGCACCTCTCTTGACTCTTGCTGCACCTCTCTTGCCTCTTTCTGCTCTTCTCTTGCCTCTTTCTGCACCTTTCTTCCTCTTTCTGCAACTCTCTTGCCTCTTTCTACATGTCTTACCTTTTTTTGCACCTCTAATGCCTCTTTCTGTATCACTCTTGCCTCTTTCTACACCTCTTGCCTCTTTCTGCAGCTCACTCTTTTTTCTGCACCTGTCTTGCCTCTTTCTGCACCTCTCTTGCATCTTTCTGTACCTTTCTTCTTCTTTCTGCACCTCTCTTGCCTCTTTCTGCACCACTCTTGTCTCTTTCTGCTCTTCACTTGCCTCTCTCAGCACCTTTCTTCCTCTTTTTGCACCTCTAATGCATCTTTTTGCACCTCTCTTGCATTTTTCTGCTTTTCTCTTGCCTATTTTTGCAGCTCACTCTCTTCTTTCTGCACCTCTCTTGCTTCTTTCTGCACCTTTCTTTCTCTTTCTGCTACTCTCTTGCCACTTTCTGCAGCTCATTCTCTTCTTTCTGTACCTCTCATGCCTCTTTTTGCACCTCTAATGCCTCTTTCTGCACCTCTCTTGCATGTTTCTTCATTTCACTTGCCTCTTTCTGTAGCTCACTCTCTTTCTGCACATCTCTTGCCTCTGTCTCCACTTCTCTTGCTTCATTCTGCAGCTCTCTTGCCTCGTTCAGCACCTCTCTTGCCTCTTTCTCCAGCTCACGCTCTTCTTTCTCCACCTCTCATGCCTCTTTCTGCACCTCTGTTGCCTCTTTATGCGCCTCTCTTGCCTCTGTCTGCACTTCTCTTCCCTGTTTCTGCAGCTCACTCTCTACTTTCTGCACATCTCTTCCCTCTTTCTGCACCTCTCTTCCCTCTTTTGGCAGCTCACTCTCTACGTTCTGCACCTGTCTTGCCTCTTTCTGCACCTCTCTTGCCTCTTTCTGTACCTTTCTTCTTTCTGCACCTCTCTTGCCTCTTGCTGCACCTCTCTAGCCTCTTTCTGCTTTTCTCTTGCATTTTTCTGCATTTCTTTAACCTGTCTTTCTCTTTCTGCACCTCTTGCAACTTTCGGCAGCTCATTCTCTTCTTTCTGTACCTCTTACCTCTTTCTGTACCTCTCTTGCATTTTTCTGCATTTCTCTTGCCTATTTCTGCAGCTCACATTATTCTTTCTGTACCTCTCTTGCTTCTTTCTAAACCTGTCTCTCTTTCTGCACCTCTCTTGCCACTTTCTGCAGCTCATTCTCTTCTTTCTGCACCTCTTACCTCTTTCTGCACATCTCTTCCCTCTTTCTGCACCTCTCTTCCCTCTTTCGGCTGCTCACTCTCTACTTTCTGGACCTCTCTTGCCTGACTCTGCACCTCTCTTGCCTGTTTATGCACCTCGCTTGCCTCTTTCAGCACATCTCTTGCTTCTTTCTGCTGCTCCCTCTTCTTTCTGCGCATCTACTGCCTCTTTATGTACCACTCTTGCCTCTTTCTGCACCTCTTGCCTCTTTCTGCAGCTCACTCTCTTCTTTCTGCACCTGTCTTGCTTCTTCCTGCACCTCTCTTGCCTCTTTCTGATCTTCACTCACCTCTTTCAGCACCTTTTTTCCTCTTTGTGCACCTCTAATGCATCTTTCTGTACCTCTCTTGCAATTTCCTGCATTTCTCTTGCCTATTTTTGCAGCTCACTCTCCTATTCTTTCTGCACCTCTCTTGCTTCTTTCTGCACATTTCTTTCTCTTTCTGCTACTCTCTTGCCACTTTCTGCAGCTCATTCTCTTCTTTCTGCGCCTCTTACCTCTTTCTGCACCTCTCTTACCTCTTTCTGTACCTCTTTTGCACCTTTCTGCACCTCTCTTGCCTCTTTCTCCAGCTCACTCTCTTCTTTCTGCACCTCTCATGCCTCTTTTTGCACCTCCAATGCCTCTTTCTGCACCTCTCTTGCATGTTTCTTCATTTCTCTTGCCTCTTTCTGCAGCTCACTCTCTTTCTGCACATCTCTTGCCTCTGTCTCCATTTCTCTTGCTTCATTATGCAGCTCTCTTGCCTCGTTCAGCACCTCTCTTGCCTCTTTCTCCAGCTCACGCTCTTCTTTCTCCACCTCTCATGCCTCTTTCTGCACCTCTGTTGCCTCTTTATGTGCCTCTCTTGCCTCTGTCTGCACTTCCCTTCCCTGTTTCTGCAGCTCACTCTCTACTTTCTGCACATCTCTTCCCTCTTTCTGCACCTCTCTTCCCTCTTTTGGCAGCTCACTCTCTACTTTCTGCACCTGTCTTGCCTCTTTCTGCACCTCTCTTGCCTCTTTCTGTACCTTTCTTCTTTCTGCACCTCTCTTGCCTCTTGCTGCACCTCTCTTGCCTCTTTCTGCTCTTCTCTTGCATTTTTCTGCATTTCTCTTGCCTATTTGTGCAGCTCACTCTCTTCTTTCTGCACCCCTCTTGCTTCTTTCTACACCTGTCTTTCTCGTTCTGCACCTCTCGCCACTTTTGGCAGCTCATTCTCTTCTTTCTGTACCTCTTACCTCTTTCTGCACCTCTCTTGCATTTTTCTGCATTTCTCTTTCCTATTTCTGCAGCTCGCTTTCTTCTTTCTGTACCTCTCTTGCTTATTTCTACACCTGTCTCTCTTTCTGTACCTCTCTTGCTACTTTCTGCAGCTCATTCTCTTCTTTCTGCACCGCTTACCTCTTTCTGCACATCTCTTCCCTCTTTCTGCACCTCTCTTCCCTCTTTCGGCTGCTTACTCTCTACTTTCTGGACCTCTATTGCTTGATTCTGCACCTCTCTTGCCTGTTTATGCACCTTGCTTGCCTCTTTCAGCACATCTCTTGCTTCTTTCTGCTGCTCACTCTTCTTTCAGCACCTCTACTGCCTCTTTCTGTACCACTCTTGCCTCTTTCTGCACCTCTCTTGCCTCTTTCTGCAGCTCACTCTCTTCTTTCTGCACCTGTCTTGCTTCTTTCAGCACCTCTCTTGCCTCTTTCTGTACCTTTCTTCTTCTTTCTGCACCTCTCTTGCCTCTATCTGCACTAGGCCTGGGCGGCAAATTCCGTTCCGCTCGCGGAATTTGCGGAATTTGCTGAATTTGCGGAATTTCGCGTTCTGCGGAGAACACGAAATTGCTCAGAAGTCTGCTTTCCGCGATTTCGCGGAATTTTTGCTTGTTCGCGTTCTCAAAATGCATGTTCGCGAGATATTTCTCCTCGAGCACGCAAACAGCAATTGCGAACAGGAAAAAAGCATTGCGAACAAGCGATTCCGCGTGTTCGCGGAATTTCTGCGTGTTCGCGGAGATTTTTTACCGTTTCGCGGAGATTTGCGTAACGCAATTCCGCAAATTCCGCCCACCCCTAATCTGCACCTCTATGCACCCTTTCTGCTCTTCTCTTGCCTCTTTATGTACCACTCTTTCCTCTTTCTGCACCTCTTGCCTCTTTCTGCAGCTCACTCTTTTTTCTGCACCTGTCTTGCCTCTTTCTATACCTCTCTTGCATCTTTCTGTACCTTTCTTCTTCCTTCTTCACCTATCTTGCATCTTCCTGCACCTCTCTTGTCTCTTTCAGCACCTTTTTACCTCTTTTTTCACCTCTAATGCATCTTTCTGCACCTCTCTTGCAATTTCCTGCATTTCTCTTGCTTATTTTTGCAGCTCACTCTCTTCTTTCTGCACCTCTCTTGCTTCTTTCTGCACCTTTCTTTCTCTTTCTGCTACTCTCTTGCCACTTTCTGCAGCTCATCCTCTTCTTTCTGCGCCTCTTACCTCTTTCTGCACCTCTCTTACCTCTTTCTGTACCTCTTTTGCACCTTTCTGCACCTCTCTTGACTCTTTCTCCAGCTCGCACTCTTCTTTCTGTACCTCTCATGCATCTTTTTGCACCTCTAATGCCTCTTTCTGCACCTCTCATGCATGTTTCTGCATTTCTCTTGCACCTTTCTGCAGCTCACTCTCTTTCTGCACATCTCTTGCCTCTGTCTCCACTTCTCTTGCTTCATTCTGCAGCTCTCTTGCCTCCTTCTGCACCTCTCTTGAATCTTTCTCCAGCTCACGCTCTTCTTTCTCCACCTCTCATACCTCTTTCTGCACCTCTGTTGCCTCTTTATGCGCCTCTCTTGCCTCGGTCTGTACTTCTCTTCCCTGTTTCTGCAGCTCACTCTCTACTTTCTGCACATCTCTTCCCTCTTTCTGCACCTCTCTTCCCTCTTTTAGCAGCTCACTCTCTACTTTCTGCACCTGTCTTGCCTCTTTCTGCACCTCTCTTGCCTCTTTCTGTACCTTTCTTCTACCTGCACCTCTCTTGACTCTTGCTGCACCTCTCTTGCCTCTTTCTGCTCTTCTCTTGCCTCATTCTGCACCTTTCTTCCTCTTTCTGCAACTTTCTTGCCTCTTTCTACATGTCTTACCTTTTTTTGCACCTCTAATGCCTCTTTCTTGTTAGACAGGCCTCACAGACGGTTTGCTCCCTCCCCGCACGACAGGGCCCGAACTCCGGCCCACCTGGCATACCCCCGCGACAAGCACCCGTACTCCGTCTTCCGACGGACCCTCTGCCCTCGGACCCCTACTCATCACGGGGTCCAGCCCCACCGGCTTCCCCGGCCGGGTCAAGCCGCCCTCTTGGGCCCTGCACCACGCGGCCGCATGGCCTCACCTCGACCCTAACCCCGGGCCTGGCCGGCCCCGACATCCCGGCACCACCATCCACCCAGGAGGTGAGCGGACCACTTGGCAGGTCAATGGGAGAAAGAAGTACCAAGGGCTCTCCCCCGCCAGGTGCCGATCGCCCCCAGCTCCCCCAGGCACTGGCTCCACCCCCTGCTGGGTGTCTGGACACCTTCATCCCGGACCCTCCGACCTCCAAGTGCGAGGGTCCGGACATCAAAGGGCACCAGCCCTATAACTGAGGCAGCTCCGGAGCAGGAAGGCAGTTGTATCCTGGAGTCGAGAGACACCGAGTGAACTCAACCTTGACGGTCTACTGGCGCTGCCGTAGCCGCTCTTGTGAACCATCGTCCTGCCTGCTGGCGCTGCCGCGGCCTTCTGCAACATTCATCTTCCTGGGACCTGCTGGCGCTGCCGCGGCCCGTTGTAACGACCATCCTCACCGGGACCTGCTGGCGCTGCCGCGGCCTTCTGCAACATTCATCTTCCTGGGACCTGCTGGCGCTGCCGCGGCCCGTTGTAACGACCATCCTCACCGGGACCTGCTGGCGCTGCCGCGGCCTTCTGCAACCTTCATCTTCCTGGGACCTGCTGGCGCTGCCGCGGCCCGTTGTAACGACCATCCGCACCGGGACCTGCTGGCGCTGCCGCGGACCGTACCACCTAACCACCAAGCTCGAGGATTGTGAGCTCATCATCCTCTCATCCGAACTACCTGATTGGTAAATAGACTGTCCCGCTACCCCCTTCCCTACCTTGCGAGACTCTAATCGAGGGGACCCCTGAGTCCAGACCTCCTTGTACCATTCAACCGTACCTTAAATAAGTGCTTATAAAGAACACTGAACCTTATCCGTGTGTGATATCTGTCTGTGGGGGGGAAGTTACTTGTCTGTACGATCACTGGAGACGGCTCTCCCCGGAGACCTCTCCCCCTGACCCCGGCCGGCCCTCCCGGTCCGTCTACCTTTTCTAACATTGGTGGCCAGCGGCGCGATCCGAATCAACGCGTAATCGTACAGAGAGTAGCTCACCCCACGACATAAGCACGATGTCGACCAAAGATAGCAGCTCCACCGAGAAATTCCAAATGGAGAAATTAGAAGAATACAACCACCGCGAACTGAGACAATTTTGCATAGAACTTGGCATTGCTACCACCGGCCTGAGTACCAAGGATGATCTAAAGCGCGCTCTTGAGTCATGGACAGAAACTGGGGTCACAGGACCCTCCGACCAAAACAGCGTCACACCAGAGGAGAACGCCACGGCTCCCGAGGAGCGGGGAACGGGCCTCCCACAGGAGGAGATCCGAGAAAGAGACAGAGTCAGATTACACGAGTTGGAGATGGCACGACTCAAGATGGATGGGGAACTCAAGTTAGCTGAACAGAAACTCAACCTCGAGCATATGCGGCTTCGAGAGGAACGAGAAGAAAAGCAGAGACAGAGAGAGCTGGAAGAGAAAAAAATAACGCTCGAGCACGAGCGCCGACTAGCGGAAATAGAACTGCGCAAACAGAATAAGGAACTGGGGGTGCCTGAGCGACCACACACCCCGGGGCCAAGTGAGAAAAAAGTTCATATCCCCAAGGATGTTGTCCGCGAATATGTCCGAGAAGACGACATACAACAGTGGTTTAAAGCCTATGAGATCGCCATGACCTCCCACCGGATCGACCGGAGTGATTGGGGAGCCGGACTTTGGGGGAGATTTATCAACGAGGGTCGCGATGCCCTGCTGCAGCTCCCCGATCACCAAATGTCGTCCTACGACCACATGAAGGCTGCCCTCCTCACCCGCTACGGCCTCACGCCCGAGATGTACCGCCAGAGGTTCAGAGATTGCACCCGGATCCCAGGTACAACTTGGGTGGAATACGTGAACTATTTCAGCCGGGCCTTCGAGGGTTGGATCAAGGGAAGTCAGGTCACCACCTACGAACAACTCTTCAACCTTATGGTATGGGAGCACCTGTCAAACAACTGTTTCGTCGAGCTCAGGCAGCACCTACTCGACAGTAAGCTGACTGACCCCCGGCAGCTCGCCGCCGAAGCTGACCGGTGGGAAAGCACCCGAGTGGGCCGGAGAGGGCCACACGACCAGAACAGAAGCAACCAAGGCCAGCACCGTCCTCGGGGAGGAGGAGGGGGCCCGGGGCGAGGGAGAGACGCCTTACCAGCAACACCCGTGGCCAGCACCCCGCCTCCGGCCGGCCGGGGCAACCCTCCGTTGCGGCCTGGGTACCGAGCCAACGTCACGTGCCACCGGTGCCAGCGACTAGGCCACTACGCCAACGACCCGAACTGCCCGCTAAACCAAACACCCAAGCCCCGCCAGGTAGCTGCCGCTGCCCTAGGGGAAGAGCAATCATCGGAGGGACCCGAAGAGTACGAGCCGGCCCAGCAAAGGTGGGAACCGGCCGCCATGGTCCTGGCATGCTTAGGGGGAAGAGACATGGTTCCGCGGGCTCCCCTACCTGCCAACACCAGAAAATACGGTCAGTGGGTGACCATTAATGGACAGAGAGCCGAGGCCTTGCGTGACACCGGCGCCAGCGTAACGGCCGTCCGCTGTCATCTGGTGAAGCCCGAGCAGATCCTGCCGAACATTCTCTGCCCCGTCCGCTCGGCAGATAACTCTGAGAGTATGTGTAAGATGGCCTGCGTCCCGTTTGACTGGGGGGGGGTCTCCGGCCTACTGAAGGTGACGGTCCGGGACGATGCCCCCGTGGACTGCCTCCTGGGGAATGACCTCAAGAGTTCCCCGTGGGCCACCGTCGAGAAAAGAGAGCACCTGGGGATGCTGGGCCTCCCGGACTGGGCCTGCATAACCACCCGATCCATGGCCGCCCGTGCCGCCCCCCGATCCGAAGAAACCGAATGGCCAGCACCTCCGCCCCCGGTTGCCCCCGTAGAGGACAACGGCGAGTCCGACCTCCCGGACCCGACTACCGAAGAAGACGCGCAACACCAGGACCTTCCGGATCTGGCTCAGTGGCGTCAAGAAGGGGGGCCCACCCAAGAACAGTTCCGCCAGGAACAAAAGACCTGTCCCTCCCTCGAGGGACTCCGCCAACAAGCCAGTACCCAAAACACCGGGGACACCACCGGAACCCACTGGGTCTACTGGGATAACGACCTGCTCTACAGCGAGCAAAGAATCGCCGAGCTGGGGGCCGGTCGAGTTCTGGTGGTACCGCTCCGCTTCCAAGACTTTCTGCTCAACTTAGCCCACGATGTCCCCCTGGCTGGACACCTGGGCCAGGACAAAACGTACAGTCGCCTGGTGACCCACTTTTTCTGGCCGAAAATGAGGAATGACGTCCTGAACCACTGCCGATCTTGCCCCACATGCCAAGCCAGCGGGAAGAGTGGTCAGAAGCTGAAGGCCCCTCTGCAACCCTTCCCGGTGGTCGCCACCCCGTTCGAGAGGGTGGGGATAGACATTGTGGGGCCTTTGGACCCCCGCACGGCACAAGGACACAGGTTCATCTTGGTACTAGTGGACCATGCCACCCGCTACCCCGAGGCGGTACCCCTACGGACAGTGACAGCTCCGGTGGTTGGCCGGGCCCTGATGGGGATCTTCTCCCGGGTAGGCTTCCCCCGAGAAGTCGTCAGCGACCGAGGTACGAATTTCATATCTAAATACATGAAGTCCCTCTGGCAACAATGCGGGGTCACCTACAGATTCACGACCCCCTATCACCCCCAAGGGAACGGACTAGTGGAGCGTTTTAACCGCACCCTCAAGGGGATGATTGGGGGATTGGAAGAGCCTCTCCGTCGCCAGTGGGATGTACTGCTCCCGTGCCTCCTCTTCGCCTACCGGGAAGTTCCCCAGAAGTCCCTCGGTTTTAGCCCCTTCGAACTCCTGTACGGACACCCTGTGCGAGGGCCCCTCAGCCTAGTCAAGGAAGGTTGGGAGATGGCCCCCTTAACGACCCCTCCAGATGTCTTCAAATACATCCTGGCCTTACGAAACCAGACCCGGCGCTTCAGGGAGATGGCCAAGGCGAACCTCGAGGCCAGCCAGGAGGACATGAAGAGGTGGTATGATCACAATGCCTCCTCCGTTGAATTCGAGCCTGGGCAGCAAGTATGGGTGATGTCCCCCACCGAACCATGTGCCCTGCAAGATAAGTGGACGGGGCCCTTCAAAGTGGTCGAGCGTAAAAGCCCCGTCACTTACCTCATCGACATGAGGTCCCCCCGGAACCCCCTTCGGGTCCTCCACACCAACCGGCTCAAACCACACTTTGTGCGCTCCGAACTAAGCCTCTTGATGGCTACAGACAGTGGTACAGAAGAAGACTCCGAGCCCCTCCCGGATCTCCTGAAGACTCAGGAGAAGGACGGCTCCGTGGACGGGGTCCGGCTCTCTGACGCCCTCACCTCGGAGCAACGCCAGGACTGCCGGGACCTCCTGCTGCAGTTCGCTGCCCTGTTCTCCCTCACCCCCGGGGTCACCCCTTGGTGTTTGCACGACGTAGACACCGGGGACAGTCCCCCTGTCCGGCACCGGGCCTACCGCGTACCAGATCGGGTACGGGCCTGCATACAGGCGGAAGTGGCCAAGATGCTCACGATCGGGGTCATCGAGCCCTCGGACAGTCCCTGGGCCAGTCCGGTTGTATTAGTTCCCAAGGCCGCTGCCCCCGGCACCGCACCTGAACTAAGATTCTGCGTCGACTACCGGGGCGTGAACGCTGTCACCCGGACCGACGCTCATCCCATCCCCCGAGCAGACGAGCTGATCGACCGGCTGGGGGCCGCCCGCTACCTTAGTATCTTCGACCTAACGGCGGGCTACTGGCAGATCGGCCTCACACCCAGGGCTCAGGAACGGTCAGCCTTCTCCACCCCCGATGGCCACTATCAATTTAAGGTCATGCCCTTTGGCATGAAGAATGCCCCCGCCACGTTCCAACGCCTTGTGAACCAGGTCTTGGCGGGGCTCGAAGAATTCAGCGCTGCCTACCTGGACGATATCGCTGTATACAGCCGCCACTGGTCCGACCACCTCCGTCACCTCCAAGAGGTCCTACAAGCCCTCCAGCGGGCCGGCCTCACCATTAAGGCCGGCAAGTGCCAAATTGGCCAAGGGTCTGTGACCTACCTTGGGCACCAAGTGGGAAGCGGGCTAGTGGCCCCACTACAACTTAAGATTGCGGCCATCCAGTCCTGGCAGCCCCCCGTCACCCAGACCGAGGTCCGAGCCTTCTTGGGGCTCACCGGCTACTACCGGCAGTTCGTGAAGGACTACGGCAGCATCGTGGGGCCCCTCACGGGTCTCACATCCAAGAACCAACCGAAGCGGGTCAACTGGACTCCTGATTGTCAAGCGGCCTTCGAGAAGCTGAAGGCCGCCCTGTGCACCGCCCCGGTGCTCCAGGCCCCCGATTACAGTCGGGAATTTGTGGTGCAGACCGACGCCTCCGACCACGGCATCGGAGCCGTCCTCTCTCAGTTGAACCCCGAAGGTCATGACCAGCCAGTGGCCTTCATCAGTCGACGTCTCCTGGCCCGAGAACAGCGTTGGAGCACCATCGAGAGGGAGGCATTTGCAGTAGTGTGGGCCCTCAAAAAGCTCCGACCCTATCTCTTCGGTACCCACTTCCGGGTACAAACCGACCATCGACCCCTGCAATGGCTGATGCAGATGCGGGGGGAGAACCCAAAACTCTTGCGCTGGTCCATTTCCCTGCAGGGAATGGACTTCACCGTGGAGCACCGACCAGGCCAAGACCACGCCAACGCGGATGGCCTGTCCCGCTTTTTCCGCCTCGACGAAGAGAGTCCCCAAGGAGATGGGTGACTCTCCCCGCCTTCAGCTGGGGGGGACGCATGTTGGACAGGCCTCACAGACGGTTTGCTCCCTCCCCGCACGACAGGGCCCGAACTCCGGCCCACCTGGCATACCCCCGCGACAAGCACCCGTACTCCGTCTTCCGACGGACCCTCTGCCCTCGGACCCCTACTCATCACGGGGTCCAGCCCCACCGGCTTCCCCGGCCGGGTCAAGCCGCCCTCTTGGGCCCTGCACCACGCGGCCGCATGGCCTCACCTCGACCCTAACCCCGGGCCTGGCCGGCCCCGACATCCCGGCACCACCATCCACCCAGGAGGTGAGCGGACCACTTGGCAGGTCAATGGGAGAAAGAAGTACCAAGGGCTCTCCCCCGCCAGGTGCCGATCGCCCCCAGCTCCCCCAGGCACTGGCTCCACCCCCTGCTGGGTGTCTGGACACCTTCATCCCGGACCCTCCGACCTCCAAGTGCGAGGGTCCGGACATCAAAGGGCACCAGCCCTATAACTGAGGCAGCTCCGGAGCAGGAAGGCAGTTGTATCCTGGAGTCGAGAGACACCGAGTGAACTCAACCTTGACGGTCTACTGGCGCTGCCGTAGCCGCTCTTGTGAACCATCGTCCTGCCTGCTGGCGCTGCCGCGGCCTTCTGCAACATTCATCTTCCTGGGACCTGCTGGCGCTGCCGCGGCCCGTTGTAACGACCATCCTCACCGGGACCTGCTGGCGCTGCCGCGGCCTTCTGCAACATTCATCTTCCTGGGACCTGCTGGCGCTGCCGCGGCCCGTTGTAACGACCATCCTCACCGGGACCTGCTGGCGCTGCCGCGGCCTTCTGCA
Source organism: Triturus cristatus (assembly GCF_964204655.1). Taxonomy (NCBI): domain Eukaryota; kingdom Metazoa; phylum Chordata; class Amphibia; order Caudata; family Salamandridae; genus Triturus; species Triturus cristatus. The sequence continues at coordinate 821,726,041 of NC_140579.1, read as the reverse complement.
ACCTTCATCTTCCTGGGACCTGCTGGCGCTGCCGCGGCCCGTTGTAACGACCATCCGCACCGGGACCTGCTGGCGCTGCCGCGGACCGTACCACCTAACCACCAAGCTCGAGGATTGTGAGCTCATCATCCTCTCATCCGAACTACCTGATTGCTTGGTAAATAGACTGTCCCGCTACCCCCTTCCCTACCTTGCGAGACTCTAATCGAGGGGACCCCTGAGTCCAGACCTCCTTGTACCATTCAACCGTACCTTAAATAAGTGCTTATAAAGAACACTGAACCTTATCCGTGTGTGATATCTGTCTGTGGGGGGGAAGTTACTTGTCTGTACGATCACTGGAGACGGCTCTCCCCGGAGACCTCTCCCCCTGACCCCGGCCGGCCCTCCCGGTCCGTCTACCTTTTCTAACATTTCTGTATCACTCTTGCCTCTTTCTGCACCTCTTGCCTCTTTCTGCAGCTCACTCTTTTTTCTGCACCTGTCTTGCCTCTTTCTGCACCTCTCTTGCATCTTTCTGTACCTTTCTTCTTCTTTCTGCACCTCTCTTGCCTCTTTCTGCACCACTCTTGCCTCTTTCTGCTCTTCACTTGCCTCTTTCAGCACCTTTCTTCCTCTTTTTGCACCTCTAATGCATCTTTTTGCACTTCTCTTGCATTTTTCTGCTTTTCTCTTGCCTATGTTTGCAGCTCACTCTCTTCTTTCTGCACCTCTCTTGCTTCTTTCTGCACCTTTCTTTCTCTTTCTGAAACTTTCTTGCCACTTTCTGCAGCTCATTCTCTTCTTTCTGCGCCTCTTACCTCTTTCTGCACCTCTCTTACCTCTTTCTGCACCTCTTTTGCAGCTTTCTGCACCTCTCTTGCCTCTTTCTCCAGCTCACTCTCTTCTTTCTGCACCTCTCATGCCTCTTTTTGCACATCTAATGCCTCTTTCTGCAGCTCTCTTGCCTCGTTCTGCACCTCTCTTGCCTCTTTCTGCAGCTCACTCTCTTCTTTCTCCACCTCTCATGCCTCTTTCTGCACCTCTGTTGCCTCTTTATGCGCCTCTCTTGCCTCGTTCTGCACCACTCTTGCTTCTTTCTGCAGCTCGCTCTTCTTTCTGCACCTCTCTTGCCTCTTTCTGCACCTCTCTTCCCTGTTTCTGCAGTGCACTCTCTACTTTATGCACATCTCTTCCCTCTTTCTGCATCTCTCTTCCCTCTTTTGGCAGCTGACTCTCTACTTTCTGCACCTGTCTTGCCTCTTTCTGCACCTCTCTTGCCTCTTTCTGTACCTTTCTTCTTTCTGCACCTCTCTTGCCTCTTGCTGCACCTCTCTTGCCTCTTTCTGCTCTTCTCTTGCCTCTTTCCTTACTGTACTTGCCTCTTTCTGCACCTTTCTTCCTCTTTCTGCAACTCTCTTGCCTCTTTCTACATGTCTTACTTTTTTTTGCACCTCTAATGCCTCTTTCTGTACCTCTCTTGCATTTTTCTGCATTTCTATTGCCTATTTCTGCAGCTCACTCTCTTCTTTCTGCACCCCTCTTGCTTCTTTGTACACCTGTCTTTCTCTTTCTGCACCTCTCGCCACTTTCGGCAGCTCATTCTCTTCTTTCTGTACCTCTTACCTCTTTCTGCACCTCTCTTGCATTTTTCTGCATTTCTCTTGCCTATTTCTGCAGCTCGCTTTCTTCTTTCTGTACCTCTCTTGCTTCTTTCTACACCTGTCTCTCCTTCTGCACCTCTCTTGCCACTTTCTGCAGCTCATTCTCTTCTTTCTGCACCTCTTACCTCTTTCTGCACATCTCTTCCCTCTTTCTGCACCTCTCTTCCCTCTTTCGGCTGCTCACTCTCTACTTTCTGGACCTCTCTTGCCTGATTCTACACCTCTCTTGCCTGTTTATGCACCTCGCTTGCCTTTCAGCACATCTCTTGCTTCTTTCTGCTGCTCACTCTTCTTTCTGCACCTCTACTGCCTCTTTCTGTACCACTTTTGCCTCTTTCTGCACCTCTCTTGCCTCTTTCTGCAGCTCACTCTCTTCTTTCTGCACCTGTCTTGCTTCTTTCTGCACCTATCTTGCCTCTTTCTGTACCTTTCTTCTTTTTCTGCACCTGTCTTGCCTCTTTCTATACCTCTCTTGCCTCTTTCTGTACCTTTCTTTTTCCTTCTGCACCTATCTTGCCTCTTCCTGCACCTCTCTTGCCTCTTTCTGATCTTTACTCGCCTCTTTCAGCACCTTTTTTCCTCTTTTTGCACCTCTAATGCATCTTTCTGTACCTCTCTTGCAATTTCCTGCATTTCTCTTGCCTATTTTTGCAGCTCACTCTCTTCTTTCTGTACCCCTCTTTCTTCTTTCTGCACCTTTCTTTCTCTTTCTGCTACTCACTTGCCACTTTCTGCAGCTCATTCTCTTCTTTCTGCACCTCTTTCCTCTTTCTGCACCTCTCTTACCTCTTTCTGTACCTCTTTTGCTCCTTTCTGCACCTCTCTTGACTCTTTCTCCAGCTCACTCTCTTCTTTCTGCACCTCTCATGCCTCTTTTTGCACCTCTAATGCCTCTTTCTGCACTTCTTGTGCATGTTTCTGCATTTCTCTTGCCTCTTTCTGCAGCTCACTCTCTTTCTGCACATCTCTTGCCTCTGTCTCCACTTCTCTTGCTTCATTCTGCAGCTCTCTTACCTCGTTCTGCAACTCTCTTGCCTCTTTCTCCAGCTCACGCTCTTCTTTCTCCACCTCTCATGCCTCTTTCTGCACCTCTGTTGCCTCTTTATGCGCCTCTCTTGCCTCTGTCTGCACTTCTCTTCCCAGTTTCTCCAGCTCACTCTCTACTTTCTGCACATCTCTTCCCTCTCTCTGCACCTCTCTTCCCTCTTTTGGCAGCTCACTCTCTACTTTCTGCACCTGTCTTGCCTCTTTCTGCACCTCTCTTGCCTCTTTCTGTACCTTTATTCTTGCTGCACCTCTCTTGCCTCTTGCTGCACCCCTCTTGCCTCTTTCTGCTCTTCTCTTGCCTCTTTCTGCACCTTTCTTCCTCTTTCTGCAACTCTCTTGCCTCTTTCTACATGTCTTACCTTTTTTGCACCTCTAATGCCTCTTTCTGTACCTCTCTTGCATTTTTCTGCATTTCTCTTGCCTCTTTCTGCAGTTCACTCTCTTCTTTCTGCACCTCTATTGCTTCTTTCTACACCTGTCTTTCTCTTTCTGCACCTCTTGCCACTTTCGGCAGCTCATTCTCTTCTTTCTGTACCTCTTACCTCTTTCTGCACCTCTCTTGCATTTTTCTGCATTTCTCTTGCCTATTTCTGCAGCTCACTTTCTTCTTTCGGTACCTCTCTTGCTTCTTTCTACACCTGTCTCTCTTTCTGCACCTCTCTTGCCACTTTCTGCAGCTCATTCTCTTCTTTCTGCACCTCTTACCTCTTTCTGCACAACTCTTCCCTCGTTCTGCATCTCTCTTCCCTCTTTCGGCTGCTCACTCTCTACTTTCTGTACCTCTCTTGCCTGTTTCTGCACCTCTCTTGCCTGTTTATGCACCTCGCTTGCCTCTTTCAGCACACCTCTTGCTTCTTTCTGCTGCTTACTCTTCTTTCTGCACCTCTCCTGCCTATTCATGTACCGCTCTTGCCTCTTTCTGCACCTCTCTTGCATCTTTCTGTACCTTTCTTCTTCTTTCTGCACCTCTCTTGCCTCTTCCTGTACCTCTCTTGCCTCTTTCTGCTCTTCACTTGCCTCTTTCAGCACCTTTTTTCCTCTTTTTGCACCTCTAATGCATCTTTCTGCACCTCTCTTGCAATTTCCTGCATTTCTCTTGCCTATGTTTGCAGCTCACCCTCTTCTTTATGCACCTCTCTTACTTCTTTCTGCACCTTTCTTTCTCTTTCTGCCCCTCTCTTGCCACTTTCTGCAGCTCATTCTCTTTTTCCTGTGCCTCTTACCTCTTTCTGCACCTCTTTTACCTCTTTCTGCACCTCTTTTGCACCTTTCTGCACCTCTCTTGCCTCTTTCTCCAGCTCACTCTCTTCTTTCTGTACCTCTCATGCCTCTTTGCACCTCTAATGCCTCTGTCTGCCCCTCTCTTGCATTTTTTTCGCTTGCCATTTTCTGCAGTTCACTCTCTTTCTGCACATCTCTTGCGTCTGTCTGCACTTCTCTTGCATCTTTCTTCAGCTCTCTTGCCTCGCTCTGCACTTCTCTTGCCTCTTTCTCCAGCTCACTCTCTTCTTTCTGCACCTCTCATGCCTCTTTCTGCACCTCTGTTGCCTCTTTATATGCCTCTCTTGCCTCTGTCTGCACTTCTCTTGCCTCTTTCTGCAGCTCTCTTGCCTCGTTCTGCACCTCTCTTGCCTCATTCTGCAACTCTCTTGCCTCTTTCTGCAGCTCACTCTTTTTTCTGCACCTCTCTTGCCTCTTTCTGCACCTCTCTTCCCTGTTTCTGCAGCTCACTCTCTACTTTCTGAACATCTCTTCCCTCTTTCTGCACCTCTCTTCCCTCTTTTGGCAGCTCACTCTCTACTTTCTGCAACCTGCTTGCCTCTTTCTGCACCTTTCTTCCTCTTTATGCAACTCTCTTGCCTCTTTCTACATGTCTTACCTATTTTCGCACCTCTAATGCTTCTTTCTGTACCTCTCTTGCATTTTTCTGTGTTTCTCTTGCCTCTTTCTGTAGCTCACTCTCTTCTTTCTGCACCTCTCTTGCTTCTTTCTACACCTGTCTTTCTCTTTCTGCACCTCTTGCCACTTTCGGCAGCTCATTCTCTTCTTTCTGTACCTCTTTCCTCTTTCTGCACCTCTCTTGCATTTTTCTGCATGTCTCTTGCCTATTTCTGCAGCTCACTTTCTTCTTTCTGTACCTCTCTTGCTTCTTTCTACACCAGTCTCTCTTTCTGCACCTCTCTTGCCACTTTCTGTAGCTCATTCTCTTCTTTCTGCACCTCTTACCTCTTTCTGCACATCTCTCCCCTCTTTCTCCAGCTCACTCTCTACTTTCTGCACCTCTCTTGCCTGATTCTGCACCTCTCTTGCCTGTTTCTGCACCTCGCTTGCCTCTTTCAGCACATCTCTTGCTTTTTTCTGCTGCTCACTCTTCTTTCTGGACCTCTCCTGTCTCTTTTTGTATGACTCTTGCCTCTTTCTGCACCTCTCTTGCCTCTTTCTGCAGCTCACTCTCTTCTTTCTGCACCTGTCTTGCTTCTTTCTGCACCTCTCTTGCCTCTTTCTGTACCTCTCTTCTTCTTTCTGCACCTCTCTTGCCTCTTTCTGCACCTCTCTTGCCTCTTTCTGCTCTTCTCTTGCCTCTTTCTGCTCTTCACTTGCCTTTTTCAGCACCTTTCTTCCTCTTTTTGCACCTCTAATGCATCTTTCTTGCATTTTTCGGCATTTCTCTTGCCTATTTCTGCAGCTCACTCTTCTTTCTGCACATCTCTTGCCTCTTTCTGCACCTCTCTTACCCCTTTCTGCAGCTCACTCTCTTCTTTCTGCACCTCTCTTGCTTCTTTGTGTACCTTTCTTTCTCTCTCTGCACCTCTCTTGCCACTTTCTGCAGCTCATTCTCTTCTTTCTGCGCCTCTTATCTCTTTATGCAACTCTCTTACCACTTTCTGCACCTCTTTTGCATCTTTCTGCACTTCTCTTGCCTCTTTCTCCAGCTCACTCTCTTCTTTCTGCACCTCCCATGCCTCTTTTGGCACCTCTAATGCCTCTTTCTGCACCTCTCTTACATTTCTCTGCATTTCTCTTGCCACTTTCTGCAGCTCACTCTTTTCTTTCTGCACATCTCTTGCCTCTTTCTGCTGCTCACTCTCTTCTTTCTGCACCTCTCTTGCCTCTTTCTGCACCTCTCTTTTGCCTCTTTTGCCAGCTCACTCTCTACTTTCTGCACCTCTCTTGCCTCTTTCTGCACCTCTCTTGCCTGTTTCTGCACCGCTCTTGCCTCTTTCTGCACATCTCTCGCTTCTTTCTGCTGCTCACTCTTCTTTCTGTACCTCTCTTGCCTCTTTCTGCACCTCTCCTGCCTCTTTCTGCACATCTCTTACCTCTTTCTGCAGCTCACTCTCTTCTTTCTGCACCTCTCTTGCCTCTTTCTGCACCTCTCTTGCCTGTTTCTGCACCGCTCTTGCCTCTTTCTGCACATCTCTCGCTTCTTTCTGCTGCTCACTCTTCTTTCTGTACCTCTCTTGCCTCTTTCTGCACCTCTCCTGCCTCTTTCTGCACATCTCTTACCTCTTTCTGCAGCTCACTCTCTTCTTTCTGCACCTGTCTTGCCTCTTTCTGCACCTCTCTTGCCTCTTTCTGTACCTTTCTTCTCTCTGCACCTCTCTTGCCTCTTTTTGCACCTCTCTTGCCTCTTTCTGCTCTTCTCTTGCCTCTTTCTGCACTTTACTTGTCTCTTTCTGTGCCTTTCTGCCTCTTTCTGCACATCTCTTGCCTCTTTTGACATGTCTTACCTCTTTTTGCAGCTCTAATGCCTCTTTCTGTACCTCTCTTCCATTTTTCTGCATTTCTCTTGCCTATTTCTGCCGCTCACTCTCTTCTTTCTGCATCTCTCTTGCTTCTTTCTATACCTGTCTTTCTCTTTCTGCACCTCTCTTGCACTTTCTGTTGCTCATTCTCTTCTTTCTGCACGTCTCTTGCCTCTTTCTGCACCTCTTTTGCATCTTTCTGCACTTGTCTTGCCTCTTTCTCCAGCTCACTGTCTTCCATCTGCACCTCTCATGCCTCTTTCTGCATCTCTCTTTCCTCTTTCTGCAGCTCTCTCTTCTTTCTGCACCTCTCTTGCCTCTTTCGGACCCATTCTTGCCTCTCTCTGTACCTGTCTTGCCTTTTTCTGCACCTCTCTTCTTTCTGCATCTCTCTTGCCTCTTCTGCTCCTCTCTTGCCTATATTTTTACCTCTCTTGCCTCTTTCTGCACCTCTTGCCTCTTTCTGCACCTCTCTTTCCTCTTTCTGCACCTCCATTGCCTCTTTCTGCGCTTCTCATGCATCTTTCTGCCCCTTTCTTCCTATTTCTGCATTTCTCTTGCTATTGCCTCTTTCTGCACCTTTCTTCATCTTTCTGTACTTCTCTTGCCTCTCCCTGCACCTCCCTTTCCTCTTTGTGCACCTCCCTCTCTTCTTAATGCACCTCTCTTGCTTCTATCTGTGCTTCTATTGCTTCTTTCTGCACCTATCTTCCTCATTCTGCACCTCTGTGGTCTCTTTCTGCACATCTGTTGCCCCCTTCTGCACCTCTCTTGCCTCTTTTTGCTGTTCAATCTCTTCTTCATGCACCTCTCTTGCCTCTTTTTCACCTCTCTTGCCTCTTTCTGCACATTTCTTGCCTCTTTCTGTACTACTCTTGCCTCTTTCTGCACATCTCTTGCCTCTTTCTGCAGCACTCTTGCCTTTTTCTGTAACACTCTTGCCTCTTTGTATGCCTCTCTTGCCTCTCTCTACCCCCTTGCCTCTTTCTGCACCTCTCTTCTTTCTGTACCTCTCTTGACTCTTTCTGTACCTCTTGCCTCTTTCTGCACCTCTCTTGCTTCTTTCGGAAGCTCACTCTTCTTTCTGCACCTCTCTAGCCTCTTTCTGCAACTGTCTTCTTCTTTCTGCACCTCTCTTGCCTCCTTCTCCTCTCCTCTTGCCCCTTTCTGCACTTCACTTGCCTCTTTCTGCGCCTTTGTTCCTCTTTCTCCACCTCTCTTGCCTCTTGCTGCAACTCTCTTGTATCTTTCTGCACCTCTCTAGGCTCTTTTGGCACCTCTCTTGCCTCTTTCTGTACCTCTCTTGCCTCTTTATGCACCTCTCTTGCATCTTTCTGCAGCTCACTCTCTTCTTTCTGCACCTCTCGCTTCTTTCTGCACCTTTCTTTCTCTTTCTGCACCTCTCTTGCCACTTTCTGCAGCTCACTCTCTTCTTTCTGCACCTCTCGCTTCTTTCTGTGGTTCTATTGCTTCTTTCTGCACATATCTTCCTCTTTATGCACCTCTCTTCTTTTTACACCTCTCTTGCCTCTTTCTGCACCTCTGTTGTCTCTTTATGCGCCTCTCTTGCCTCTGTCTGCACTTCTCTTGCTTCTTTCTGCAGCTCTCTTGCCTCGTTCTGCACCTCTCTTGCCTCTTTCTTTAGCTCTCTCTTCTTTCTGCACCTACCTTGCCTCTTTCTGTACCTCTCTTTCCTCTTTCTGCATCTCACTCTCTTCTTTCTGCACTATTCTTGCTTCTTTCTACACCTTACTTTCTCTTTCTGCACCTCTCTTGCCACTTTCTGCAGCTCACTCTCTTCTATCTGCACCTCTCGCTTCTTTCTGTGCTTCTAAGCTTATTTCTGCATCTATCTTCCTCTTTCTGCACCTCTCTTCTTTTTACACCTCTCTTGCCTCTTTCTGCACCTCTGTTGCTTCTTTATGCACCTCTCTTGCCTCTGTCTGTACTTCTCTTGCTTCTTTCTGCAGCTCTCTTGCCTCATTCTGCACCTCTCTTGCCTCTTTCTGAGGTTTACTCTCTTCTTTCTGCACATCTCTTGTCTCTTTCTGCACCTCTCTTCCCGGTTTCTGCAGCTCACTCTCTACTTTCTGCACCTCTCTTGCCTGTTTCTGCACATCTCTTGCTTCTTTCTGCTGCTCACTCTTCTTTCTGCACCTCTCTTGCCTCTTTCTGTACCACTCCTGCCTCTGTCTGCAGCTCACTCTCTTCTTTCTGCACCTGTCTTGCCTCTTTCTGCACCTCTAATGCCTCTTTCTGCAACTCTCTTGCCTACTTCTGCAGCTCACTCTCTTCTTTCTGCACCTCTCTTGCTTCTTTCTGCACCTTTCTTTCTCTTTCTGAAACTTTCTTGCCACTTTCTGCAGCTCATTCTCTTCTTTCTGCACCTCTTACCTCTTTCTGCACCTCTCTTACCTCTTTCTGCACCTCTTTTGCAGCTTTCTGCACCTCTCTTGCCTCTTTCTCCAGCTCACTCTCTTCTTTCTGCACCTCTCATGCCTCTTTTTGCACATCTAATGCCTCTTTCTGCAGCTCTCTTGCCTCGTTCTGCACCTCTCTTGCCTCTTTCTGCAGCTCACTCTCTTCTTTCTCCACCTCTCATGCCTCTTTCTGCACCTCTGTTGCCTCTTTATGCGCCTCTCTTGCCTCGTTCTGCACCACTCTTGCTTCTTTCTGCAGCTCGCTCTTCTTTCTGCACCTCTCTTGCCTCTTTCTGCACCTCTCTTCCCTGTTTCTGCAGTGCACTCTCTACTTTATGCACATCTCTTCCCTCTTTCTGCATCTCTCTTCCCTCTTTTGGCAGCTGACTCTCTACTTTCTGCACCTGTCTTGCCTCTTTCTGCACCTCTCTTGCCTCTTTCTGTACCTTTCTTCTTTCTGCACCTCTCTTGCCTCTTGCTGCACCTCTCTTGCCTCTTTCTGCCCTTCTCTTGCCTCTTTCCTTACTGTACTTGCCTCTTTCTGCACCTTTCTTCCTCTTTCTGCAACTCTCTTGCCTCTTTCTACATGTCTTACCTTTTTTTGCACCTCTAATGCCTCTTTCTGTACCTCTCTTGCATTTTTCTGCATTTCTATTGCCTATTTCTGCAGCTCACTCTCTTCTTTCTGCACCCCTCTTGCTTCTTTGTACACCTGTCTTTCTCTTTCTGCACCTCTCACCACTTTCGGCAGCTCATTCTCTTCTTTCTGTACCTCTTACCTCTTTCTGCACCTCTCTTGCATTTTTCTGCATTTCTCTTGCCTATTTCTGCAGCTCGCTTTCTTCTTTCTGTACCTCTCTTGCTTCTTTCTACACCTGTCTCTCCTTCTGCACCTCTCTTGCCACTTTCTGCAGCTCATTCTCTTCTTTCTGCACCTCTTACCTCTTTCTGCACATCTCTTCCCTCTTTCTGCACCTCTCTTCCCTCTTTCGGCTGCTCACTCTCTACTTTCTGGACCTCTCTTGCCTGATTCTATACCTCTCTTGCCTGTTTATGCACCTCGCTTGCCTTTCAGCACATCTCTTGCTTCTTTCTGCTGCTCACTCTTCTTTCTGCACCTCTACTGCCTCTTTCTGTACCACTCTTGCCTCTTTCTGCACCTCTCTTGCCTCTTTCTGCAGCTCACTCTCTTCTTTCTGCACCTGTCTTGCTTCTTTCTGCACCTATCTTGCCTCTTTCTGTACCTTTCTTCTTTTTTCTGCACCTGTCTTGCCTCTTTCTATACCTCTCTTGCCTCTTTCTGTACCTTTCTTTTTCCTTCTGCACCTATCTTGCCTCTTCCTGCACCTCTCTTGCCTCTTTCTGATCTTTACTCGCCTCTTTCAGCACCTTTTTTCCTCTTTTTGCACCTCTAATGCATCTTTCTGTACCTCTCTTGCAATGTCCTGCATTTCTCTTGCCTATTTTTGCAGCTCACTCTCTTCTTTCTGCACCCCTCTTTCTTCTTTCTGCACCTTTCTTTCTCTTTCTGCTACTCACTTGCCACTTTCTGCAGCTCATTCTCTTCTTTCTGCACCTCTTTCCTCTTTCTGCACCTCTCTTACCTCTTTCTGTACCTCTTTTGCTCCTTTCTGCACCTCTCTTGACTCTTTCTCCAGCTCACTCTCTTCTTTCTGTACCTCTCATGCCTCTTTTTGCACCTCTAATGCCTCTTTCTGCACCTCTTGTGCATGTTTCTGCATTTCTCTTGCCTCTTTCTGCAGCTCACTCTCTTTCTGCACATCTCTTGCCTCTGTCTCCACTTCTCTTGCTTCATTCTGCAGCTCTCTTACCTCGTTCTGCAACTCTCTTGCCTCTTTCTCCAGCTCACGCTCTTCTTTCTCCACCTCTCATGCCTCTTTCTGCACCTCTGTTGCCTCTTTATGCGCCTCTCTTGCCTCTGTCTGCACTTCTCTTCCCAGTTTCTCCAGCTCACTCTCTACTTTCTGCACATCTCTTCCCTCTCTCTGCACCTCTCTTCCCTCTTTTGGCAGCTCACTCTCTACTTTCTGCACCTGTCTTGCCTCTTTCTGCACCTCTCTTGCCTCTTTCTGTACCTTTATTCTTGCTGCACCTCTCTTGCCTCTTGCTGCACCCCTCTTGCCTCTTTCTGCTCTTCTCTTGCCTCTTTCTGCACCTTTCTTCCTCTTTCTGCAACTCTCTTGCCTCTTTCTACATGTCTTACCTTTTTTGCACCTCTAATGCCTCTTTCTGTACCTCTCTTGCATTTTTCTGCATTTCTCTTGCCTCTTTCTGCAGTTCACTCTCTTCTTTCTGCACCTCTATTGCTTCTTTCTACACCTGTCTTTCTCTTTCTGCACCTCTTGCCACTTTCGGCAGCTCATTCTCTTCTTTCTGTACCTCTTACCTCTTTCTGCACCTCTCTTGCATTTTTCTGCATTTCTCTTGCCTATTTCTGCAGCTCACTTTCTTCTTTCGGTACCTCTCTTGCTTCTTTCTACACCTGTCTCTCTTTCTGCACCTCTCTTGCCACTTTCTGCAGCTCATTCTCTTCTTTCTGCACCTCTTACCTCTTTCTGCACAACTCTTCCCTCGTTCTGCATCTCTCTTCCCTCTTTCGGCTGCTCACTCTCTACTTTCTGTACCTCTCTTGCCTGTTTCTGCACCTCTCTTGCCTGTTTATGCACCTCGCTTGCCTCTTTCAGCACACCTCTTGCTTCTTTCTGCTGCTTACTCTTCTTTCTGCACCTCTCCTGCCTATTCATGTACCGCTCTTGCCTCTTTCTGCACCTCTCTTGCATCTTTCTGTACCTTTCTTCTTCTTTCTGCACCTCTCTTGCCTCTTCCTGTACCTCTCTTGCCTCTTTCTGCTCTTCACTTGCCTCTTTCAGCACCTTTTTTCCTCTTTTTGCACCTCTAATGCATCTTTCTGCACCTCTCTTGCAATTTCCTGCATTTCTCTTGCCTATGTTTGCAGCTCACCCTCTTCTTTATGCACCTCTCTTACTTCTTTCTGCACCTTTCTTTCTCTTTCTGCCCCTCTCTTGCCACTTTCTGCAGCTCATTCTCTTTTTCCTGTGCCTCTTACCTCTTTCTGCACCTCTTTTACCTCTTTCTGCACCTCTTTTGCACCTTTCTGCACCTCTCTTGCCTCTTTCTCCAGCTCACTCTCTTCTTTCTGCACCTCTCATGCCTCTTTGCACCTCTAATGCCTCTGTCTGCCCCTCTCTTGCATTTTTTTCACTTGCCATTTTCTGCAGCTCACTCTCTTTCTGCACATCTCTTGCTTCTGTCTGCACTTCTCTTGCATCTTTCTTCAGCTCTCTTGCCTCGCTCTGCACTTCTCTTGCCTCTTTCTCCAGCTCACTCTCTTCTTTCTGCACCTCTCATGCCTCTTTCTGCACCTCTGTTGCCTCTTTATATGCCTCTCTTGCCTCTGTCTGCACTTCTCTTGCCTCTTTCTGCAGCTCTCTTGCCTCGTTCTGCACCTCTCTTGCCTCATTCTGCAACTCTCTTGCCTCTTTCTGCAGCTCACTCTTTTTTCTGCACCTCTCTTGCCTCTTTCTGCACCTCTCTTCCCTGTTTCTGCAGCTCACTCTCTACTTTCTGAACATCTCTTCCCTCTTTCTGCACCTCTCTTCCCTCTTTTGGCAGCTCACTCTCTACTTTCTGCAACCTGCTTGCCTCTTTCTGCACCTTTCTTCCTCTTTATGCAACTCTCTTGCCTCTTTCTACATGTCTTACCTATTTTCGCACCTCTAATGCTTCTTTCTGTACCTCTCTTGCATTTTTCTGTGTTTCTCTTGCCTCTTTCTGTAGCTCACTCTCTTCTTTCTGCACCTCTCTTGCTTCTTTCTACACCTGTCTTTCTCTTTCTGCACCTCTTGCCACTTTCGGCAGCTCATTCTCTTCTTTCTGTACCTCTTTCCTCTTTCTGCACCTCTCTTGCATTTTTCTGCATGTCTCTTGCTTATTTCTGCAGCTCACTTTCTTCTTTCTGTACCTCTCTTGCTTCTTTCTACACCAGTCTCTCTTTCTGCACCTCTCTTGCCACTTTCTGTAGCTCATTCTCTTCTTTCTGCACCTCTTACCTCTTTCTGCACATCTCTCCCCTCTTTCTCCAGCTCACTCTCTACTTTCTGCACCTCTCTTGCCTGATTCTGCACCTCTCTTGCCTGTTTCTGCACCTCGCTTGCCTCTTTCAGCACATCTCTTGCTTTTTTCTGCTGCTCACTCTTCTTTCTGCACCTCTCCTGTCTCTTTTTGTATGACTCTTGCCTCTTTCTGCACCTCTCTTGCCTCTTTCTGCAGCTCACTCTCTTCTTTCTGCACCTGTCTTGCTTCTTTCTGCACCTATCTTGCCTCTTTCTGTACCTCTCTTCTTCTTTCTGCACCTCTCTTGCCTCTTTCTGCACCTCTCTTGCCTCTTTCTGCTCTTCTCTTGCCTCTTTCTGCTCTTCACTTGCCTTTTTCAGCACCTTTCTTCCTCTTTTTGCACCTCTAATGCATCTTTCTTGCATTTTTCGGCATTTCTCTTGCCTATTTCTGCAGCTCACTCTTCTTTCTGCACATCTCTTGCCTCTTTCTGCACCTCTCTTACCCCTTTCTGCAGCTCACTCTCTTCTTTCTGCACCTCTCTTGCTTCTTTGTGCACCTTTCTTTCTCTCTCTGCACCTCTCTTGCCACTTTCTGCAGCTCATTCTCTTCTTTCTGCGCCTCTTATCTCTTTATGCAACTCTCTTACCACTTTCTGCACCTCTTTTGCATCTTTCTGCACTTCTCTTGCCTCTTTCTCCAGCTCACTCTCTTCTTTCTGCACCTCCCATGCCTCTTTTGGCACCTCTAATGCCTCTTTCTGCACCTCTCTTACATTTCTCTGCATTTCTCTTGCCACTTTCTGCAGCTCACTCTTTTCTTTCTGCACATCTCTTGCCTCTTTCTGCTGCTCACTCTCTTCTTTCTGCACCTCTCTTGCCTCTTTCTGCACCTCTCTTTTGCCTCTTTTGCCAGCTCACTCTCTACTTTCTGCACCTCTCTTGCCTCTTTCTGCACCTCTCTTGCCTGTTTCTGCACCGCTCTTGCCTCTTTCTGCACATCTCTCGCTTCTTTCTGCTGCTCACTCTTCTTTCTGTACCTCTCTTGCCTCTTTCTGCACCTCTCCTGCCTCTTTCTGCACATCTCTTACCTCTTTCTGCAGCTCACTCTCTTCTTTCTGCACCTGTCTTGCCTCTTTCTGCACCTCTCTTGCCTCTTTCTGTACCTTTCTTCTCTCTGCACCTCTCTTGCCTCTTTTTGCACCTCTCTTGCCTCTTTCTGTTCTTCTCTTGCCTCTTTCTGCACTTTACTTGTCTCTTTCTGTGCCTTTCTGCCTCTTTCTGCACATCTCTTGCCTCTTTTGACATGTCTTACCTCTTTTTGCAGCTCTAATGCCTCTTTCTGTACCTCTCTTCCATTTTTCTGCATTTCTCTTGCCTATTTCTGCCGCTCACTCTCTTCTTTCTGCATCTCTCTTGCTTCTTTCTATACCTGTCTTTCTCTTTCTGCACCTCTCTTGCACTTTCTGTTGCTCATTCTCTTCTTTCTGCACCTCTCTTGCCTCTTTCTGCACCTCTTTTGCATCTTTCTGCACTTGTCTTGCCTCTTTCTCCAGCTCACTGTCTTCCATCTGCACCTCTCATGCCTCTTTCTGCACCTCTCTTTCCTCTTTCTGCAGCTCTCTCTTCTTTCTGCACCTCTCTTGCCTCTTTCGGACCCATTCTTGCCTCTCTCTGTACCTGTCTTGCCTTTTTCTGCACCTCTCTTCTTTCTGCATCTCTCTTGCCTCTTCTGCTCCTCTCTTGCCTATATTTTTACCTCTCTTGCCTCTTTCTGCACCTCTTGCCTCTTTCTGCACCTCTCTTTCCTCTTTCTGCACCTCCATTGCCTCTTTCTGCGCTTCTCATGCATCTTTCTGCCCCTTTCTTCCTATTTCTGCATTTCTCTTGCTATTGCCTCTTTCTGCACCTTTCTTCATCTTTCTGTACTTCTCTTGCCTCTCCCTGCACCTCCCTTTCCTCTTTGTGCACCTCCCTCTCTTCTTAATGCACCTCTCTGGCTTCTATCTGTGCTTCTATTGCTTCTTTCTGCACCTATCTTCCTCATTCTGCACCTCTGTGGTCTCTTTCTGCACATCTGTTGCCCCCTTCTGCACCTCTCTTGCCTCTTTTTGCTGTTCAATCTCTTCTTCATGCACCTCTCTTGCCTCTTTTTCACCTCTCTTGCCTCTTTCTGCACATTTCTTGCCTCTGTCTGTACTACTCTTGCCTCTTTCTGCACATCTCTTGCCTCTTTCTGCAGCACTCTTGCCTTTTTCTGTAACACTCTTGCCTCTTTGTATGCCTCTCTTGCCTCTCTCTACCCCCTTGCCTCTTTCTGCACCTCTCTTCTTTCTGTACCTCTCTTGACTCTTTCTGTACCTCTTGCCTCTTTCTGCACCTCTCTTGCTTCTTTCGGAAGCTCACTCTTCTTTCTGCACCTATCTAGCCTCTTTCTGCAACTGTCTTCTTCTTTCTGCACCTCTCTTGCCTCCTTCTCCTCTCCTCTTGCCCCTTTCTGCACTTCACTTGCCTCTTTCTGCGCCTTTGTTCCTCTTTCTCCACCTCTCTTGCCTCTTGCTGCAACTCTCTTGTATCTTTCTGCACCTCTCTAGGCTCTTTTGGCACCTCTCTTGCCTCTTTCTGTACCTCTCTTGCCTCTTTATGCACCTCTCTTGCATCTTTCTGCAGCTCACTCTCTTCTTTCTGCACCTCTCGCTTCTTTCTGCACCTTTCTTTCTCTTTCTGCACCTCTCTTGCCACTTTCTGCAGCTCACTCTCTTCTTTCTGCACCTCTCGCTTCTTTCTGTGGTTCTATTGCTTCTTTCTGCACATATCTTCCTCTTTATGCACCTCTCTTCTTTTTACACCTCTCTTGCCTCTTTCTGCACCTCTGTTGTCTCTTTATGCGCCTCTCTTGCCTCTGTCTGCACTTCTCTTGCTTCTTTCTGCAGCTCTCTTGCCTCGTTCTGCACCTCTCTTGCCTCTTTCTTTAGCTCTCTCTTCTTTCTGCACCTACCTTGCCTCTTTCTGCACCTCTCTTTCCTCTTTCTGCATCTCACTCTCTTCTTTCTGCACTATTCTTGCTTCTTTCTACACCTTACTTTCTCTTTCTGCACCTCTCTTGCCACTTTCTGCAGCTCACTCTCTTCTATCTGCACCTCTCGCTTCTTTCTGTGCTTCTAAGCTTATTTCTGCACCTATCTTCCTCTTTCTGCACCTCTCTTCTTTTTACACCTCTCTTGCCTCTTTCTGCACCTCTGTTGCTTCTTTATGCACCTCTCTTGCCTCTGTCTGTACTTCTCTTGCTTCTTTCTGCAGCTCTCTTGCCTCATTCTGCACCTCTCTTGCCTCTTTCTGAGGTTTACTCTCTTCTTTCTGCACATCTCTTGTCTCTTTCTGCACCTCTCTTCCCGGTTTCTGCAGCTCACTCTCTACTTTCTGCACCTCTCTTGCCTGTTTCTGCACATCTCTTGCTTCTTTCTGCTGCTCACTCTTCTTTCTGCACCTCTCTTGCCTCTTTCTGTACCACTCTTGCCTCTGTCTGCAGCTCACTCTCTTCTTTCTGCACCTGTCTTGCCTCTTTCTGCACCTCTAATGCCTCTTTCTGCAACTCTCTTGCCTACTTCTGCAGCTCACTCTCTTCTTTCTGCACATTTTTTGCCTCTTTCTGCAACTCTCTTCCCCCTTTCTGCAGCTCACTCTCTTCATTCTGTACCTCTCTTGCTTCTTTCTGCACCTTTCTTTCTCTCCCTGCACCTCTTTTGCCACTTTCTGCAGCTCATTCTCTTCTTTCTGTACCTCTTTTGCATCTTTCTGCACCTCTCTTGCCTCTTTCTTCAGCTCACTCTCTTCTTTCTGCACCACTCATGCCTCTTTCTGCACCTCTTTCCTCTTTCTGCACCTCTCTAGGCTCTTTCGGCACCTCTCTTGCCTCTTTCTGCACCTCTCTTGCCTCTTTCTGCGCCTTTCTTCCCCCTTCTACACTACTCTTGTCTCTTTCTACATGTCTTATCTCTTTTTGCACCTCTAATGCCTCTTTCTGCACCTCTCTTGCCTATTTCTGCAGTTCACTCTCTTCTTTCTGCACATTTTTTGCCTCTTTCTGCACCTCTCTTCCCCCTTTCTGCAGCTCACTCTCTTCTTTCTGTACCTCTCTTGCTCCTTTCTGCACCTTTCTTTCTCTTCCTGCACCTTTTTTGCCACTTTCTGCAGCTCATTCTCTTCTTTCTGTAACTCTCATGCCTCTTTCTGCACCTCTTTCCTCTTTCTGCAGCTCACTCCCTTCTTTCCGCACCTCTTGTGCCTCTTTATGCACCTTTCTTGCCTATTTCTGCACCTCTCTTGCCTCTTTCTGACTCATTCTTGCCTCTCTGTACCTGTCTTGACTCTTTCTCCACCTCTCTTCTTTCTGCACCTCTCTTGCCTCTTCTGCACCTCTCTTGCCTTGCTACTCAACTCTTGCCTCTTTCTGCACCTCTCTTGCCTCTTTCTGCTCTTCTCTTACCTCTTTCTGCACCTCTTGTCTCTTTCTGCAACTCACTCTTTTCTTTCTGCACCTCTCTTGCTTCTTTCTGCGCTTCTCATGCATCTTTGTGCCCCTTTCTTCCTCTTCCTCTACTTCTCTTGCCTCTCTGAACCTCCCTTTCCTCTTTCTGCACCTCACTCTTTTCTTAATGCACCTCTCTTGCTTCTTTCTGTGCTGCTCTTGCTTCTTTCTGCACCTATCTTCCTCTTTCTGCACCTCTCTTCTTTCTGCACCTCTCTTGCCTCCTTCTCCTCTCCTCTTGCCTCTTTCTGCACTTCACTTGCCTCTTTCTGTGCCTTTGTTCCTCTTTCTTCACCTCTCTTGCCTCTTGCTGCACCTCTCTTGCACCTTTCTGCATCTCTCTTGCCTCTTTCAGCAGCTCACTTTCTTCTTTCTGCACATCTTATGCTTCTTTCTGTACCTCTCTTCCCCCTTTCTGCAGCTCACTCTTCTTTCTGTACCTCTCTTGCCTCTTTATGTACATCTCTTGCCTCTTTCTGCCCCTCCGTTGCCACTTTCTACAGCTCACTCTCTTCTATCAGCACCTCTATTGCCTCTTTCTGCAACTCTCTTGTATCTTTCTGCACCCCTCTAGGCTCTTTCGGCACCTCTCTTGCCTCTTTCTGTACCTCTCATGCCTCTTTCTGTACTTCTCTTGCCTCTTTCTGCACCTACCTTGCCTCTATCTGCATCTCTCTTGCCTTTCTACTCAACTTCTGCCTCTTTCTGCACCTCGCTTGCCTTTTTCTGCACTTGTATTGCCTCTTTCTGCACCTCTATTGCCTCTTTCTGGATCTCACTCTTTTCTTTCTGCACATCACTTCCTTCTTTCTACACCTCTCTTGCTTCTTTCTGCGCTTCTCTTGCTTCTTTCGGTGCCTTTCTTCCTTTTTCTGCATTTCTCTAGCTGTTGCCTCTTTCTACACCTTTCAACCTCTTTCTGCACCTCTCTTCCCCTTTCTGCTGCTCACTCTTCTTTCTGCACCTCTCTTGCCTCTTTATTCACCTTGCTTGCCTCTTTCTGCACCTTTCTTGCCACTTTCTGATGCTCACTCTTCTTTCTGAAGCTCGCTTGCCTCTTTCAGCACCTCTCTTGCTTCTTTCTGGATCTCTCTTGCCTCTTTCTGCATCTCTCTCTTCTTTCTGCACATCTCTTGCCTCTTTCTGCAGCTCTCTCTTCTTTCTGCACATCTCTTGCCTCTTTCTGCACCTTTCTTTCCCCTTTCTGCTGCTCACTCTTCTTTCTGCACCTCTCTCGCCTCTTTATGCACCTCTCTTGCCTCTTTCTCTACCTTTCTTGCATCTTTCTGATGCTCACTCTTCTTTCTGAAGCTCTCTTGCCTCTTTCAGCACTTCTCCTGCTTCTTTCTACACCTTACTTTCTCTTTCTGCACCTCTCTTGCCACTTTCTGTAGCTCACTCTCTTCTTTCTGCACCTCTCGCTTCTTTCTGTGCTTCTAAGCTTATTTCTGCACCTATCTTCCTCTTTCTGCAGCTCTCTTCTTTTTACACCTCTCTTGCCTCTTTCTGCACCTCTGTTTCCTCTTTCTGCACCTCTCTTGCCTCTGTCTGTGTTGGACAGGCCACACGAAGGGCTTGCTCCCTCCCCGCACGACAGGGCCCGAGCTCCGGCCCACCAGGCATAACCCACGAAAAGCACCTGTACCCCGTCTCCCGACGGATCTTCGGCCCTCGGACCTCTACTCATCACGGGGCCCAGCTCCACCGGCTCCCCCGGCCGGTTCAAGCCGCCATCTTGGGCCCTGCACCCCGAGGCCGCGTGGCCTCGGCCCGACCCTAACCCCGGGCCTGGCCGGCCCCGACATCCCGGCACCACCCTCCACCCAGGAGGTGAGCGGACCACTTGGCAGGTCAATGGGAGAACGAAGTGTCAAGAGCTCTTCCCCCCGCCAGGTGCCGATCGCCTCCAGCTCCCCCCAGGCGCTGGCTCCACCCCCTGCTGGGTGTCTGGACACCTTCATCCCGGGCCCTCCGACCTCCAAGTGCGAGGGTCCGGACATCAAAGGGCGCCTGCCCTATAACTGGGGCAACTCCGGAGCAGGAAGGCAGTTGTATCCTGGAGTCGAGAGACACCGAGAGAACTCAGCCTTGACGGACTACTGGCGCTGCCGTAGCCCGCTCTTGTGAACCATCGTCCTGCCTGCTGGCGCTGCCGCGGCCTTCTGCAACATCCATCCTCGTCGGGACCTGCTGGCGCTGCCGCGGCCCGTTGTAACGACCATCCTCGTTGGGACCTGCTGGCGCTGCCGCGGCCCGTTGTAACGACCATCCTCACCGGGACCTGCTGGCGCTGCCGCGGACCGTATATCGACCATCTTTCCGGGACCTGCTGGCGCTGCCGCGGACCGTATATCGACCATCTTTCCGGGACCTGCTGGCGCTGCCGCGGACCGTGTACCGACCATCTCAACCGGGACCTGCTGGCGCTGCCGCGGCCCGTACCAACTAAGCCACCAAGCTCGAGGATTGTGAGCTAATCATCATCTCATCCGAACTACCTGACTGGTAGACAGACTGTCCCGCTACCCCTTACCCTGCTTTGAGAGACTTGAATCGAGGGGACCCCTGAGTCCAGACCTCCTTGTACCATTCAACCGTACCTTAAGAAGTGCTTATAAAGAACACTTAATCTTATCTGTGTGTGGTATCTGTCTGTGAGGGAGAAGTTACTTGTCTGTACGATCGCTGGAGACGGCTCTCCCCGGAGACCTCTCCTCCTGACCCCGGCCGACCCTCCCGGTCCATCTACCCTTTCTAACATTGGTGGCCAGCGGCGCGATCCGAATCAACGCGTAATCGTACAGAGAGTAGCTCACCCCACGACAAAAACACGATGTCAGCCAAAGATAGCAGCTCCACCGAGAATTTCCAAATGGATAAATTAGAAGAATACAACCACCGCGAACTGAGACAATTCTGCATAGAACTTGGCATTGCTACCACCGGCCTGAGTACCAAGGATGATCTAAAGCACGCCCTAGAGTCGTGGACAGAAACTGGGGTCGCCGGACCCTCCGACCAAAGCAGCATCACACCAGAGGGGAACGCCACGGCTCCCGAGGAGCGGGGAACGGGCCTCTCGCAGGAGGAGATCCGAGAAAGAGAAAGAACCAGATTGCACGAGTTGGAAATGGCACGACTCAAGATGGATGGGGAACTCAAGTTAGCTGAACAGAAACTCAACCTCGAGCATATGCGGCTCCGAGACGAACGAGAAGAGAAGCAGAGACAGAGAGAGCTGGAGGAGAAAAAAATAACGCTCGAGCACGAGCGCCAACTAGCGGAGATAGAACTTCGGAAACAAAATAAAGAACTGGAGGTGCCTGAGCGACCACACACCCCGGGGCCAATCGAGAAAAAAGTCCACATCCCCAAGGATGTTGTCCGCGAGTATGTCCGAGAAGACGACATACAACAGTGGTTTAAAGCCTACGAGATCGCCATGACCTCCCACCGGATCGACCGGAGTGATTGGGGAGCCGGACTTTGGGGGAGGTTTATCAACGAGGGTCGCGATGCCCTACTGCAGCTCCCAGATCACCAAATGTCGTCCTACGACCACATGAAGGCTGCCCTCCTCACCCGCTACGGCCTCACACCCGAGATGTACCGCCAGAGGTTCAGAGATTGCACCCGGATCCCAGGTACAACTTGGGTAGAATACGTGAACTATTTCAGCCGTGCCTTCGAGGGTTGGATAAAGGGGAGCCATGTCACCACTTACGAACAACTCTTTAACCTTATGGTATGGGAGCACCTGTCGAACAACTGTTTCGTCGAGCTCAGGCAGCACCTCCTCGACAGTAAGCTGACTGACCCCCGGCAGCTCGCCGCCGAAGCTGACCGATGGGAAAGCACCCGAGTGGGCCGGAGGGGGCCACACGAACAGAACAGAAGCAACCCAGGCCAGCACCGTCCTCGGGGAGGAGGAGGGGGCCAGGGGCGAGGGAGAGACGCCTTGCCAACAACACCTGTGGCCAGCACCCCGCCTCCGGCCGGCCGGGGCAACCCCCCGTGGCGTCCTGGGGCCCGAGCCAACGTCACGTGCCACCGATGCCAGCGAGTCGGCCACTACGCCAATGACCCGAGCTGCCCGCAGAACCAAGCACCCAAGCCCCGCCAGGTAGCTGCCGCCGCCCTGGGGGAAGAGCGATCATCGGAGGAACCAGAAGAGTATGAGCCGGCCCAGCAAGAGTGGGAGCCGGCCGCCATGGTCCTGGCGTGCTTAGGGGGAAGAGACATGGTCCCGCGGGCTCCCCTACCCGCTAACACCAGGAAATACGGTCAGTGGGTGACCATTAATGGACAGCGAGCCGAGGCCTTGCGTGACACAGGCGCCAGTGTGACGGCCGTCCGCTGTCACCTGGTGAAGCCCGAGCAGATCCTGCCGAACATTCTCTGCCCCGTCCGCTCGGCAGACAACTCTGAAAGTATGTGTCAAATGGCCTGCGTCCCATTCGAATGGGGAGGGGTCTCCGGCCTGTTGAAGGTGACGGTCCGGGACGATGCCCCCGTGGACTGCCTCCTGGGGAATGACCTCGAGAGTTCCCCGTGGGCCACCGTTGAGAGAAGGGAGCACCTGGGGATGCTGGGCCTCCCGGACTGGGCCTGCATAACCACCCGGTCCATGGCCGCCCGTGCCGTCCCTCGATCAGAAGAACCGGAATGGCCGGCACCTCCGCCCCCGGTCGCCCCAGTAGAAGACAACGACAAGGCCAGCCTCCCAGACCCGACGACCGAAGGGGACGCACAATCCCAGGACCTTCCTGACCTGGCTCAGTGGCGTCAAGAAGGGGGGCCCACCCAGGAACAGTTCCGCCAGGAACAAAAGACCTGTCCCTCCCTCGAGGGACTCCGCCAACAAGCCAGCGCCCAGAACGCAGGGGACTCCACCGGAACTCACTGGGTCTACTGGGATAACGACCTGCTATACAGCGAGCAAAGAATCGCCGAGCTGGGGGCCGGTCGAGTACTGGTGGTACCTCTCCGCTTCAGAGACTTTCTGCTCAACCTGGCACACAATGTCCCCCTGGCTGGACACCTGGGCCAGGACAAAACGTACAGCCGCCTAGTGACCCACTTTTTCTGGCCGAAACTGAGGAACGACGTCCTGAACCACTGCCGATCTTGCCCCACATGCCAAGCCAGCGGGAAGAGTGGTCGGAAGCTGAAAGCCCCTCTGCAACCCTTCCCTGTGGTCACCACCCCGTTCGAGAGGGTGGGGATAGACATTGTGGGGCCTCTGGACCCCCGCACGGCACAAGGACACAGGTTCATCTTAGTACTGGTGGACCATGCCACCCGCTACCCCGAGGCGGTGCCTCTACGGACCGTGACAGCTCCGGTGGTTGGCCGGGCCCTAATGGGGATCTTCTCCCGGGTAGGCTTCCCCCGAGAAGTCGTCAGCGACCGAGGCACGAACTTTATATCCAAATACATGAAGTCCCTCTGGCAACAATGCGGGGTCACCTACAGATTCACGACCCCCTATCACCCCCAAGGGAACGGACTAGTGGAGCGGTTTAACCGCACTCTCAAGGGGATGATTGGGGGATTGGAAGAGCCCCTCCGTCGCCAGTGGGATGTACTACTCCCGTGCCTCCTCTTCGCTTACCGAGAAGTTCCCCAGAAGTCCCTCGGTTTTAGCCCTTTCAAACTCCTGTACGGGCACCCTGTGCGAGGGCCCCTCAGCCTAGTAAAAGAAGGTTGGGAGATGGCCCCCCTAAAGACCCCTCCAGACGTCTTCAAATACCTCCTGGCCCTACGCGATCAGACCCGGCGCTTCAGACAGATGGCCAAGGCGAACCTCGAGGCCAGCCAGGAGGACATGAAGAGGTGGTATGATCACAATGCCTCCTCCGTTGAGTTCGAGCCTGGACAACAAGTATGGGTGATGTCCCCCACCGAACCATGTGCCTTGCAAGATAAGTGGACGGGGCCCTTCAAAGTGGTCGAGCGCAAAAGCCCCGTCACTTACCTCATCGACCTGGGGACCTCCCGGAACCCCCTCCGGGTCCTCCACACCAACCGACTCAAACCACACTTTGTGCGCTCAGAACTCAGCCTCCTGATGGCTACGGACAGTGGGGCAGAGGAAGACTCCGAACCCCTCCCGGATCTTCTGAAAACTCAGGAGAATGACGGCTCCGTGGACGGGGTCCGGCTCTCTGACGCCCTCACTTCGGAGCAACGCCAGGGCTGCCGGAACCTCCTGCTGCAGTTCGCTACCCTGTTCTCCCTCACCCCCGGGGTCACCCCTTGGTGTCTGCACGACGTGGACACCGGGGACAGTCCCCCTGTCCGACACCGGGCCTACCGCGTACCAGATCGGGTACGGGCCTGCATACAGGAGGAAGTGGCCAAGATGCTCACAATCGGGGTCATCGAGCCCTCGGACAGTCCCTGGGCCAGTCCGGTTGTATTGGTTCCCAAAGCCGCTGCCCCCGGCACCGCACCTGAACTGAGATTCTGCGTCGACTACCGGGGCTTGAACGCTGTCACCCGGACCGACGCTCATCCGATTCCCCGAGCAGACGAGCTGATCGACCGGCTGGGGGCCGCCCGCTACCTCAGTATCTTCGACCTAACAGCGGGCTACTGGCAGATCGGCCTCACACCCAGGGCTCAGGAACGGTCAGCCTTCTCTACCCCCGATGGCCACTACCAATTCAAGGTCATGCCCTTCGGCATGAAGAATGCCCCCGCCACGTTTCAACGCCTCGTGAACCAGGTCTTGGCGGGGCTCGAAGAGTTCAGCGCTGCCTACCTGGACGATATCGCTGTATACAGCCGCCACTGGCCCGACCACCTCCGTCACCTCCAAGAGGTCCTACAGGCCCTCCAGCGGGCCGGTCTCACAATTAAGGCCGGCAAGTGCCAAATTGGCCAAGGGTCTGTGACCTACCTTGGGCACCAAGTGGGAAGCGGGCTGGTGGCCCCGCTACAACTTAAGATTGCCGCCATCCAGTCCTGGCAGCCCCCCGTCACCCAGACCGAGGTCCGAGCCTTCTTGGGGCTCACCGGCTACTACCGGCGGTTCGTGAAAGACTACGGCAGCATCGTGGGGCCCCTCACGGGTCTCACGTCCAAGAACCAGCCGAAGCGGATTAACTGGACCCCCGATTGGCAAGCGGCCTTCGAGAAACTGAAGGCCGCCCTGTGCACCGCCACTGTGCTCCAGGCCCCCGATTACAGTCAGGAATTCGTGGTACAGACCGACGCCTCCGACCACGGCATCGGGGCCGTCCTTTCTCAGTTAAACCCCGAGGGTCATGACCAGCCGGTGGCCTTCATCAGTCGACGTCTCCTGGCCCGAGAACAGCGCTGGAGCACCATCGAGAGGGAGGCATTCGCAGTGGTGTGGGCCCTCAAAAAGCTCCGGCCCTATCTCTTCGGTACCCACTTCCGGGTACAAACCGACCATCGACCCCTGCAGTGGCTGATGCAGATGCGGGGGGAGAACCCAAAACTCTTGCGCTGGTCCATTTCCCTGCAGGGAATGGACTTCACTGTGGAGCACCGACCAGGCCAAGACCACGCCAACGCGGACGGCCTGTCCCGCTTTTTCCGCCTCGACGAAGAGAGTCCCCAAGGAGATGGGTGACTCTCCCCGCCTTCAGCTGGGGGGGACGCATGTTGGACAGGCCACACGAAGGGCTTGCTCCCTCCCCGCACGACAGGGCCCGAGCTCCGGCCCACCAGGCATAACCCACGAAAAGCACCTGTACCCCGTCTCCCGACGGATCTTCGGCCCTCGGACCTCTACTCATCACGGGGCCCAGCCCCACCGGCTCCCCCGGCCGGTTCAAGCCGCCATCTTGGGCCCTGCACCCCGAGGCCGCGTGGCCTCGGCCCGACCCTAACCCCGGGCCTGGCCGGCCCCGACATCCCGGCACCACCCTCCACCCAGGAGGTGAGCGGACCACTTGGCAGGTCAATGGGAGAACGAAGTGTCAAGAGCTCTTCCCCCCGCCAGGTGCCGATCGCCTCCAGCTCCCCCCAGGCGCTGGCTCCACCCCCTGCTGGGTGTCTGGACACCTTCATCCCGGGCCCTCCGACCTCCAAGTGCGAGGGTCCGGACATCAAAGGGCGCCTGCCCTATAACTGGGGCAACTCCGGAGCAGGAAGGCAGTTGTATCCTGGAGTCGAGAGACACCGAGAGAACTCAGCCTTGACGGACTACTGGCGCTGCCGTAGCCCGCTCTTGTGAACCATCGTCCTGCCTGCTGGCGCTGCCGCGGCCTTCTGCAACATCCATCCTCGTCGGGACCTGCTGGCGCTGCCGCGGCCCGTTGTAACGACCATCCTCGTTGGGACCTGCTGGCGCTGCCGCGGCCCGTTGTAACGACCATCCTCACCGGGACCTGCTGGCGCTGCCGCGGACCGTATATCGACCATCTTTCCGGGACCTGCTGGCGCTGCCGCGGACCGTATATCGACCATCTTTCCGGGACCTGCTGGCGCTGCAGCGGACCGTGTACCGACCATCTCAACCGGGACCTGCTGGCGCTGCCGCGGCCCGTACCAACTAAGCCACCAAGCTCGAGGATTGTGAGCTAATCATCATCTCATCCGAACTACCTGACTGGTAGACAGACTGTCCCGCTACCCCTTACCCTGCTTTGAGAGACTTGAATCGAGGGGACCCCTGAGTCCAGACCTCCTTGTACCATTCAACCGTACCTTAAGAAGTGTTTATAAAGAACACTGAATCTTATCTGTGTGTGGTATCTGTCTGTGAGGGAGAAGTTACTTGTCTGTACGATCGCTGGAGACGGCTCTCCCCGGAGACCTCTCCTCCTGACCCCGGCCGACCCTCCCGGTCCATCTACCCTTTCTAACAGTCTGTACTTCTCTTGCTGCTTTCTGTAGCTCTCTTGCCTCGTTCTGCACCTCTCTTGCCTCTTTCTGAGGCTTACTCTCTTCTTTCTGCACATCTCTTGTCTCTTTCTGCACCTCTCCTCCCGGTTTCTGCAGCTCACTCTCTACTTTCTGCACCTCTCTTGCCTGTTTCTGCACATCTCTTGCTTCTTTCTGCTGATCACTCTTCTTTCTGCACCTCTCTTGCCTCTTTCTGTACCACTCTTGCCTCTGTCTGCAACTCACTCTCTTCTTTCTGCACCTGTCTTGCCTCTTTCTGCACCTCTAATGCCTCTTTCTGCACCTCTAATGCCTCTTTCTGCACCTCTAATGCCTCTTTCTGCACCTCTCTTGCCTATTTCTGCAGCTCACTCTCTTCTTTCTGCAATTTTTTTGCCTCTTTCTGCAACTCTCTTCCCCCTTTCTGCAGCTCACTCTCTTCATTCTGTACCTCTCTTGCTTCTTTCTGCACCTTTCTTTCTCTCCCTGCACCTCTTTTGCCACTTTCTGCAGCTCATTCTCTTCTTTCTGTACCTCTTTTGCATCTTTCTGCACCTCTCTTGCCTCTTTCTTCAGCTCACTCTCTTCTTTCTGCACCTCTCATGCCTCTTTCTGCACCTCTTTTCTCTTTCTGCACCTCTCTAGGCTCTTTCGGCACCTCTCTTGCCTCTTTCTGCACCTCTCTTGCCTCTTTCTGCGCCTTTCTTCCCCCTTCTACACTTCTCTTGTCTCTTTCTACATGTCTTACCTCTTTTTGCACCTCTAATGCCTCTTTCTGCACCTCTCTTGCCTATTTCTGCAGTTCACTCTCTTCTTTCTGCACATGTTTTGCCTCTTTCTGCACCTCTCTTCCCCCTTTCTGCAGCTCACTCTCTTCTTTCTGTACCTCTCTTGCTTCTTTCTGCACCTTTCCTTCTCTTCCTGCACCTCTTTTGCCACTTTCTGCAGCTCATTCTCTTCTTTCTGTAACTCTCATGCCTCTTTCTGCACCTCTTTCCTCTTTCTGCAGCTCACTCCCTTCTTTCCGCACCTCTTGTGCCTCTTTATGCACCTTTCTTGCCCATTTCTGCACCTCTCTTGCCTTGCTACTCAACTCTTGCCTCTTTCTGCACCTCTCTTGCCTCTTTCTGCTCTTCTCTTACCTCTTTCTGCACCTCTTGTCTCTTTCTGCAACTCACTCTTTTCTTTCTGCACCTCTCTTGCTTCTTTCTGAGCTTCTCATGCATCTTTCTGCCCCTTTCTTCCTCTTCCTGTACTTCTCTTGCCTCTCTGAACCTCCCTTTCCTCTTTCTGCACCTCACTCTTTTCTTAATGCACCTCTCTTGCTTCTTTCTGTGCTGCTCTTGCTTCTTTCTGCACCTATCTTCCTCTTTCTGCACCTCTCTTCTTTCTGCACCTCTCTTGCCTCCTTCTCCTCTCCTCTTGCCTCTTTCTGCACTTCACTTGCCTTTTTCTGTGCCTTTGTTCCTCTTTCTTCACCTCTCTTGCCTCTTGCTGCACCTCTCTTGCACCTTTCTGCATCTCTCTTGCCTCTTTCAGCAGCTCACTTTCTTCTTTCTGCACATCTCATGCTTCTTTCTGCACCTCTCTTCCCCCTTTCTGCAGCTCACTCTCTTCTTTATGTACCTCTCTTGCTTCTTTCTGCACCTTTCCTTCTCTTCCTGCACCTCTTTTGCCACTTTCTGCAGCTCATTCTATTCTTTCTGTAACTCTCATGCCTCTTTCTGCACCTCTTTCCTCTTTCTGCAGCTCACTCCCTTCTTTCCGCACCTCTTGTGCCTCTTTATGCACCTTTCTTGCCTATTTCTGCACCTCTCTTGCCTTGCTACTCAACTCTTGCCTCTTTCTGCACCTCTCTTGCCTCTTTCTGCTCTTCTCTTACCTCTTTCTGCACCTCTTGTCTCTTTCTGCAACTCACTCTTTTCTTTCTGCACCTCTCTTGCTTCTTTCTGAGCTTCTCATGCATCTTTCTGCCCCTTTCTTCCTCTTCCTGTACTTCTCTTGCCTATCTGAACCTCCCTTTCCTCTTTCTGCACCTCACTCTTTTCTTAATGCACCTCTCTTGCTTCTTTCTGTGCTGCTCTTGCTTCTTTCTACACCTATCTTCCTCTTTCTGCACCTCTCTTCTTTCTGCACCTCTCTTGCCTCCTTCTCCTCTCCTCTTGCCTCTTTCTGCACTTCACTTGCCTCTTTCTGTGCCTTTGTTCCTCTTTCTTCACCTCTCTTGCCTCTTGCTGCACCTCTCTTGCACCTTTCTGCATCTCTCTTGCCTCTTTCAGCAGCTCACTTTCTTCTTTCTGCACATCTCATGCTTCTTTCTGTACCTCTCTTCCCCCTTTCTGCAGCTCACTCTTCTTTCTGTACCTCTCTTGCCTCTTTATGTACATCACTTGCCTCTTTCTGCCCCTCCGTTGCCACTTTCTACAGCTCACTCTCTTCTATCAGCACCTCTATTGCCTCTTTCTGCAACTCTCTTGTATCTTTCTGCACCTCTCTAGGCTCTTTCGTCACCTCTCTTGCCTCTTTCTGTACCTCTCATGCCTCTTTCTGTACCTCTCTTGCCTTTTTCTGCACCTACCATGCCTCTATCTGCATCTCTCTTGCATTTCTACTCAACTTCTGCCTCTTTCTGCACCTCGCTTGCCTTTTTCTGCACTTGTATTGCCTCTTTCTGCACCTCTATTGCCTCTTTCTGGATCTCACTCTTTTCTTTCTGCACATCACTTCCTTCTTTCTACACCTCTCTTGCTTCTTTCTGCGCTTCTCTTGCTTCTTTCGGTGCCTTTCTTCCTTTTTCTGCATTTCTCTAGCTGTTGTCTCTTTCTACACCTTTCAACCTCTTTCTGCACCTCTCTTCCCCTTTCTTCTGCTCACTCTTCTTTCTGCACCTCTCTTGCCTCTTTATTCACCTTGCTTGCCTCTTTCTGCACCTTTCTGGCTCTTTCTGTTGCTCA
Organism: Triturus cristatus; assembly: GCF_964204655.1. Classification (NCBI taxonomy): domain Eukaryota; kingdom Metazoa; phylum Chordata; class Amphibia; order Caudata; family Salamandridae; genus Triturus; species Triturus cristatus. The sequence continues at coordinate 821,696,750 of NC_140579.1, read as the reverse complement.
CTCTTCTTTCTCAAGCTCTCTTGCCTCTTTCAGCACCTCTCTTGCTTCTTTCTGGATCTCTCTTGCCTCTTTCTGCAGCTCTCTCTTCTTTCTGCACATCTCTTGCCTCTTTCTGCACCTTTCTTTCCCCTTTCTGCTGCTCACTCTTCTTTCTGCACCTCTCTTGCCTCTTTATGCACCTCTCTTGACTCTTTCTCTACCTTTATTGCCTCTTTCTGATGCTCACTCTTCTTTCTGAAGCTCTCTTGCCTCTTTCAGCACCTCTCTTGCTTCTTTCTGCAGCTCACTCTTCTTTCAGCACTTCTCTTGCCTCTTTCTGCAGCTCACTCTCTTCTTTCTGCACCTCTCTCTTCTTCCTGCACATCTCTAGCTTCTTTATGCACCTCTGCAGCTTCTTTCTGTACTTCTCTTGCTTCTTTCTGCACCTCTCTTGCCTCTTTCTACAGCTCACTCTCTTCTTTCTGCACCTCTCTTGCCTCTTTCTGCACCTTTCTTGCCTCTTTCTGCACTTCTGTTGGTTCTTTCTGCTGAACACTCTATTCTTTCTGTACCTCTCTTGCCTCTTTCTGCACCTCTCTTGTTTCTTTCTGTATCCCACTCTCTTCTTTCTGTACCTCTCTTGCCTTTCTGCACCTCTCTTGCATCTTTCTGCAGCTCACTCCCTTCTTTCTGCACCTCTCACTTCTTTCTGCACCCTTCTTTCTCTTTCTGTACCTCTCTTGCCACTTTCTGCAGCTCACTCTCATCTTTCTGCACCTCTCGTTTCTTTCTGTGCTTCTATTGCTTCTTTCTGCTCCTATCTTCCTTTTTCTGTACCTCTCTTCTTTTTACACATCTCTTGCCTCTGTCTGTACCTCTGTTGCCTCTTTATGCGCCTTTCTTGCCTCTGTCTGCAATTCTCTTGCTTCTTTCTGCAGCTCTCTTGCCTCGTTCAGCACTTCTCTTGTCTCTTTCTGCAGCTCACTCTCTTCTTTCTACACCTCTCTTGCCTCTTTCTGCACCTCTCTTCCCAGTTTCTGCAGCTCACTCTCTACTTTCTGCTCCTCTCTTGCCTCTTCCTGCACATCTCTTGCTTCTTTCTGTACCACTCTTGCGTCTTTCTGCAGCTCACTCTCTTCTTTCTGCACCTGTCTTGCCTCTTTCTGCACCTCTCTTACCACTTTCTGCACCTTTCTTCCTCCTTCTACACCTCTCTTGCCTCTTTCTACATGTCTTACCTCTTTTTGCACCTCTAATGCCTCTTTCTGCACCTCTCTTGCATTTTTCTGCATTTCTCTTGCCTATTTCTGCAGCTCACTCTCTTCTTTCTGCACCTTTTTTGCCTCTTTCTGCGCCTCTCTTCCCCCTTTCTGCAGTTCACTCTCTTCTTTCTGTACCTCTCTTTCTTCCTTCTGCACCTTTCTTTCTCTTTCTGCTCATCTCTTACCTCTTTCTGCACCTCTTGTATCTTTCTGCAACTCACTCTTTTCTTTCTGCACCTCTCTTGCTTCTCTCTGTGCTTCCCGTGCATCTTTCTGCCCCTTGCTTCCTTTTCCTGCATTTCTCTTGCTATTGCCCCTTTCTGCACCTTTCTTCCTCTTTCTGTACTTCTCTTGCCTCTCTGCTCCTCCCTTTCCTCTTTCTGCACCTCACTCTTTTCTTAATGCACCTCTCTTGCTTCTTTCTGTGCTTCTATTGCTTCTTTCTGCACCTATCTTCCTCTTTCTGTACCTCTCTTGTCTCTTTCTGCACGTCTCTTGCCTCTTTTTGCAGGTCACTCTCTTCTTCATGCACCTCTCTTGCCTCTTTTGCACCTCTCTTGCCTCTTTCTGCACCTCTTGCCTCTTTCTGCACCGTTCTTCCCTCTTTCTGCACTTCTGTTGGTTCTTTATGCTGAACGCTCTATTCTTTCTGTACCTCTCTTGCCTCTTTCTGCACTTCTCTTGCTTCTTTCTGCAGCTCACTCTCTTCTTTCTGTTCCTCTCTTGCCTGTCTGTACCTCTCTTGCATCTTTCTGCATATCACTCTCTTCTTTCTGCACCTCTTGCCTCTTTCTGCACCTTTCTTTCTCTTTCTGCACCTCTCTTGCCACTTTCTGCAGCTTACTCTCTTCTTTCTTCACCTCTCGCTTCTTTCTGTGCTTCTATTGCTTTTTTCTGCACCTATCTTCCTCTTTCTGCACCTCTCTTCTTTTTATACCTCTCTTGCCTCTTTCTGCACATCTGTTGCCTCTCTTGCCTCTGTCTGCACTTCGCTTGCTTCTTTCTGCAGCTCTCTTGCCTCGTTCTGCACCTCTCTTGCCTCTTTCTGCAGCTCACTCTCTTCTTTCTGCACCTCTCTTGCCTCTTTATGCACCTCCCTTCCCGGTTTCTGCAGCTCACTCTCTTCTTTCTGTACCTGTCTTGCCTCTTTCTGTACCTCTCTTGCCTCTTTCTGTGCCTTTCTTCCTCCTTCTACACCTCTCTTGCCTCTTTCTACATGTCTTACCTCTTTTTGCACCTCTAATGCCTCTTTCTGCACCTCTCTTGCATTTTTCTGCATTTCTCTTGCCTATTTCTGCAGCTCACTCTCTTCTTTCTGCACCTTTTTTGCCTCTTTCTGCGCCTCTCTTCCCCCTTTCTGCAGTTCACTCTCTTCTTTCTGTACCTCTCTTGCTTCCTTCTGCACCTTTCTTTCTCTTTCTGCACCTCTCTTGCTACTTTCTGCAGCTCATTCTCTTCTTTCTGCACCCCTTTTTCATCTTTCTGCACCTCTCCTGCCTCTTTCTTCAGCTCACTCTCTTCTTTCTGCACCTCTCATGCCTATTTCTGCACCTCTTTCCTCTTTCTGCAGCACACTCTCTTCTTTCTGCACCTCTTGTGCCTCTTTATGCACATTTCTTGCCTATTTCTGCACCTCTCTTGCCTCTTTCTGACTCATTCTTGCCGCTCTGTACCTGTCTTGCCTCTTTATGCACCTCTCTTCTTTCTGCACCTCTCTTGCCTCTTCTGCACCTCTCTTCCCTTACTGCTCAACTCTTGCTAATTTCTGCACCTCTCTTGCCTCTTTCTGCTCATCTCTTACCTCTTTCTGCACCTCTTGTATCTTTCTGCAACTCACTCTTTTCTTTATGCACCTCTCTTGCTTCTTTCTGTGCTTCCCGTGCATCTTTCTGCCCCTTGCTTCCTTTTCCTGCATTTCTCTTGCTATTGCCTCTTTCTGCACCTTTCTTCCTCTTTCTGTACTTCTCTTGCCTCTCTGCTCCTCCCTTTCCTCTTTCTGCACCTCACTCTTTTCTTAATGCACCTCTCTTGCTTCTTTCTGTGCTTCTATTGCTTCTTTCTGCACCTATCTTCCTCTTTCTGTACCTCTCTTGTCTCTTTCTGCACGTCTCTTGCCTCTTTTTGCAGGTCACTCTCTTCTTCATGCACCTCTCTTGCCTCTTTCTGCACCTCTTGCCTCTTTCTGCACCGTTCTTCCCTCTTTCTGCACTTCTGTTGGTTCTTTATGCTGAACGCTCTATTCTTTCTGTACCTCTCTTGCCTCTTTCTGCACTTCTCTTGCTTCTTTCTGCAGCTCACTCTCTTCTTTCTGTTCCTCTCTTGCCTGTCAGTACCTCTCTTGCATCTTTCTGCAGATCACTCTCTTCTTTCTGCACCTCTTGCCTCTTTCTGCACCTTTCTTTCTCTTTCTGCACCTCTCTTGCCACTTTCTGCAGCTTACTCTCTTCTTTCTTCACCTCTCGCTTCTTTCTGTGCTTCTATTGCTTTTTTCTGCACCTATCTTCCTCTTTCTGCACCTCTCTTCTTTTTATACCTCTCTTGCCTCTTTCTGCACATCTGTTGCCTCTCTTGCCTCTGTCTGCACTTCTCTTGCTTCTTTCTGCAGCTCTCTTGCCTCGTACTGCACCTCTCTTGCCTCTTTCTGCAGCTCACTCTCTTCTTTCTGCACCTCTCTTGCCTCTTTCTGCACCTCTCTTCCCGGATTCTGCAGCTCACTCTCTTCTTTCTGTACCTGTCTTGCCTCTTTCTGTACCTCTCTTGCCTCTTTCTGTGCCTTTCTTCCTCCTTCTACACCTCTCTTGCCTCTTTCTATATGTCTTACCTCTTTTTGCACCTCTAATGCCTCTTTCTGCACCTCTCGTGCATTTTTCTGCATTTCTCTTGCCTATTTATGCAGCTCACTCTCTTCTTTCTGTACATTTTTTGCCTCTTTCTGTACCTCTCTTCCCCTTTTCTGCAGCTCACTCTCTTCTTTCATTACCTCTCTTGCTTCTTTCTGCACCTTTCTTTTTCTTTCTGCACCTCTCTTGCCACTTTCTGCAGCTGATTCTCTTCTTTCCGCAACTCTTTTGCATATTTCTGCACCTCTCTTGCCTCTTTCTCTAGCTCACTCTCTTCTTTCTGCACCTCTCTTGCCTCTTTATGCACCTCCCTTCCCGGTTTCTGCAGCTCACTCTCTTCTTTCTGTACCTGTCTTGCCTCTTTCTGTACCTCTCTTGCCTCTTTCTGTTCCTTTCTTCCTCCTTCTACACCTCTCTTGCCTCTTTCTACACGTCTTACCTCTTTTTGCACCTCTAATGCCTCTTTCTGCACCTCTCTTGCATTTTTCTGCATTTCTCTTGCCTATTTCTGCAGCTCACTCTCTTCTTTCTGCACCTTTTTTGCCTCTTTCTGCACCTCTCTTCCCCCTTTCTGCAGTTCACTCTCTTCTTTCTGTACCTCTCTTGATTCCTTCTGCACCTTTCTTTCTCTTTCTGCACCTCTCTTGCCACTTTCTGCAGCTCATTCTCTTCTTTCTGCACCTCTTTTTCATCTTTCTGCACCTCTCCTGCCTCTTTCTTCAGCTCACTCTCTTCTTTCTGCACCTCTCATGCCTCTTTCTGCACCTCTTTCCTCTTTCTGCAGCTCACTGTCTTCTTTCTGCACCTCTTGTTCCTGTTTATGCACATTTCTTGCCTATTTCTGCACCTCTCTTGCCTCTTTCTGACTCATTCTTGCCTCTCTGTACCTGACTTGCCTCTTTCTGCACCTCTCTTCTTTCTGCACCTCTCTTGCCTCTTCTGCACCTCTCTTGCCTATCTCTGCTCATCTCTTACCTCTTTCTGCACCTCTTGTATCTTTCTGCAACTCACTCTTTTCTTTCTGCACCTCTCTTGCTTCTTTCTGAGCTTCTCATGCATCTTTCTGCCCCTTTCTTCCTTTTTATGCATTTCTCTTGCTATTGCCTCTTTCTGCACGTTTCTTCCTTTTTCTGTTCTTCTCTTGCCTCACTGCACCTCCATTTCCTCTTTCTGCACCTCACTCTTTTCTTAATGGACCTCTCTTGCTTCTTTCTGTGCTTCTATTGCTTCTTTCTGCACCTATATTCCTCTTTCTGCACTGCTCTTCTTTTTGCACCTCTCTTGCCTCTTTCTGCACCGCTTGCCCCTTTCTGCATCTCTCTTGCCTCTTTCAGAAGCTCACTTTCTTATTTCTGCACATCTCATGCTTCTTTCTGCACCTCTCTTCCCCCTTTCTGCAGCTCACTCTTCTTTCTGTACCTCTCTTGACTCTTTATGTACCTCTCTTGCCTCTTTCTGCCCCTCGCTTGCCACTTTCAACAGCTCACTCTCTGGTATCAGCACCTCTCTTGACTCTTTCTGCAACTCACTTGTATCTTTCTGCACCTCTCTAGGCTCTTTTGGCACCTCACTTGCCCCTTTCTGCACCTCTCTTGCCTCTTTCTGTACCTCTCTTGCCTCTTTCTGCACATCCCTTGCCTCTATCTGCATCTCTCTTGCCTTTCTACTCAACTTCTGCCTCTTTCTGCACCTCTTTTGCCTTTTTCTGCACTTGTATTGCCTCTTTCTGCACCACTATTGCCTCTTTCTGAACCTCACTCTTTTCTTTCTGCATCTCTCTTCCTTCTTTCTACACCTCTCTTGTTTCTTTCTGCGCTTCTCTTGCTTCTTTCAGTGCCTGTCTTCCCTTTTCTGCATTTCTCTTGCTATTGCCTCCTTCTGCACCTTTCAACCTCTTTCTGCACTTATCTTGCCTCATTCTGTACCTCTCTTGCCTCTTTTTGCACCTCACTCTCTTCTTTACATACCTCTCTTGCTTCTTTCTGCGTCTCTTCCTTCTTTCTGTACCTTTCTTCCTCTTTCTAAACCTCTTACCTCTATTTGCAACTCTGTTGCCTCTTTCTGCACATCTCTTGACTCTTTCTGCACCTCTCTTCCCCCTTTCTGCTGCTCACTCTCTTCTGTCTGAAGCTCTCTTGCCTCTTTCTGAACCTCTCTTGCTTCTTTCTGCACCTCTTGCTTCTTTCTGCAGCTCACTCTCTTCTTTCTGTCCCACTCTTGCCTTTTTCTCTGCCTCTCTTGCCTCTTTCTGCACCTCTCTTTCCTCATTCTGCAGCTCACTGTCTTCTTTCTGCACCTCTTGTTCCTCTTTATGCACATTTCTTGCCTATTTCTGCACCTTTCTTCCTCTTTCTGTACTTCTCTTGCCTCTCTGCTCCTCCCTTTCCTCTTTCTGCACCTCACTCTTTATTTAATGCACTTCTCTTGCTTCTTTCTGTGCTTCTATTGCTTCTTTCTGCACCTATCTTCCTCTTTCTGCACCTCTCTTCTTTCTGCACCTCCCTTGCCTATTTCTGTACCGCTTGCCTCTTTCTGCACCACTCTTTCCTCTTTCTGCAGCTCACTCTCTTCTTTCTGCACCTCTCTTGCCTCTTTCTGCACCTCTCTTCCCAGTTTCTGCAGCTCACTCTCTACTTTCTGCTGCTCTCTTGCCTGTTTCTGCACATCTCTTGCTTCTTTCTGTACCACTCTTGCCTCTTTCTGCAGCTCCCCCTCTTCTTTCTGCACCTGTCTTGCCTCTTTCTGCACCTCTCTTGCCTCTTTCTGCGCCTTTCTTCCTCCTTCTACACCTCTCTTGCCTCTTTCTACATATCTTACCTCTTTTTGCACCTCTAATGCTTCTTTCTGCACCTCTAATGCCTCTTTCTGCACCTGTCTTGCATTTTTCAGCATTTCTCTTGCCTATTTCTGCAGCTCACTCTCTTCTTTCTGCACCTTTTTTGCCTCTTTCTGCACCTCTCTTCCCCCTTTCTGCAGTTCACTCTCTTCTTTCTGTACCTCTCTTGCTTCTTTCTGCACCTTTCTTTCTCTTTCTGCACCTCTCTTGCCACTTTCTGCAGCACACTCTCTTCTTTCTGCACCTCTTGTGCCTCTTTATGCACCTTTCTTGCCTATTTCTGCACCTCCCTTGCCTCTTTCTGACTCATTCTTGCCTCTCTGTACCTGTCTTGCCTCTTTATGCACCTCTCTTCTTTCTGCACCTCTCTTGCCTCTTCTGCACCTCTCTTCCCTTACTGCTCAACTCTTACCACTTTCTGCACCTCTCTTGCCTCTTTCTGCTCATCTCTTACCTCTTTCTGCACCTCTTGTCTCTTTCTGCAACTCACTCTTTTCTTTCTGCACCTCTCTTGCTCCTTTCTGTGCTTCTCGTGCATCTTTCTGCCCCTTGCTTCCTTTTCCTGCATTTCTCTTGCTATTGCCTCTTTCTGCACCTTTCTTCCTCTTTCTGTACTTCTCTTGCCTCTCTGCTCCTCCCTTTCCTCTTTCTGCACCTCACTCTTTTCTTAATGCACCTCTCTTGCTTCTTTCTGTGCTTCTATTGCTTCTTTCTGCACCTATCTTCCTCTTTCTGTACCTCTCTTGTCTCTTTCTGCACGTCTCTTGCCTCTTTTTGCAGGTCACTCTCTTCTTCATGCACCTCTCTTGCCTCTTTTGCACCTCTCTTTCCTCTTTCTGCACCTCTTGCCTCTTTCTGCACCGTTCTTCCCTCTTTGTGCACTTCTGGTGGTTCTTTATGCTGAACGCTCTATTCTTTCTGTACCTCTCTTGCCTCTTTCTGCACTTCTCTTGCTTCTTTCTGCAGCTCACTCTCTTCTTTCTGTACCTCTCTTGCCTGTCTGTACCTCTCTTGCATTTTTCTGCACCTCTCTTGCATCTTTCTGCAGATCACTCTCTTCTTTCTGCACCTCTTGCCTCTTTCTGCACCTTTCTTTCTCTTTCTGCACCTCTCTTGCCACTTTCTGCAGCTTACTCTCTTCTTTCTGCACCTCTCGCTTCTTTCTGTGCTTCTATTGCTTTTTTCTGCACCTATCTTCCTCTTTCTGCACCTCCCTTCCTTTTATACCTCTCTTGCCTTTTTCTGCACCTCTGTTGCCTCTTTATGCGCCTCTCTTGCCTCTGTCTGCACTTCTCTTGCTTCTTTCTGCAGCTCTCTTGCCTTGTTCTGCACCTCTCTTGCCTCTTTCTTTAGCTCTCTCTTCTTTCTGCACCTACCTTGCCTCTTTCTGCACCTCTCTTTCCTCTTTCTGCAGCTCACTCTCTTCTTTCTGCACCTCTCTTGCTTCTTTCTGCACCTTTCTTCCTCCTTCTACACCTCTCTTGCCTCTTAATACACGTCTTACCTCTTTTTGCACCTCTAATGCCTCTTTCTGTACCTCTCTTGCATTTTTCTGCATTTCTCTTGCCTATTTCTGCAGCTCACTCTCTTCTTTCTGCACCTTTTTTGCCTCTTTCTGCACCTCTCTTCCCCCTTTCTGCAGTTCACTCTCTTCTTTCTGTACCTCTCTTGATTCCTTCTGCACCTTTCTTTCTCTTTCTGCACCTCTCTTGCCACTTTCTGCAGCTCATTCTCTTCTTTCTGCACCTCTTTTTCATCTTTCTGCACCTCTCCTGCCTCTTTCTTCAGCTCACTCTCTTCTTTCTGCACCTCTCATGCCTCTTTCTGCACCTCTTTCCTCTTTCTGCAGCACACTCTCTTCTTTCTGCACCTCTTGTGCCTCTTTATGCACATTTCTTGCCTATTTCTGCACCTCTCTTGCCTCTTTCTGACTCATTCTTGCCTCTCTGTACCTGTCTTGCCTCTTTATGCACCTCTCTTCTTTCTGCACCTCTCTTGCCTCTTCTGCACCTCTCTTCCCTTACTGCTCAACTCTTGCCAATTTCTGCACCTCTCTTGCCTCTTTCTGCTCATCTCTTACCTCTTTCTGCACCTCTTGTATCTTTCTGCAACTCACTCTTTTCTTTTTGCACCTCTCTTGCTTCTTTCTGTGCTTCCCGTGCATCTTTCTGCCCCTTGCTTCCTTTTCCTGCATTTCTCTTGCTATTGCCTCTTTCTGCACCTTTCTTCCTCTTTCTGTACTTCTCTTGCCTCTCTGCTCCTCCCTTTCCTCTTTCTGCACCTCACTCTTTTCTTAATGCACCTCTCTTGCTTCTTTCTGTGCTTCTATTGCTTCTTTCTGCACCTATCTTCCTCTTTCTGTACCTCTCTTGTCTCTTTCTGCACGTCTCTTGCCTCTTTTTGCAGGTCACTCTCTTCTTCATGCACCTCTCTTGCCTCTTTTGCACCTCTCTTGCCTCTTTCTGCACCTCTTGCCTCTTTCTGCACCGTTCTTCCCTCTTTCTGCACTTCTGTTGGTTCTTTATGCTGAACGCTCTATTCTTTCTGTACCTCTCTTGCCTCTTTCTGCACTTCTCTTGCTTCTTTCTGCAGCTCACTCTCTTCTTTCTGTTCCTCTGTTGCCTGTCAGTACCTCTCTTGCATCTTTCTGCAGATCACTCTCTTCTTTCTGCACCTCTTGCCTCTTTCTGTACCTTTCTTTCTCTTTCTGCACCTCTCTTGCCACTTTCTGCAGCTTACTCTCTTCTTTCTTCACCTCTCGCTTCTTTCTGTGCTTCTATTGCTTTTTTCTGCACCTATCTTCCTCTTTCTGCACCTCTCTTCTTTTTATACCTCTCTTGCCTCTTTCTGCACATCTGTTGCCTCTCTTGCCTCTGTCTGCACTTCTCTTGCTTCTTTCTGCAGCTCTCTTGCCTCGTACTGCACCTCTCTTGCCTCTTTCTGCAGCTCACTCTCTTCTTTCTGCACCTCTCTTGCCTCTTTCTGCACCTCTCTTCCCGGATTCTGCAGCTCACTCTCTTCTTTCTGTACCTGTCTTGCCTCTTTCTGTACCTCTCTTGCCTCTTTCTGTGCCTTTCTTCCTCCTTCTACACCTCTCTTGCCTCTTTCTATATGTCTTACCTCTTTTTGCACCTCTAATGCCTCTTTCTGCACCTCTCGTGCATTTTTCTGCATTTCTCTTGCCTATTTATGCAGCTCACTCTCTTCTTTCTGTACATTTTTTGCCTCTTTCTGTACCTCTCTTCCCCTTTTCTGCAGCTCACTCTCTTCTTTCATTACCTCTCTTGCTTCTTTCTGCACCTTTCTTTTTCTTTCTGCACCTCTCTTGCCACTTTCTGCAGCTGATTCTCTTCTTTCCGCAACTCTTTTGCATATTTCTGCACCTCTCTTGCCTCTTTCTCTAGCTCACTCTCTTCTTTCTGCACATCTCATGCCTCTTTCTGCACCTCTTTCCTCTTTCTGCAGCTCACTGTCTTCTTTCTGCACCTCTTGTTCCTGTTTATGCACATTTCTTGCCTATTTCTGCACCTCTCTTGCCTCTTTCTGACTCATTCTTGCCTCTCTGTACCTGACTTGCCTCTTTCTGCACCTCTCTTCTTTCTGCACCTCTCTTGCCTCTTCTGCACCTCTCTTGCCTATCTCTGCTCATCTCTTACCTCTTTCTGCACCTCTTGTCTCTTTCTGCAACTCACTCTTTTCTTTCTGCACCTCTCTTGCTTCTTTCTGAGCTTCTCATGCATCTTTCTGCCCCTTTCTTCCTTTTTATGCATTTCTCTTGCTATTGCCTCTTTCTGCACGTTTCTTCCTTTTTCTGTTCTTCTCTTGCCTCTCTGCACCTCCATTTCCTCTTTCTGCACCTCACTCTTTTCTTAATGGACCTCTCTTGCTTCTTTCTGTGCTTCTATTGCTTCTTTCTGCACCTATATTCCTCTTTCTGCACTGCTCTTCTTTTTGCACCTCTCTTGCCTCTTTCTGCACCGCTTGCCCCTTTCTGCATCTCTCTTGCCTCTTTCAGAAGCTCACTTTCTTATTTCTGCACATCTCATGCTTCTTTCTGCACCTCTCTTCCCCCTTTCTGCAGCTCACTCTTCTTTCTGTACCTCTCTTGACTCTTTATGTACCTCTCTTGCCTCTTTCTGCCCCTCGCTTGCCACTTTCAACAGCTCACTCTCTGGTATCAGCACCTCTCTTGACTCTTTCTGCAACTCACTTGTATCTTTCTGCACCTCTCTAGGCTCTTTTGGCACCTCACTTGCCCCTTTCTGCACCTCTCTTGCCTCTTTCTGTACCTCTCTTGCCTCTTTCTGCACATCCCTTGCCTCTATCTGCATCTCTCTTGCCTTTCTACTCAACTTCTGCCTCTTTCTGCACCTCTTTTGCCTTTTTCTGCACTTGTATTGCCTCTTTCTGCACCACTATTGCCTCTTTCTGAACCTCACTCTTTTCTTTCTGCATCTCTCTTCCTTCTTTCTACACCTCTCTTGTTTCTTTCTGCGCTTCTCTTGCTTCTTTCAGTGCCTGTCTTCCCTTTTCTGCATTTCTCTTGCTATTGCCTCCTTCTGCACCTTTCAACCTCTTTCTGCACTTATCTTGCCTCATTCTGTACCTCTCTTGCCTCTTTTTGCACCTCACTCTCTTCTTTACATACCTCTCTTGCTTCTTTCTGCGTCTCTTCGTTCTTTCTGTACCTTTCTTCCTCTTTCTAAACCTCTTACCTCTATTTGCAACTCTGTTGCCTCTTTCTGCACATCTCTTGACTCTTTCTGCACCTCTCTTCCCCCTTTCTGCTGCTCACTCTCTTCTGTCTGAAGCTCTCTTGCCTCTTTCTGAACCTCTCTTGCTTCTTTCTGCACCTCTTGCTTCTTTCTGCAGCTCACTCTCTTCTTTCTGTCCCACTCTTGCCTTTTTCTCTGCCTCTCTTGCCTCTCTCTGCACCTCTCTTTCCTCATTCTGCAGCTCACTGTCTTCTTTCTGCACCTCTTGTTCCTCTTTATGCACATTTCTTGCCTATTTCTGCACCTTTCTTCCTCTTTCTGTACTTCTCTTGCCTCTCTGCTCCTCCCTTTCCTCTTTCTGCACCTCACTCTTTATTTAATGCACTTCTCTTGCTTCTTTCTGTGCTTCTATTGCTTCTTTCTGCACCTATCTTCCTCTTTCTGCACCTCTCTTCTTTCTGCACCTCCCTTGCCTATTTCTGTACCGCTTGCCTCTTTCTGCACCTCTCTTTCCTCTTTCTGCAGCTCACTCTCTTCTTTCTGCACCTCTCTTGCCTCTTTCTGCACCTCTCTTCCCAGTTTCTGCAGCTCACTCTCTACTTTCTGCTGCTCTCTTGCCTGTTTCTGCACATCTCTTGCTTCTTTCTGTACCACTCTTGCCTCTTTCTGCAGCTCCCCCTCTTCTTTCTGTACATGTCTTGCCTCTTTCTGCACCTCTCTTGCCTCTTTCTGCGCCTTTCTTCCTCCTTCTACACCTCTCTTGCCTCTTTCTACATATCTTACCTCTTTTTGCACCTCTAATGCTTCTTTCTGCACCTCTAATGCCTCTTTCTGCACCTGTCTTGCATTTTTCAGCATTTCTCTTGCCTATTTCTGCAGCTCACTCTCTTCTTTCTGCACCTTTTTTGCCTCTTTCTGCACCTCTCTTCCCCCTTTCTGCAGTTCACTCTCTTCTTTCTGTACCTCTCTTGCTTCTTTCTGCACCTTTCTTTCTCTTTCTGCACCTCTCTTGCCACTTTCTGCAGCACACTCTCTTCTTTCTGCACCTCTTGTGCCTCTTTATGCACATTTCTTGCCTATTTCTGCACCTCCCTTGCCTCTTTCTGACTCATTCTTGCCTCTCTGTACCTGTCTTGCCTCTTTATGCACCTCTCTTCTTTCTGCACCTCTCTTGCCTCTTCTGCACCTCTCTTCCCTTACTGCTCAACTCTTACCACTTTCTGCACCTCTCTTGCCTCTTTCTGCTCATCTCTTACCTCTTTCTGCACCTCTTGTCTCTTTCTGCAACTCACTCTTTTCTTTCTGCACCTCTCTTGCTCCTTTCTGTGCTTCTCGTGCATCTTTCTGCCCCTTGCTTCCTTTTCCTGCATTTCTCTTGCTATTGCCTCTTTCTGCACCTTTCTTCCTCTTTCTGTACTTCTCTTGCCTCTCTGCTCCTCCCTTTCCTCTTTCTGCACCTCACTCTTTTCTTAATGCACCTCTCTTGCTTCTTTCTGTGCTTCTATTGCTTCTTTCTGCACCTATCTTCCTCTTTCTGTACCTCTCTTGTCTCTTTCTGCATGTCTCTTGCCTCTTTTTGCAGGTCACTCTCTTCTTCATGCACCTCTCTTGCCTCTTTTGCACCTCTCTTTCCTCTTTCTGCACCTCTTGCCTCTTTCTGCACCGTTCTTCCCTCTTTCTGCACTTCTGGTGGTTCTTTATGCTGAACGCTCTATTCTTTCTGTACCTCTCTTGCCTCTTTCTGCACTTCTCTTGCTTCTTTCTGCAGCTCACTCTCTTCTTTCTGTACCTCTCTTGCCTGTCTGTACCTCTCTTGCATTTTTCTGCACCTCTCTTGCATCTTTCTGCAGATCACTCTCTTATTTCTGCACCTCTTGCCTCTTTCTGCACCTTTCTTTCTCTTTCTGCACCTCTCTTGCCACTTTCTGCAGCTTACTCTCTTCTTTCTGCACCTCTCGCTTCTTTCTGTGCTTCTATTGCTTTTTTCTGCACCTATCTTCCTCTTTCTGCACCTCCCTTCCTTTTATACCTCTCTTGCCTTTTTCTGCACCTCTGTTGCCTCTTTATGCGCCTCTCTTGCCTCTGTCTGCACTTCTCTTGCTTCTTTCTGCAGCTCTCTTGCCTTGTTCTGCACCTCTCTTGCCTCTTTCTTTAGCTCTCTCTTCTTTCTGCACCTACCTTGCCTCTTTCTGCACCTCTCTTTCCTCTTTCTGCAGCTCACTCTCTTCTTTCTGCACCTCTCTTGCTTCTTTCTGCACCTTTCTTCCTCCTTCTACACCTCTCTTGCCTCTTTCTACACGTCTTACCTCTTTTTGCACCTCTAATGCCTCTTTCTGCACCTCTCTTGCATTTTTCTGCATTTCTCTTGCCTATTTCTGCAGCTCACTCTCTTCTTTCTGCACCTTTTTTGCCTCTTTCTGCACCTCTCTTCCCCCTTTCTGCAGTTCACTCTCTTCTTTCTGTACCTCTCTTGATTCCTTCTGCACCTTTCTTTCTCTTTCTGCACCTCTCTTGCCACTTTCTGCAGCTCATTCTCTTCTTTCTGCACCTCTTTTTCATCTTTCTGCACCTCTCCTGCCTCTTTCTTCAGCTCACTCTCTTCTTTCTGCACCTCTCATGCCTCTTTCTGCACCTCTTTCCTCTTTCTGCAGCACACTCTCTTCTTTCTGCACCTCTTGTGCCTCTTTATGCACATTTCTTGCCTATTTCTGCACCTCTCTTGCCTCTTTCTGACTCATTCTTGCCTCTCTGTACCTGTCTTGCCTCTTTATGCACCTCTCTTCTTTCTGCACCTCTCTTGCCTCTTCTGCACCTCTCTTCCCTTACTGCTCAACTCTTGCCAATTTCTGCACCTCTCTTGCCTCTTTCTGCTCATCTCTTACCTCTTTCTGCACCTCTTGTATCTTTCTGCAACTCACTCTTTTCTTTTTGCACCTCTCTTGCTTCTTTCTGTGCTTCCCGTGCATCTTTCTGCCCCTTGCTTCCTTTTCCTGCATTTCTCTTGCTATTGCCTCTTTCTGCACCTTTCTTCCTCTTTCTGTACTTCTCTTGCCTCTCTGCTCCTCCCTTTCCTCTTTCTGCACCTCACTCTTTTCTTAATGCACCTCTCTTGCTTCTTTCTGTGCTTCTATTGCTTCTTTCTGCACCTATCTTCCTCTTTCTGTACCTCTCTTGTCTCTTTCTGCACGTCTCTTGCCTCTTTTTGCAGGTCACTCTCTTCTTCATGCACCTCTCTTGCCTCTTTTGCACCTCTCTTGCCTCTTTCTGCACCTCTTGCCTCTTTCTGCACCGTTCTTCCCTCTTTCTGCACTTCTGTTGGTTCTTTATGCTGAACGCTCTATTCTTTCTGTACCTCTCTTGCCTCTTTCTGCACTTCTCTTGCTTCTTTCTGCAGCTCACTCTCTTCTTTCTGTTCCCCTCTTGCCTGTCTGTACCTCTCTTGCCTCTTTCTGCAGATCACTCTCTTCTTTCTGCACCTCTTGCCTCTTTCTGCACCTTTCTTTCTCTTTCTGCACCTCTCTTGCCACTTTCTGCAGCTTACTCTCTTCTTTCTTCACCTCTCGCTTCTTTCTGTGCTTCTATTGCTTTTTTCTGCACCTATCTTCCTCTTTCTGCACCTCTCTTCTTTTTATACCTCTCTTGCCTCTTTCTGCACATCTGTTGCCTCTCTTGCCTCTGTCTGCACTTCTCTTGCTTCTTTCTGCAGCTCTCTTGCCTCGTTCTGCACCTCTCTTGCCTCTTTCTGCAGCTCACTCTCTTCTTTCTGCACCTCTCTTGCCTCTTTCTGCACCTCTCTTCCCGGTTTCTGCAGCTCACTCTCTTCTTTCTGTACCTGTCTTGCCTCTTTCTGTACCTCTCTTGCCTCTTTCTGTGCCTTTCTTCCTCCTTCTACACCTCTCTTGCCTCTTTCTATATGTCTTACCTCTTTTTGCACCTCTAATGCCTCTTTCTGCACCTCTTGTGCATTTTTCTGCATTTCTCTTGCCTATTTATGCAGCTCACTCTCTTCTTTCTGTACATTTTTTGCCTCTTTCTGTACCTCTCTTCCCCTTTTCTGCAGCTCACTCTCTTCTTTCATTACCTCTCTTGCTTCTTTCTGCACCTTTCTTTTTCTTTCTGCACCTCTCTTGCCACTTTCTGCAGCTCATTCTCTTCTTTCCGCAACTCTTTTGCATATTTCTGCACCTCTCTTGCCTCTTTCTCTAGCTCACTCTCTTCTTTCTGCACCTCTCATGCCTCTTTCTGCACCTCTTTCCTCTTTCTGCAGCTCACTGTCTTCTTTCTGCACCTCTTGTTCCTGTTTATGCACATTTCTTGCCTATTTCTGCACCTCTCTTGCCTCTTTCTGACTCATTCTTGCCTCTCTGTACCTGACTTGACTCTTTCTGCACCTCTCTTCTTTCTGCACCTCTCTTGCCTCTTCTCCACCTCTCTTGCCTCTTTCTGCTCAACTCTTACCTCTTTCTGCACCTCTTGTCTCTTTCTGCAACTCACTCTTTTCTTTCTGCACCTCTCTTGCTTCTTTCTGAGCTTCTCATGCATCTTTCTGCCCCTTTCTTCCTTTTTATGCATTTCTCTTGCTATTGCCTCTTTCTGCACCTTTCGTCCTCTTTCTGTTCTTCTCTTGCCTCTCTGCACCTCCATTTCCTCTTTCTGCACCTCACTCTTTTCTTAATGGACCTCTCTTGCTTCTTTCTGTGCTTCTATTGCTTCTTTCTGCACCTATCTTCCTCTTTCTGCACTGCTCTTCTTTTTGCACCTCTCTTGCCTCTTTCTGCACCGCTTGCCCCTTTCTGCATCTCTCTTGCCTCTTTCAGAAGCTCACTTTCTTATTTCTGCACATCTCATGCTTCTTTCTGCACCTCTCTTCCCCCTTTCTGCAGCTCACTCTTCTTTCTGTACCTCTCTTGACTCTTTATGTACCTCTCTTGCCTCTTTCTGCCCCTCGCTTGCCACTTTCAACAGCTCACTCTCTGGTATCAGCACCTCTCTTGACTCTTTCTGCAACTCACTTGTATCTTTCTGCACCTCTCTAGGCTCTTTTGGCACCTCACTTGCCCCTTTCTGCACCTCTCTTGCCTCTTTCTGCACATCCCTTGCCTCTATCTGCATCTCTCTTGCCTTTCTACTCAACTTCTGCCTCTTTCTGCACCTCTTTTGCCTTTTTCTGCACTTGTATTGCCTCTTTCTGCACCACTATTGCCTCTTTCTGAACCTCACTCTTTTCTTTCTGCATCTCTCTTCCTTCTTTCTACACCTCTCTTGCTTCTTTCTGCGCTTCTCTTGCTTCTTTCAGTGCCTGTCTTCCCTTTTCTGCATTTCTCTTGCTATTGCCTCCTTCTGCACCTTTCAACCTCTTTCTGCACTTATCTTGCCTCATTCTGTACCTCTCTTGCCTCTTTTTGCACCTCACTCTCTTCTTTACATACCTCTCTTGCTTCTTTCTGCGTCTCTTCCTTCTTTCTGTACCTTTCTTCCTCTTTCTAAACCTCTTACCTCTATTTGCAACTCTGTTGCCTCTTTCTGCACATCTCTTGACTCTTTCTGCACCTCTCTTCCCCCTTTCTGCTGCTCACTCTCTTCTGTCTGAAGCTCTCTTGCCTCTTTCTGAACCTCTCTTGCTTCTTTCTGCACCTCTTGCTTCTTTCTGCAGCTCACTCTCTTCTTTCTGTCCCACTCTTGCCTTTTTCTCTGCCTCTCTTGCCTCTTTCTGCACCTCTCTTTCCTCATTCTGCAGCTCACTGTCTTCTTTCTGCACCTCTTGTTCCTCTTTATGCACATTTCTTGCCTATTTCTGCACCTTTCTTCCTCTTTCTGTACTTCTCTTGCCTCTCTGCTCCTCCCTTTCCTCTTTCTGCACCTCACTCTTTTCTTAATGCACCTCTCTTGCTTCTTTCTGTGCTTCTATTGCTTCTTTCTGCACCTATCTTCCTCTTTCTGTACCTCTCTTGTCTCTTTCTGCACGTCTCTTGCCTCTTTTTGCAGGTCACTCTCTTCTTCATGCACCTCTCTTGCCACTTTTGCACCTCTCTTGCCTCTTTCTGCACCTCTTGCCTCTTTCTGCACCGTTCTTCCCTCTTTCTGCACTTCTGTTGGTTCTTTATGCTGAACGCTCTATTCTTTCTGTACCTCTCTTGCCTCTTTCTGCACTTCTCTTGCTTCTTTCTGCAGCTCACTCTCTTCTTTCTGTTCCCCTCTTGCCTGTCTGTACCTCTCTTGCATCTTTCTGCAGATCACTCTCTTCTTTCTGCACCTCTTGCCTCTTTCTGCACCTTTCTTTCTCTTTCTGCACCTCTCTTGCCACTTTCTACAGCTTACTCTCTTCTTTCTTCACCTCTCGCTTCTTTCTGTGCTTCTATTGCTTTTTTCTGCACCTATCTTCCTCTTTCTGCACCTCTCTTCTTTTTATACCTCTCTTGCCTCTTTCTGCACATCTGTTGCCTCTCTTGCCTCTGTCTGCACTTCTCTTGCTTCTTTCTGCAGCTCTCTTGCCTCGTTCTGCACCTCTCTTGCCTCTTTCTGCAGCTCACTCTCTTCTTTCTGCACCTCTCTTGCCTCTTTCTGCACCTCTCTTCCCGGTTTCTGCAGCTCACTCTCTTCTTTCTGTACCTGTCTTGCCTCTTTCTGTACCTCTCTTGCCTCTTTCTGTGCCTTTCTTCCTCCTTCTACACCTCTCTTGCCTCTTTCTATATGTCTTACCTCTTTTTGCACCTCTAATGCCTCTTTCTGCACCTCTCGTGCATTTTTCTGCATTTCTCTTGCCTATTTATGCAGCTCACTCTCTTCTTTCTGTACATTTTTTGCCTCTTTCTGTACCTCTCTTCCCCTTTTCTGCAGCTCACTCTCTTCTTTCATTACCTCTCTTGCTTCTTTCTGCACCTTTCTTTTTCTTTCTGCACCTCTCTTGCCACTTTCTGCAGCTCATTCTCTTCTTTCCGCAACTCTTTTGCATATTTCTGCACCTCTCTTGCCTCTTTCTCTAGCTCACTCTCTTCTTTCTGCACCTCTCATGCCTCTTTCTGCACCTCTTTCCTCTTTCTGCAGCTCACTGTCTTCTTTCTGCACCTCTTGTTCCTGTTTATGCACATTTCTTGCCTATTTCTGCACCTCTCTTGCCTCTTTCTGACTCATTCTTGCCTCTCTGTACCTGACTTGACTCTTTCTGCACCTCTCTTCTTTCTGCACCTCTCTTGCCTCTTCTGCACCTCTCTTGCCTCTTTCTGCTCAACTCTTACCTCTTTCTGCACCTCTTGTCTCTTTCTGCAACTCACTCTTTTCTTTCTGCACCTCTCTTGCTTCTTTCTGAGCTTCTCATGCATCTTTCTGCCCCTTTCTTCCTTTTTATGCATTTCTCTTGCTATTGCCTCTTTCTGCACCTTTCGTCCTCTTTCTGTTCTTCTCTTGCCTCTCTGCACCTCCATTTCCTCTTTCTGCACCTCACTCTTTTCTTAATGGACCTCTCTTGCTTCTTTCTGTGCTTCTATTGCTTCTTTCTGCACCTATCTTCCTCTTTCTGCACTGCTCTTCTTTTTGCACCTCTCTTGCCTCTTTCTGCACCGCTTGCCCCTTTCTGCATCTCTCTTGCCTCTTTCAGAAGCTCACTTTCTTATTTCTGCACATCTCATGCTTCTTTCTGCACCTCTCTTCCCCCTTTCTGCAGCTCACTCTTCTTTCTGTACCTCTCTTGACTCTTTATGTACCTCTCTTGCCTCTTTCTGCCCCTCGCTTGCCACTTTCAACAGCTCACTCTCTGGTATCAGCACCTCTCTTGACTCTTTCTGCAACTCACTTGTATCTTTCTGCACCTCTCTAGGCTCTTTTGGCACCTCACTTGCCCCTTTCTGCACCTCTCTTGCCTCTTTCTGCACATCCCTTGCCTCTATCTGCATCTCTCTTGCCTTTCTACTCAACTTCTGCCTCTTTCTGCACCTCTTTTGCCTTTTTCTGCACTTGTATTGCCTCTTTCTGCACCACTATTGCCTCTTTCTGAACCTCACTCTTTTCTTTCTGCATCTCTCTTCCTTCTTTCTACACCTCTCTTGCTTCTTTCTGCGCTTCTCTTGCTTCTTTCAGTGCCTGTCTTCCCTTTTCTGCATTTCTCTTGCTATTGCCTCCTTCTGCACCTTTCAACCTCTTTCTGCACTTATCTTGCCTCATTCTGTACCTCTCTTGCCTCTTTTTGCACCTCACTCTCTTCTTTACATACCTCTCTTGCTTCTTTCTGCGTCTCTTCCTTCTTTCTGTACCTTTCTTCCTCTTTCTAAACCTCTTACCTCTATTTGCAACTCTGTTGCCTCTTTCTGCACATCTCTTGACTCTTTCTGCACCTCTCTTCCCCCTTTCTGCTGCTCACTCTCTTCTGTCTGAAGCTCTCTTGCCTCTTTCTGAACCTCTCTTGCTTCTTTCTGCACCTCTTGCTTCTTTCTGCAGCTCACTCTCTTCTTTCTGTCCCACTCTTGCCTTTTTCTCTGCCTCTCTTGCCTCTTTCTGCACCTCTCTTTCCTCATTCTGCAGCTCACTGTCTTCTTTCTGCACCTCTTGTTCCTCTTTATGCACATTTCTTGCCTATTTCTGCACCTTTCTTCCTCTTTCTGTACTTCTCTTGCCTCTCTGCTCCTCCCTTTCCTCTTTCTGCACCTCACTCTTTTCTTAATGCACTTCTCTTGCTTCTTTCTGTGCTTCTATTGCTTCTTTCTGCACCTATCTTCCTCTTTCTGCACCTCTCTTCTTTCTGCACCTCCCTTGCCTATTTCTGTACCGCTTGCCTCTTTCTGCACCTCTCTTTCCTCTTTCTGCAGCTCACTCTCTTCTTTCTGCACCTCTCTTGCCTCTTTCTGCACCTCTCTTCCCAGTTTCTGCAGCTCACTCTCTACTTTCTGCTGCTCTCTTGCCTGTTTCTGCACATCTCTTGCTTCTTTCTGTACCACTCTTGCCTCTTTCTGCAGCTCCCCCTCTTCTTTCTGCACCTGTCTTGCCTCTTTCTGCACCTCTCTTGCCTCTTTCTGCGCCTTTCTTCCTCCTTCTACACCTCTCTTGCCTCTTTCTACATATCTTACCTCTTTTTGCACCTCTAATGCTTCTTTCTGCACCTCTAATGCCTCTTTCTGCACCTGCCTTGCATTTTTCAGCATTTCTCTTGCCTATTTCTGCAGCTCACTCTCTTCTTTCTGCACCTTTTTTGCCTCTTTCTGCACCTCTCTTCCCCCTTTCTGCAGTTCACTCTCTTCTTTCTGTACCTCTCTTGCTTCTTTCTGCACCTTTCTTTCTCTTTCTGCACCTCTCTTGCCACTTTCTGCAGCACACTCTCTTCTTTCTGCACCTCTTGTGCCTCTTTATGCACCTTTCTTGCCTATTTCTGCACCTCCCTTGCCTCTTTCTGACTCATTCTTGCCTCTCTGTACCTGTCTTGCCTCTTTATGCACCTCTCTTCTTTCTGTACCTCTCTTGCCTCTTCTGCACCTCTCTTCCCTTACTGCTCAACTCTTACCACTTTCTGCACCTCTCTTGCCTCTTTCTGCTCATCTCTTACCTCTTTCTGCACCTCTTGTCTCTTTCTGCAACTCACTCTTTTCTTTCTGCACCTCTCTTGCTCCTTTCTGTGCTTCTCGTGCATCTTTCTGCCCCTTGCTTCCTTTTCCTGCATTTCTCTTGCTATTGCCTCTTTCTGCACCTTTCTTCCTCTTTCTGTACTTCTCTTGCCTCTCTGCTCCTCCCGTTCCTCTTTCTGCACCTCACTCTTTTCTTAATGCACCTCTCTTGCTTCTTTCTGTGCTTCTATTGCTTCTTTCTGCACCTATCTTCCTCTTTCTGTACCCCTCTTTTCACTTTCTGCACGTCTCTTGCCTCTTTTTGCAGGTCACTCTCTTCTTCATGCACCTCTCTTGCCTCTTTTGCACCTCTCTTTCCTCTTTCTGCACCTCTTGCCTCTTTCTGCACCGTTCTTCCCTCTTTCTGCACCTCTGGTGGTTCTTTATGCTGAACGCTCTATTCTTTCTGTACCTCTCTTGCCTCTTTCTGCACTTCTCTTGCTTCTTTCTGCAGCTCACTCTCTTCTTTCTGTACCTCTCTTGCCTGTCTGTTCCTCTCTTGCATTTTTCTGCACCTCTCTTGCATCTTTCTGCAGATCACTCTCTTCTTTCTGCACCTCTTGCCTCTTTCTGTACCTTTCTTTCTCTTTCTGCACCTCTCTTGCCACTTTCTGCAGCTTACTCTCTTCTTTCTGCACCTCTCGCTTCTTTCTGTGCTTCTATTGCTTTTTTCTGCACCTATCTTCCTCTTTCTGCACCTCCCTTCCTTTTATACCTCTCTTGCCTTTTTCTGCACCTCTGTTGCCTCTTTATGCGCCTCTCTTGCCTCTGTCTGCACTTCTCTTGCTTCTTTCTGCAGCTCTCTTGCCTTGTTCTGCACCTCTCTTGCCTCTTTCTTTAGCTCTCTCTTCTTTCTGCACCTACCTTGCCTCTTTCTGCACCTCTCTTTCCTCTTTCTGCATCTCACTCTCTTCTTTCTGCACCTCTCTTGCTTCTTTCTGCACCTTTCTTCCTCCTTCTACACCTCTCTTGCCTCTTTCTACACGTCTTACCTCTTTTTGCACCTCTAATGCCTCTTTCTGCACCTCTCTTGCATTTTTCTGAATTTCTCTTGCCTATTTCTGCAGCTCACTCTCTTCTTTCTGCACCTTTTTTGCCTCTTTCTGCACCTCTCTTCCCCCTTTCTGCAGTTCACTCTCTTCTTTCTGTACCTCTCTTGCTTCCTTCTGCACCTTTCTTTCTCTTTCTGCACCTCTCTTGCCACTTTCTGCAGCTCATTCTCTTCTTTCTGCACCTCTTTTTCATCTTTCTGCACCTCTCCTGCCTCTTTCTTCAGCTCACTCTCTTCTTTCTACACCTCCTATGCCTCTTTCTGCACCTCTTTCCTCTTTCTGCAGCACACTCTCTTCTTTCTGCACCTCTTGTGCCTCTTTATGCACATTTCTTGCCTATTTCTGCACCTCTCTTGCCTCTTTCTGACTCATTCTTGCCTCTCTGTACCTGTCTTGCCTCTTTATGCACCTCTCTTCTTTCTGCACCTCTCTTGCCTCTTCTGCACCTCTCTTCCCTTACTGCTCAACTCTTGCCAATTTCTGCACCTCTCTTGCCTCTTTCTGCTCATCTCTTACCTCTTTCTGCACCTCTTGTATCTTTCTGCAACTCACTCTTTTCTTTTTGCACCTCTCTTGCTTCTTTCTGTGCTTCCCGTGCATCTTTCTGCCCCTTGCTTCCTTTTCCTGCATTTCTCTTGCTATTGCCTCTTTCTGCACCTTTCTTCCTCTTTCTGTACTTCTCTTGCCTCTCTGTTCCTCCCTTTCCTCTTTCTGCACCTCACTCTTTTCTTAATGCACCTCTCTTGCTTCTTTCTGTGCTTCTATTGCTTCTTTCTGCACCTATCTTCCTCTTTCTGTACCTCTCTTGTCTCTTTCTGCACATCTCTTGCCTCTTTTTGCAGGTCACTCTCTTGTTCATGCACCTCTCTTGCCTCTTTTGCACCTCTCTTGCCTCTTTCTGCACCTCTTGCCTCTTTCTGCACCGTTCTTCCCTCTTTCTGCACTTCTGTTGGTTCTTTATGCTGAACGCTCTATTCTTTCTGTACCTCTCTTGCCTCTTTCTGCACTTCTCTTGCTTCTTTCTGCAGCTCACTCTCTTCTTTCTGTTCCCCTCTTGCCTGTCTGTACCTCTCTTGCATCTTTCTGCAGATCACTCTCTTCTTTCTGCACCTCTTGCCTCTTTCTGCACCTTTCTTTCTCTTTCTGCACCTCTCTTGCCACTTTCTGCAGCTTACTCTCTTCTTTCTTCACCTCTCGCTTCTTTCTGTGCTTCTATTGCTTTTTTCTGCACCTATCTTCCTCTTTCTGCACCTCTCTTCTTTTTATACCTCTCTTGCCTCTTTCTGCACATTCGTTGCCTCTCTTGCCTCTGTCTGCACTTCTCTTGCTTCTTTCTGCAGCTCTCTTGCCTCGTTCTGCACCTCTCTTGCCTCTTTCTGCAGCTCACTCTCTTCTTTCTGCACCTCTCTTGCCTCTTTCTGCACCTCTCTTCCCGGTTTCTGCAGCTCACTCTCTTCTTTCTGTACCTGTCTTGCCTCTTTCTGTACCTCTCTTGCCTCTTTCTGTGCCTTTCTTCCTCCTTCTACACCTCTCTTGCCTCTTTCTATATGTCTTACCTCTTTTTGCACCTCTAATGCCTCTTTCTGCACCTCTCTTGCCTCCTTCTGCACTTCTTTTGCCTCTTTCTGCACCTCTCTTGTCTATTTCTGCACTTATTTGCCTCTTTCTGTACCTCTCTTGCCTCTTTCTGGACCTTACTCTTTTCTTTCTGCACTTCTCTTCCTTCTTTCTACACCTCTCTTGCTTCTTTCTGCACTTCTCTTGCTTCTTTCAGTGCCTTTCTTCCTTTTTCTGCATTTCTCTTGCTATTGCCTCTTTCTGCACCTTTCAACCTCTTTCTGCACTAATCTTGCCTCATTATGCACCTGTCTTGTCTCTTTCTGCACCTCTCTCTCTTCTTTATATTCCTCTCTTGCTTCTTTCTGCACTTCTCTTGCTTCTTTCTGCACCTTTCTTCCGTTTTCTACACCCCTTACCTCTATTTGCAAGTCTCTTGCCTCTTTCTGCACATCTCTTGCTTCTTTCTGCACCTCTCTTCCCCCTTTCTGCAGATCACTCTCTTCTTTCTGAAGCTCTCTTGACTCTTTCTGCACCTCTCTTGCTTATTTCTGCACCTTTTGCTTCTTTCTGCAGCTCACTCTCTTCTATCTGTACCTCTCTTGTTTTTTTCTGTACCTCTCTTGCTTCTTTCTGCACGTCTCTTGCCTCTTTCTGCACCTCGCTTGCATCTTTCTGCACCTCGCTTGCCTCTTTCTGCACCTTTCTTGCCCCTTTCTGCACTTCTCCTGGTTCTTTCAGCTGCTCACTCTCTTCTTTCTGTACATTTCTTTCTTCTTTCTGCAGCTCACTCTTCTTTCTGTATATCTCTTGCCTTTCTGTACCCCTCTTGCCTCTTTCTGCATCTCTCTTGCCTCTTTCTGCAGCTCACTCTCTTCTTTCTGCACATCTCTACCCTCTTTCTGCACCTCTCTTCCCTCCTTCTGCAGCTCACTCTCTTCTGTCAGCACCTCTCTTGCCTCTTTCTGTACCTCTCTTGCATCTTTCTGTACCTCTCTTGCATCTTTCTGCACCTCTCTTCTTTCTGCACTGCTCTTGCCTCTTTCTGTACCTCCCTTGCCTCTTTCTGCACCGCTCTTGCCTCTTTCTGCACCTCTCTTGCCTCTTTCTGCATGTCTATTGCCTCTTTCTACACCTCTCTTGCCTCTTTCTGCACCTCTTTTCTTCTGCACCTCTTTTGATTCTTTCTACACCTCTCTTGCTTCGTTCTGCGCTTCTCTTGCTCCGTTCTGTGACTTTCTTCCTTTTTCTGTATTTTTCTTGCCTCTTTCTCCACCTTTCTTGCCTCTTTCTGTACCTCACTCTCTTCTTTATGCACCTCTCTTGCTTCTTTCTGTGCTTCTATTGCTTCTTTCTGCACCTATCTTGCTCTTTCTGCACCTCTGTTGCTTTATTACGAGCCTCTTGCCTCTGTCTGCACATCTCTTGCCTCTTTTGACACCACACTTTCCTCTTTCGACAACTCTCTTGCATCTTTCTGCACCTTTCTTGCCTCTTTCTGCACCTCTCTTCTTTCTGCACCTCTCTTGCCTCTTTCTGTACCTCTCCTGCCTTTGTCTGCAATTCTCTTGCTTCTTTCTATAGCTCTCTTGCCTCTTTCTGCACCTCTCTTGCCTCTTTCTGCACCTCTTTTCCCCTTTTTGCTGATCACTCTCTTCTTTCTGAAGTTCTCTTGACTCTTTCTGCACCTCTTGCTTCATTCTGCAGCTCAATCTCTTCTTTCTGTACCACTCTTGCCTTTAACTGTGCGTCTCTTGCTTCTTTCTGCACCTCTCTTGCCTCTTTCTGCACCTCACTCTCTTCTTTCTGCACCTCTCTTGCCTCTTTCTGCACCTCTCTTGGTTCTATCTGTGGCTCACTCTCTTCTATCTGTACCCCTCTTGCCTTTTTCTGTACCTATCTTGCTTCTTTCTGCACCTCTCTTGCCTCTTTCTGCACCTCGCTTGCCTCTTTCTGCACCTCGCTTGCTTTTTCTGCAGCTCACACTTCTTTCTGCACCTGTCTTGCCTCTTGCTGCACCTCTCTTGCCTCTTTCTGTATCTTTCTTCTTCTTTCTGCACCTCTCTTGCCTTTGTGCACCTCTCTTGCCTCTTTCTGCACCTCTTGCCTCTTTCTATACCTCTCTTGCCTCTTTGTGCACCTCTCTTGCCTCTTTCTGCACCTCTTGCCTCTTTCTGTACCTCTCTTGCCTCTGTCTGCACCTCCCTTGCCTATATGTACCTCTTTTGCCTTTCTACTCAACTCCTGCTTCTTGTGTGCACCTCTCTTGCCTCATTCTGCACTTCTTTTGCCTCTTTTTGCACCTCTCTTCCCTATTTCTGCACTTCTATTGCCTCTTTCTGTACCTCTCTTGCCTCTTTCTGGACCTCACTCTTTTCGTTCTGCACTTCTCTTCCTTCTTTCTACACCTCTCTTGCTTCTTTCTGTACTTCTCTTGCTTCTTTCAGTGCCTTTCTTCCTTCTTCTGCATTTCTCTTGCTATTGCCTCTTTCTGCGCCTTTCAGCCACTTTCTGCACTTCTCTTACTTCTTTCTGTACCTTTTTTCCTCTTTCTGCACCTCTTACCTCTATTTGTAACTCTCTTGACTCTTTCTGCACCTCTTGCTTCTTTCTGCAGCTCACTCTCTTCTTTCTGTATCACTCTTGCCTTTACCTGTGCGTCTCTTGCCTCTTTCTGCACCTCTCTTGCCTCTTTCTGCACCTCAGTCTCTTCTTTCTGCACCTCTCTTGCCTCTTTCTGCACCTCTCTTGGTTTTTTCTGTGGCTCACTCTCTTCTATCTGTACCTCTCCTGCCTTTTTCTGTACCTATCTTGCTTCTTTCTGCACCTCTCTTGACTCTTTCTGCACCTCATTTGCCTCTTTCTGCACCTCACTTGCTTTTTCTGCAGCTCACACTTCTTTCTGCACCTGTCTTGCCTCTTGCTGCACCTCTCTTGCCTCTTTCTGTATCTTCCTTCTTCTTTCTGCACCTCTCTTGCCTTTGTGCACCTCTCTTGCCTCTTTCTGCACCTCTTGCCTCTTTGTGTACCTCTCTTGCCTATTTGTGCACCTCTCTTGCCTCTTCCTGCACCTCTTGCCTCTTTCTGTACCTCTCTTGCCTCTGTCTGCACCTCCCTTGCCTATATGTACCTCTCTTGCCTTTCTACTCAACTCCTGCTTCTTGTGTGCACCTCTCTTGCCTCCTTCTGCACTTCTTTTGCCTCTTTCTGCACCTCTCTTGTCTATTTCTGCACTTATTTGCCTCTTTCTGTACCTTTCTTGCCTCTTTCTGGACCTTACTCTTTTCTTTATGCACTTCTCTTCCTTCTTTCTACACCTCTCTTGCTTCTTTCTGCACTTCTCTTGCTTCTTTCAGTGCCTTTCTTCCTTTTTCTGCATTTCTCTTGCTATTGCCTCTTTCTGCACCTTTCAACCTCTTTCTGCACTTCTCTTGCCTCATTCTGCACCTGTCTTGCCTCTTTCTGCACCTCACTCTCTTCTTTATATTCCTCTCTTGCTTCTTTCTGCACTTCTCTTGCTTCTTTCTGCACCTTTCTTCCGTTTTCTACACCCCTTACCTCTATTTGCAAGTCTCTTGCTTCTTCCTGCACATCTCTTTCTTCTTTCTGCACCTCTCTTCCCCCTTTCTGCAGATCACTCTCTTCTTTCTAAAGCTCTCTTGACTCTTTCTGCACCTCTCTTGCTTATTTCTGCACCTTTTGCTTCTTTCTGCAGCTCACTCTCTTCTATCTGTAACTCTCTTGTTTTTTTCTGTACCTCTCTTGCTACTTTCTGCACGTCTCTTGCCTCTTTCTGCACCTCGCTTGCATCTTTCTGCACCTCGCTTGCCTCTTTCTGCACCTTTCTTGCCCCTTTCTGCACTTCTCCTGGTTCTTTCAGCTGCTCACTCTCTTCTTTCTGTACCTCTCTTGCTTCTTTCTGTACCTCTCTTGCCTCTTTCTGCAGCTCACTCTCTTCTTTCTGCACATCTCTTCCCTCTTTCTGCACCTCTCTTCCCTCCTTCTGCAGCTCACTCTCTTCTGTCAGCACCTCTCTTGCCTCGTTCTGTACCTCTCTTGCATCTTTCTGTACCTCTCTTGCATCTTTCTGCACCTCTTTTCTTTCTGCACTGCTCTTGCCTCTTTCTGTACCTCCCTTGCCTCTTTCTGCACCGCTCTTGCCTCTTTCTGCACCTCTCTTGCCTCTTTCTGCATGTCTATTGCCTCTTTCTACACCTCTCTTGCCTCTTTCTGCACCTCTTTTCTTCTGCACCTCTTTTGATTCTTTCTACACCTCTCTTGCTTCGTTCTGCGCTTCTCTTGCTCTGTTCTGCGACTTTCTTCCTTTTTCTGCATTTCTCTTGCCTCTTTCTCCACCTTTCTTGCCTCTTTCTGCACCTCACTCTCTTCTTTATGCACCTCTCTTGCTTCTTTCTGTGCTTCTATTGCTTCTTTCTGCACCTATCTTGCTCTTTCTGCACCTCTGTTGCTTTATTACGCGCCTCTTGCCTCTGTCTGCACATCTCTTGCCTCTTTTGACACCACACTTTCCTCTTTCGACAACTCTCTTGCATCTTTCTGCACCTTTCTTGCCTCTTTCTGCACCTCTCTTCTTTCTGCACCTCTCTTGCCTCTTTCTGTACCTCTCCTGCCTTTGTCTGCAATTCTCTTGCTTCTTTCTATAGCTCTCTTGCCTCTTTCTGCACCTCTTTTCCCCTTTTTGCTGATCACTCTCTTCTTTCTGAAGCTCTCTTGACTCTTTCTGCACCTCTTGCTTCTTTCTGCAGCTCAATCTCTTCTTTCTGTACCACTCTTGCCTTTAACTGTGCGTCTCTTTCTTCTTTCTGCACCTCTCTTGCCTCTTTCTGCACCTCACTCTCTTCTTTCTGCACCTCTCTTGCCTCTTTCTGCACCTCTCTTGGTTCTTTCTGTGGCTCTCTCTCTTCTATCTGTACCCCTCTTGCCTTTTTCTGTACCTATCTTGCTTCTTTCTGCACCTCTCTTGCCTCTTTCTGCACCTCGCTTGCCTCTTTCTGCACCTCGATTGCTTTTTCTGCAGCTCACACTTCTTTCTGCACCTGTCTTGCATCTTGCTGCACCTCTCTTGCCTCTTTCTGTATCTTTCTTCTTCTTTCTGCACCTCTCTTGCCTTTGTGCACCTCTCTTGCCTCTTTCTGCACCTCTTGCCTCTTTCTATACCTCTCTTGCCTCTTTGTGCACCTCTCTTGCCTCTTTCTGCACCTCTTGCCTCTTTCTGTACCTCTCTTGCCTCTGTCTGCACCTCCCTTGCCTATATGTACCTCTTTTGCCTTTCTACTCAACTCCTGCTTCTTGTGTGCACCTCTCTTGCCTCATTCTGCACTTCTTTTGCCTCTTTCTGCACCTCTCTTCCCTATTTCTGCACTTCTATTGCCTCTTTGTGCACCTCTCTTGCCTCTTTCTGCACCTCTTGCCTCTTTCTGTACCTCTCTTGCCTCTGTCTGCACCTCCCTTGCCTATATGTACCTCTTTTGCCTTTCTACTCAACTCCTGCTTCTTGTGTGCACCTCTCTTGCCTCATTCTGCACTTCTTTTGCCTCTTTCTGCACCTCTCTTCCCTATTTCTGCACTTCTATTGCCTCTTTCTGTACCTCTCTTGCCTCTTTCTGGAACTTACTCTTTTCTTTCTGCACTTCTCTCCCTTGTTTCTACACCTCTCTTGCTTCTTTCTGCACTTCTCTTGCTTCTTTCAGTGCCTTTCTTCCCTTTTCTGCATTTCTCTTGCTATTGCCTCTTTCTGCACCTTTCACCCTCTTTCTGCACTTCTCTTGCCTCATTCTGCACCTGTCTTGCCTCTTTCTGCACCTCATTCTCTTCTTTATATTCCTCTCTTGCTTCTTTCTGCACTTCTCTTGCTTCTTTCTGCACCTTTCTTCCGTTTTCTATACCCCTTACCTCTATTTGCAAGTCTCTTGCCTCTTTCTGCACATCTCTTGCTTCTTTCTGCACCTCTCTTCCCCCTTTCTGCAGATCACTCTCTTCTTTCTGAAGCTCTCTTGACTCTTTCTGCACCTCTCTTGCTTATTTCTGCACCTTTTGCTTCTTTCTGCAGATCACTCTCTTCTATCTGGACCTCTCTTGTCTTTTTCTGTACCTCTCTTGCTTCTTTCTGCACGTCTCTTGCCTCTTTCTGCACCTCGCTTGCATCTTTCTGCACCTCGCTTGCCTCTTTCTGCACCTTTCTTGCCCCTTTCTGCACTTCTCCTGGTTCTTTCCGCTGCTCACTCTCTTCTTTCTGTACCTCTCTTGCCTCTTTCTGTACCTCTCTTGCTTCTTTCTGCAGCTCACTCTTCTTTCTGTACATCTCTTGCCTTTCTGTACCCCTCTTGCCTCTTTCTGCATCTCTCTTGCCTCTTTCTGCAGCTCACTCTTTTCTTTCTGCACATCTCTTCCCTCTTTCTGCACCTCTCTTCCCTCCTTCTGCAGCTCACTCTCTTCTGTCAGCACCTCTCTTGCCTCTTTCTGTACCTCTCTTGCATCTTTCTGTACCTCTCTTGCCTCTTCTGCACCTCTCTTCTTTCTGCACTGCTCTTGCCTCTTTCTGTACCTCCCTTGCCTCTTTCTGCACTGCTCTTGCCTCTTTCTGCACCTCTCTTGCCTCTTTCTGCATGTCTATTGCCTCTTTCCACACCTCTCTTGCCTCTTTCTGCACCTCTTTTCTTCTGCACCTCTTTTGCTTCTTTCTACACCTCTCTTTCTTCTTTCTGTGCTTCTCTTGCTCCGTTCTGCGACTTTCTTCCTTTTTCTGCATTTCTCTTGCCTCTTTCTCCACGTTTCTTGCCTCTTTCTGCACCTCACTCTCTTCTTTATACACCTCTCTTGCTTCTTTCTGTGCTTCTATTGCTTCTTTCTGCACCTATTGTAGGAAGGTGGATATCTGAGTATGGTTATCCCCAACTTTTTGCCTAGTGTCTAGCTGGTTTTTCGACTTCGTTGGCTTGAGATCCTGCCAATCAGGGTCTCAGGCTGTCTGCTCTCTCTTTAAAATGGACTCCATGTACCCTAGGTACATACCCAATTGGTAAGGATCACCTTATTGGACCCTGTACAGTGTACCCTAGGTACCCAGGGCATAGGTGTACCCTAGGCCTCCCAGGGGCTGCAGCATGTATTATGCCACCCCTGGACTGGCCTTCCAATCAGACACAACTGGCTGATCACTCAGCTGGGGCAAGGTTGTGTAATCACCCCTTGCTTAGATATAGTATACCTATATCT
Organism: Triturus cristatus; assembly: GCF_964204655.1. Classification (NCBI taxonomy): domain Eukaryota; kingdom Metazoa; phylum Chordata; class Amphibia; order Caudata; family Salamandridae; genus Triturus; species Triturus cristatus. The sequence goes on along the minus strand of NC_140579.1, from coordinate 821,665,686 downwards.
ACCCTTAAAATAGACACATGTGTACCTGTGAGCCACTCCTATGGCAGGCCTTAACAATACTGGAGGCAGAGTGCTTGGTAACATGTGAGATGGTGCTCTAGCATGAGCTGAGGCTGTCTGCAGCTTTCAGAACCATGTCCTTATAGCTGTTCTATGATATAGCCTACCATATACTCTTAAAGTACCTTATAATCTTAAACGGTTATGGTAACTATGGTTTGGCTTTATCAAAACATGTCGTGTAAGGTGTCTAACACTTTGGAATAATACCCCCATACCATTTCTGGTGATGAGGATATTATTCCTCCCTTCTAGAGGGAGAGACATGTTAAAATCCTACTTTGCTGTTTAACTCTGACCAAAAGCCTCAGCATCACAAAATGGATGCTGCTGCCACAGACACGAGTCTGACCTCCTGCTGCTGGGAGTGATCCCGGCAAGGGAGGCCTGGACAATAGGTTTCCTGCTTGGGGAGGTGCTAGCACCTCCCCAGACAGACTTTAGTGTATTGGGGCAGGGAGGGCTGAAAGGAATGAGACATGCCTGGGGCACACAAGGTGCTCCATGCATAGTCCAGTTCAAACCGGTGCTGGGGCACTCCAGCCCCAGCTCTGGCTCGAAACTGGACAAAGGAAAGGGGGTGTAGCCACTCCCCTTCCTGGTCCCACCCATAGGAGGGACCTTGCAGGTAGCCCAGCCCACTAGCCCAGTATATCAGTAGGTAGCTAAGCCCTGCTAAATGAGATTAACCTGAATCTGCAACTTGAACAAAAACCCTGGACCTTCGACATTCAACCTCAGGAAGAAGTCTGAAGAAATCTCCCTTGTGGCCAAGGAGTGACCACCCTGGGCAACCAGGCACCATCCAGTGACCGCTGCTTGCTTTGCGACTGATCCTACGAGGGACGACTGCAGAGACTGACCAGCGCCGAGACTTCCAGACACCTCTGACCCAGATCCACATCTACAGTGAAGCTGAGACCCGTGGAGGCGACGAGGGACGTGGGACCGGCGACTTGGGAAAAGTGGCTAGTAACTGACTAGCGTGACTTCTGAGGCTTCCTCGAGGCTGTCCTTGGGAAATTGAGAAGCCCCCATCCCGAGCACCATCTGCAAAGAAGACCAGCTCCCCACACTTCACGTGTTCTGCGTGGGGCCCTTCTGCACCTGAGTTGCTCGGTGTGTTGTCCGGTTGCTGGCCCGTTGGCTAGTGACCTCTGCGACGACGAACCTTTGTTTTCATCTTGCTGGTCTGGCTCCTCCAGACTGGCACCCACTCCTCTGTGAAATAGAAGCACCCCAGACCTTCCTGGTCTGCACCAGAAGCAAGTCCTCCATTCTGCGTGGGTTCCGCTTGCCAAGGCTTGTTGGGTCCTAACTCGACATCGACGCCGCCGCAGCAAGAGCCTTTGTGGGACAGCTCACCTCCTGGTCCTGGTCGTCCTCGACATCTCCTGGTACCCGTGGCTGCTGCGACAAGCTTCACCTCTTCACCTGCATCTGCACGACATCATCTGGTTCCTTCCTGGTTCCTTTCCAGCTCCTGGCTGGCGACCTAGACTCTGTCCCTTCTGCTTGCAGGTATCCTTCCTTCTTGATTCCATCCTTGGGATCCACCGGACACTCTTCACTAACTGCCTGTCAGCAACTTTCCTTCAGGCATCCATAGGAGTCAACTACGAAACCCGACGCAAGTTCACACCTATGCACCCGCAGCCCGTGGGCTAGGTAACTTGAGTACTCCGGTGCTCACAAGGGTATTGACTATCCTAAGGTCTAGTTTCCCAGTCTCGACTTCCTAGCTATTCCAGAAGTGTCCTAAAACTGTTAAATTCTAATAACTACTATTTCTATCTACTTTTACGCATTACGCGTGTTTCCACTCTGCACCTGAATCCCGTGGGCCTCCCACTTCCTAACCTTTGGTAGTATAGTGTAGCCCCAGCGATTCCCTAGGCCTAGGCCTATCCTGTGTTCGTGACAGTGGTCCTTATACCACTTACTTAGTATATGGTTTGCGTGGCCCCTAGGGCCTAACTGTATTACTTACCTGTGTGACTTAATGTATGCTTAAATAAGACTGTGTTGTACTTACCTCGAATCTCATAAAGAGTGCTGAGGGTTTGACTAGAATAAATACATTCTATATTTATATATATCTGTTGTGGTGTCCTTTCATTTGATATTCAAGGGATTACATATGGTATAACAGCTGGCTTCACATGCCATACAGAGTTTAGCCTAAGACTGCTCTTGTCCATGCTACCACTAGGATAGCTGGTCTATAAGGTTGACTTTACAACCAATCATCATAAGGGTTGTTTGGACTGATACAAGGTGTACACTAGAACTAGTGACATCATATATCAGGCCAACTTTTCACATTGGTGAGCAGCGGTTGGGATCTGAGCTTGCTGTTGTAATACCATTGTAATCTTGAGATACTAAATTGAAAGATCACATAGATATTGTTAGGTACATATAACATAGATTATAAATACTTAAGTCCTACTGGACTTAGTTGTTGTAGGTTGAAGGGCCTAGCACACCCTGACCACAACTACTAGAGAGGTTTAGTAGATACAACTAGTGTAGGTAGGTGCACACACCACACCCTCACTAGATCATGTCTCTGAGAGGAGATCAAGTTGATTCTCTCTCAGGAGGGGTAGATCCTAGAAAGATCCCCTCTAGATATGATTCCCTAACTTTTCAGGAGATGAGACAATTGTGTACCTCCAGAAAGTTAAAACAGGGTTCAAACCCTACCCTCATTCAGCTAGTGGAGATCCTAGAGGAGTATGATGCTCATAGGGCCTCCCAGGTTAGTACCCTAGGTACAGGTGAGGGTCTACCCACTACAGATGAGTCAGATGGGACTTCAGAAGATGAGGTAGACAGCCAGGTCCAAGTTGGGAGACTTAGCCAGGCTAACTTAAGCCTACATGGGAGTCTGACTGGGGTCCCCCCATTCAGACCCTCAAGTGGGCTTAACCAGAGAAGCAGGAGAGAAAGATCCCCGTCAAGGGAATCTATCCACTCCCATGTCTCTAATAGATCCAATGCCTCTTCTCACAGGGGAATGACTTCTCCACAGAGAAGAGAGCATCAGGCCAGAATGAGGGAAGCCAATCTGAGGATTGAGAGGGAAGAACTTGCCCTTGCCAAGGAGAAACTTGCTCTGGCCAGAGAGCAGAAGTTAAGTGGGTTAGATCCCACTGGTGGCAGAAATATCCCTAAAGATAGGGATAGGTCTTATGACTAGGCCTGGGCTAAAATTTCATTCCGTTCGCGGAAATTGCGATAATTTGACATTTTCGCGTTCCGCGGAAAGCGCGAAAATGTCAGAATTTCCGCATTCCGCAGCTTGGCGATAATTTGTTTCTTGCTCGCGCTGTAAAATAATACATTCTCGCGTGCGCGCGATCGCCTTACCTGAATCCCTGCGTTCGCCGACAAGTTTTCTTGATCCGGTCGCGTTCTCCATGAGATGTTGTATTGTTTTTAGCCATTTGCGCTGTCTCGCGACAGTTCGCGCCCGCAGTGACGTCATGCGTCGCGCGATCACGTCTTTCTTCTCGCGATCATGCACCGCGAGACAACTGAAAACAAGATGGCCGCGCCTGCGAGCAACCACATGGGTAAGTTGACGAGCCGCAACCATGCAGAAAATCTCGTGAACATGCGGGAAAAAAACTTCTGCATCTTCGCGATATTTCCGCGTGTTTGCGATAATTTTTAACATTTTCGCGATAATTTGCGAAAGTGGATTTCGCAAATTCCGCCCACCCCTACTTATGACCATAGAAGCTTAAGCAAGATAGTCCCCCCATATCAGAATGGGGATGACATCCACAAGTGGATGACTGCTTTGGAGAGGGCCTGCAAAGTACAGCAGGTACCCCAGAGTCAGTGGGCAGCTATCTTGTGGCTCTTCTTTTCTGACAAAGGTAGAGACAAGCTCCTCACAGTTAGTGATGAGGATGCTGACAATTACAAAGTCCTGAAGAGTGCTCTGATAGATGGATTTGGCTTAACCACTTAGCAATATAGGTTGTTGTTCAGAGACACCCAGAAGACACAGACACACAACTGTTCTGATTTTGTGGAATGTGCCACTAAGGCTTTGGAAGGTTGGTTAACTGGCAGCAAGGTGCAGGATTGTACAACTTGATTATGAGGGAGCAGATCCTTAATAATTGTCAAAACCAGCTTCTCCATCAACACCTGGTAGACTCAGATTTGAACTCTCCCCAAGAATTGGGAAAGAGGGCAGATAAATGGGTCAGGACCAGGATTAGGCCTAAAAATCAGGGTGGTGACCAAAAGAAAGATACCACCAAGCCTCAAGAGAAGGGTGGGGATAAAACAAAAGAGAAATCTTCCTCAGGGCCCCAAAACTCCACACAGGGTGGTTTTCCCAAGCTCCCTCCTCTACCACAGTTAAAAAGCCTTACTGCCATGAATGTAAAGTTTCTGGACTTTGGAAAACTGACAGCAGTTGCCCAAAGGCTAAAAACAAAACTGTTCCTCCAATTACTCCTGTAACACCACCTATTATTGTCGGCAGTAATCCCCCAGGTGGTGGGAGTGCCCCCAAAAATGTGGTTGGGATTTCTTGGGGAACACAGGTGGACCCTGGCTTAGCCAAGTCCCCTGCAGCAGCTACTCTAGTCTGTGATGGTGGCATGGGGTTTGCCAACTTCACTGCCTGTCCCAACACTTTGGGTAGGTACAGACAGGAGCCCTACATCAATGGTAGAAAAGCTGAGGCCTACAGAGACACTGGAGCTAGCATCACTATGGTGGCCCATAGGCTAGTTCCCTCTGAGCAGCTTTTGCCTGGTTTTTCATACCAGGTAACTAACATTGATGGCAAACAGAACAGTCATCCCATGGCAGAGGTATGTCTCAGCTGGGGAGGTGTCACTGGCCCTAAAAGGGTGGCAGTGTCTCCAACCTTGCCTGTGGACTGCTTACTGGGGAATGACTTAGAACTCTCAGCTTGGGCTGGAGTTGAACAAGACACCCATTACAAAATGGTAGGACTTTCAAAAAAGGGTAGTGGGGTTGTGCCAGCCACAACCCCTGTCCAAGTAGATTTCCTCCCTGAAAAGGTTGGAAGGGCAGTGGTAGCCACAGCCCAGGCAAAGACAGACTTCCCTGTAGAGATTGGCAGAGCTGTGACAGTCACAGCTCAAACCCAAACTGAGTGCCTCCCTGAAAAGGTTGGCAAGGCTGTAATGGTCTCAGCCCATACTCAGACTGACATAGGTGTAGTAAAGCCTGAAACTATGGATCACTCCACACAAACAGAGAGTAGTGGGGAGGAAGAAAAGTCTCCCTCTCCCCAGACATTAGGCAAAGGTCAGCCTCCTCAGGGATCTGACCTCACCCCTTGTGAAGGAACTGCCCCAGAGGTAGCCAGGCCAGGCCTGGCAGAGCCTCTGATGTCAGTGGCCCTTTCCAAGGTGGGACCCAGTCTGGTGCAGGTAGCCTGCCTCTCTCTACCCTGCCTCAGTCAGCCCAGGGCTGCAGAGGTCAGGGAGGCCAGTGGACCCCAAGAGGGCTCCTGTCCACAAGACCCCCCCCATCCAAAGAATGATGATTGCCTGGCTAGTAGCCCTAGCCAGGTGATGGTTAAAAACATTCCTGAGGGATCTCCTTTACAGGTAGTCAGGGACCTCCCCCAGAGGGAATCTGTTGGGCACAGGCAAACATGGGACCTTAGGGCCCCAAACCTGACCTGTCCCTCCAGTAAGCCCACAAAAGGGACCCAGCCTCCAGCTTTAGGTAGCCAGAGGCTGACCCTGAGAGCACAGTGCAACTCAGTGAAAGAAAGAAAGGCATCCATGGTGGAGGATGATTGGAGGAAGCTGAGGCCTCACTTTGAGGACACTCACTTCAGTACTCCATCTCAACACCAGCCTTTTACTTTGCAAAGACACACCAAAGGTAGAGATTCCCTATGGTGGAGACCCTATGATTATGATCAAAAGGAGGGACGTGGAGCCAAGTTTGTGAGGTCCTGCTCGTAGGCCCCAATGGAACAGTAAATAAAGAATGGGGGTGCTGTCTAGGACAGGGGAAAAGGGGGGGAGGGGAAGCACAGGTGTTTCTTCGTAATGCCCTCACACACCCCAAGGGATGTCATGCTTCATCATATGGGCATTTGCCCCTCGTCTGGCCGGCGCTGCAATGCCTGATGGGCTCCCGAAACCGGGGCTCTTTGTCGGGGATCTTTTGAAGAAGCCGTATGGGTGCGTGTGGGTGTGAGGGCGAGTAGGTGCACTAGGGGTGAGGTGGATAAAAAAGGTATAAGAGCAATCCTGCCAATTACAATTTTAATTCATGAGGTAGCTCCAACCTTATTAAAATTGTGAAGAAGCCCTGTGTAGGAAATAATGTTCCCTAAGGGCTAAGCTTGAGTGAGTGTGGTCAACATGTTTCGTGCCCCATCTGCCCCAGAAGGGGTCAATGGCACTTCGTCAGGACCGAAAAATTAAGAGGTGAGTGCACCGCCGTATCGCAGTTTGCTGATACCGGCAGAAGGAGGTAAGTGAAGAGTTGGTACATTGGGTGTACCAAAACCTGTGGGAGAAAAGGACAAGATAAAAGAAGGGGGGGGGGGTAAAAATAAGAATAAGACCAGCAGTTAGACCTGCCAAATAACCAGCTGTACAGGTACTGAGGTGCAGAACACATTGTGAACTACAAGTGGCTAAAAGACTCCAACCTGACTATGTAGTGATGGTAGACTAGGTCGTAGAGTCGTGAGGGAACCAGTGTTTGGTAATCCGAGATTGTCGAACAGGGGTAAACAACACATATACATAGAAAAGGCGAGTGACCATTATGGTGTGCGATCTTAAGTGGTTCAATGGAGGGGAGAGCTAGAATAGTTATGGCATTAACCAGTCACGAGCGTCTAAATAAGCAACATCTTAAAAGACCATTACATTTAGCAATTGATCCCTACAACAGACCGGAATTCGCCGGATAATAAGATAAAAACAGTAAGTAGAGCTAGTTGTGAAAGCAATGATGGCAAGGACCGGACTAATTTTCAGAAATCATGCATGGTGTGAAAACTGCTTATAAAACTGCTTTTAAAAAACGGTGATGGGCATAGGTTGGAAAACTCACCCCCAATGGCCTAATTCGGGCTGACGGGGAAGTACAGAGCACTACAGTTGCTCCGGAGTGGTGGTAGACAAGCAACTTCGCCGGTGTCCTACCCTCGCTCTGGGCCCCGTGAGGAGACGCTTGCGTGACGCGCTTAAGTAGCGCTTTTTGGTGACCGTATTCTGAACGTGGCGGCCATCTTGGGTTGGGCTTGCAAGGCGAAACCAACACGGATCATTTACCGGAAGTGTTGTCCGCCGTCGTATCGCGGCGGCCATATTGGAATGTGACAGATGTCTAAGGAGTGTAACCTGTCTAATCGGGTGATGACCCTTAATCCTATAGCTATTTGAAACTCAATCATACCCAGACTTGATACGATATGGTGCATAATGTAGTCAACGGGGAGGTTAAATAACATTTGGAGATTAGAGTGTCACCAAGTGCTAATGGAGTGTAGAGTGCCTGGAGAGTCCACCTCGGAGTACGTGTTGGCAGCTGAAAACAATCATCATGGGCATGTCATTGTTGTGAGTACAGCTAAAAATTCTGGTATTACAACCACGGGGTGCCATTAATTGTTAAGAGATGACGGAAGGCCAGTGTAACCCTGAAATCTCTAATTATTGTTTAGTTCTGCCCAGGGTATATCATCATTTAAACCCCTGATATGAGAGCCCAACTTGAAAACCCAGCATTGTTCTTTCCTAAACAGGGCTTCTTTCGTGATGTTTGGGAATGCCTCTAGAATAGTCCAATTTAGATCATTGGGCGTGTGGTTGTTTTCTGCAAAATGTGAACACATTTTTGTATTGGTCTTTTTGCAACGTACGTTGCTTCTGTGTTCAATTAGTCTAGTTTTGACTTGACGGGTGGTCATCCCAATGTATTGTAGGGGACATGGACACGTGATCAGATAGATGCAGTTACGGGTGTTGCAATTAGTATGTCTTTTCTGGGTCCAACACCAGTTGCTAGTCAGTTGAACCGTTTTGGAGGCTCGAGTTAAAGGACAAATCACACATTGACCGCACGGGTAGTGACCACAGACCGGAGGTAGGTTCCATAGGGTGGTTGGAGCTGCAGGGTTTGTCTTTTTTGGTCTGGTGTTAATAAGGAGGTCCTTAAGGTTTGACGTGCGTTTGAAGGCAAATCTCGGTTTTGGAATGGTCAATTCACCTGAGTCTAGGATACACCAATGTTTATTAATGACCCTTTTTAACATGTTGGATTCTGTGGTAAAAGTAGTGACACATGTGATCAGATCTGATTCAGATTTCGTTTTTGACTCCAAAAGGGTAGATCTGTGAGTGTTGCGTGCTCGTTTCTGTGCATTGTCAATGATGCGGGTAGGGTATTGTCTCTGAGCTAGACTCGTACTGAGTTCAGAAGCTTGTCTTTTATAGTTTTCCATTTGGCTACAGTTCCTGCGAATGCGCAGGAACTGCCCGTACGGAAGGTTGTCCTTTAGTGCTTTTGGATGGAAACTATTGTATAGTAAGGGGCAGTGGCTGTCGGTGGGCTTTTTGTATGTGATTGTTTCCAAATGGCCCATCTGGTTGATAATGGTTAGGTCAAGGAACGGAAGTTCCTGAGTGGAACAATTTGCTGTGAATTTTAAAAAGGGGTTGAGATCATTGATCCATGTCATGAAATTAGGGATGTCTTCCATGTGGCCCTTCCAAAAAATTAAAATATCATCGATGTAACGCTTCCATTGGAGAACGTTACTCGAAAAAGGGTTAGTGTCCGTGAGCACATACCTTGCCTCAAAGTCTGACATATAGAGGCATGCCAGACTTGGGGCAAAGGTACTGCCCATCGAAGTTCCTTGGGTTTGATGGAACATGAGTTCCTCGAATTGAAAAAAGTTTTCGGTCAGAGCGATGCTTACACATTCCATGACGAAACTCACGGGGGTAGGTGAGTCCCAGGTCTGTGTTTAGCAAGATCGTCTCAACCACCTCAAGAGTGTTGAGTTGAGGGATGTTGGTGTAGAGGGCCTCAACATCCAGCGTAAGAAGTACATCTGGATGTGGGCCCTCCAAGTTGGTATGTTCAATCAATTTGAGGACGTCTCTGGTGTCTTGTAAGAAAGTGGGGGTGGTGCGCACTAATGGTCGTAAGAAATGATCGCAAAATTTAGAAAGTGGTTCCAAAAGGGACCCTATGCCAGACACAATTGGTCTTCCAGGGGGAGGAGATACCCCTTTGTGGATTTTTGGCAGTGTATAAAAATAGGGTATTTTTGGTTTGGTGTTCACTAAAAATTCGGCTTCATTTTTTGAGATCCATCCTTGGTTCCTTGCCACTGTAACCATGGAGTTTATTTTGGTAGACAGACGGGGCGTGGGGTCAGTAGTAAGTGGTGTGTAGTAATTGGTGTTTTGTAATTGGCGTAGACATTCCATTCGGTAGTCTGTGCTAGCCATAATCACTATTGCACCACCTTTGTCTGCTTCCTTGATCGTTATGGCAGCGTCGTTGGCTAGTGTTTTTATAGCCAGGGCCTCCTCATTGGTCATATTTACAAAATTCGAAGTGTGGCGTTTGTTGGAAATTTCTTTAAGTACTGCTTTCTCAAAGGTGAGAATTTCTGATGGGACCATGCTGGTAGTAGGAGTGAAAGTAGATGGTTTTCGTAAACCAGTATCCGAAGGTTGTGAAATCGGTTGTTCGCCGAAGTAGGCCTTGAGGCGGATTTTTCTGAAAAGGTTATGGATTTCCAAGTTGGTGCGGAAGTCATCTACCTTAGGTGTTGGTACAAATCCTAGGCCTCTTTTAAGGACATTTGTTTCTATGTTGGTAAGAGGACGATCCGATAGGTTGACGATTAGTTTCTCTTCTCCTGATGGCTCAGTAGTTCCATGTGTGGTGGTGGTTGCGGCGCCTGATCCTGCCATTGTACTTGTTTTTGTTGATTCTGTGCGCCTCTTCTTCTTCTGCCTCGCCCCTTGCCCCAGCCTCTGCCTAAAAAAGGTTGTGGTTGGAAGGGTGGGAAGAGAGGTGGTGGTCCTTGTGGATATTGCCACATGGGTGTTCCTTGGAATGGATAAGGGCCTTGAAAGGGGGGTGGCCCTTGGAAAGGTACTTGATATGGGGAGTTTCCATACCCATACATGGTGTTTGTCGGTCTACGAGACTGCTGGTTGTTGTGATAGGTTCCTTGCGACTCAATACTAGAGTTGCTGCTTGAGGAATTTGTGCGTCGGCGAGGGTTAGTACTGTCGTCGGATAAGTAGTCATCCCCAGAGGGTACATAATCATCTTTAAGGTAGGGGTACACCCTTTCCTTGCTGAACCGTGTAATGTCCTTCTGGAGCTTAGTTACTTTTTGTTGCATCAAGTAATCCTTGTTGTCATTAATTTCCTTTGTTATTTCTGCCAGTTTTGCCTTGAATGCGGTAATGGTTATGTTGGCCTTCATAGTACCTTCTGCTATGGTTATTTTTTGGATGAGCTCGTCCGCTAACCTTTTGGCGGTTTTTATAATAAGTACCAGAAGATCCCTGGTGCATTTCCATGACACCTGGGACCTTTCCACCTTAAAGAGCTTGTCCTCTAGGAAAATCCTTGGGGTATTGGTGACGATCAAACCATTCGGTGCTATATTCGCACGCAGGTATTCCGTCATGATGGCACCATGCATGATAATTTTCATGAGTTGCCTTTTCATGTTCAAGATAGTAGTCCAGTCTCCAGCTGAGTTACTGGTTGATGCCCCTCCATCTGGATCTAGTATGGAGGGTCCACTCAGAATTTCTGAGACGTAATCCTCGCCAAAGGAAAGGCCTTGGATGTTGTCCATGGCGGATATGAGGTGACTAGCAATAGCTAGTAGGAGGAAAGAAAGTCCCACGGCTGAACCGCCGCGCGTTTGCTTATGATCAAAAGGAGGGACGTGGAGCAAAGTTTGTGAGGTCCTGCTCGTAGGCCCCAATGGAACAGTAAATAAAGAATGAGCAGTTCCTGGGGGTGCTGTCTAGGACAGGGGAAAAGGGGGGGAGGGGAAGCACAGGTGTTTCTTCGTAATGCCCTCACACACCCCAAGGGATGTCATGCTTCATCATATGGGCATTTGCCCCTCGTCTGGCCGGCGCTGCAATGCCTGACGGGCTCCCGAAACCGGGGCTCTTTGTCTGGGATCTTTTGAAGAAGCCGTATGGGTGCGTGTGGGTGTGAGGGCGAGTAGGTGCACTAGGGGTGAGGTGGATAAAAAAGGTATAAGAGCAATCCTGCCAATTACAATTTTAATTCATGAGGTAGCTCCAACCTTATTAAAATTGTGAAGAAGCCCTGTGTAGGAAATAATGATCCCTAAGGGCTAAGCTTGAGTGAGTGTGGTCAACATGTTTCGTGCCCCATCTGCCCCAGAAGGGGTCAATGGCACTTCGTCAGGACCGAAAAATTAAGAGGTGAGTGCACCGCCGTATCGCAGTTTGCTGATACCGGCAGAAGGAGGTAAGTGAAGAGTTGGTACATTGGGTGTACCAAAACCTGTGGGAGAAAAGGACAAGATAAAAGAAGGGGGGGGGGGGTAAAAATAAGAATAAGACCAGCAGTTAGACCTGCCAAATAACCAGCTGTACAGGTACTGAGGTGCAGAACACATTGTGAACTACAAGTGGCTAAAAGACTCCAACCTGACTATGTAGTGATGGTAGACTAGGTCGTAGAGTCGTGAGGGAACCAGTGTTTGGTAATCCGAGATTGTCGAACGGGGGTAAACAACACATATATATAGAAAAGGCGAGTGACCATTATGGTGTGCGATCTTAAGTGGTTCAATGGAGGGGAGAGCTAGAATAGTTATGGCATTAACCAGTCACGAGCGTCTAAATAAGCAACATCTTAATAGACCATTACATTTAGCAATTGACCCCTACAACAGACCGGAATTCGCCGGATAATAAGATAAAAACAGTGAGTAGAGCTAGTTGTGAAAGCAATGATGGCAAGGACCGGACTAATTTTCAGAAATCATGCATGGTGTGAAAACTGCTTATAAAACTGCTTTTAAAAAACGGTGATGGGCATAGGTTGGAAAACTCACCCCCAATGGCCTAATTCGGGCTGACGGGGAAGTACAGAGCACTACAGTTGCTCCGGAGTGGTGGTAGACAAGCAACTTCGCCGGTGTCCTACCCTCGCTCTGGGCCCCGTGAGGAGACGCTTGCGTGACGCGCTTAAGTAGCGCTTTTTGGTGACCGTATTCTGAACGTGGCGGCCATCTTGGGTTGGGCTTGCAAGGCGAAACCAACACGGATCATTTACCGGAAGTGTTGTCCGCCGTCGTATCGCGGCGGCCATATTGGAGTGTGACAGATGTCTAAGGAGTGTAACCTGTCTAATCGGGTGATGACCCTTAATCCTATACCTATTTGAAACTCAATCATACCCAGACTTGATACGATATGGTGCATAATGTAGTCAACGGGGAGGTTAAATAACATTTGGAGATTAGAGTGTCACCAAGTGCTAATGGAGTGTAGAGTGCCTGGAGAGTCCACCTCGGAGTACGTGTTGGCAGCTGAAAACAATCATCATGGGCATGTCATTGTTGTGAGTACAGCTAAAAATTCTGGTATTACAACCACGGGGTGCCATTAATTGTTAAGAGATGACGGAAGGCCAGTGTAACCCTGAAATCTCTAATTATTGTTTAGTTCTGCCCAGGGTATATCATCATTTAAACCCCTGATATGAGAGCCCAACTTGAAAACCCAGCATTGTTCTTTCCTAAACAGGGCTTCTTTCGTGATGTTTGGGAATGCCTCTAGAATAGTCCAATTTAGATCATTGGGCGTGTGGTTGTTTTCTGCAAAATGTGAACACATTTTTGTATTGGTCTTTTTGCAACGTACGTTGCTTCTGTGTTCAATTAGTCTAGTTTTGACTTGACGGGTGGTCATCCCAATGTATTGTAGGGGACATGGACACGTGATCAGATAGATGCAGTTACGGGTGTTGCAATTAGTATGTCTTTTCTGGGTCCAACACCAGTTGCTAGTCAGTTGAACCGTTTTGGAGGCTCGAGTTAAAGGACAAATCACACATTGACCGCGCGGGTAGTGACCACAGACCGGAGGTAGGTTCCATAGGGTGGTTGGAGCTGCAGGGTTTGTCTTTTTTGGTCTGGTGTTAATAAGGAGGTCCTTAAGGTTTGACGTGCGTTTGAAGGCAAATCTCGGTTTTGGAATGGTCAATTCACCTGAGTCTAGGATACGCCAATGTTTATTAATGACCCTTTTTAACATGTTGGATTCTGTGGTAAAAGTAGTGACACATGTGATCAGATCTGATTCAGATTTCGTTTTTGACTCCAAAAGGGTAGATCTGTGAGTGTTGCGTGCTCGTTTCTGTGCATTGTCAATGATGCGGGTAGGGTATTGTCTCTGAGCTAGACTCGTACTGAGTTCAGAAGCTTGTCTTTTATAGTTTTCCATTTGGCTACAGTTCCTGCGAATGCGCAGGAACTGCCCGTACGGAAGGTTGTCCTTTAGTGCTTTTGGATGGAAACTATTGTATAGTAAGGGGCAGTGGCTGTCGGTGGGCTTTTTGTATGTGATTGTTTCCAAATGGCCCATCTGGTTGATAATGGTTAGGTCAAGGAACGGAAGTTCCTGAGTGGAACAATTTGCTGTGAATTTTAAAAAAGGGGTTGAGATCATTGATCCATGTCATGAAATTAGGGATGTCTTCCATGTGGCCCTTCCAAAAAATTAAAATATCATCGATGTAACGCTTCCATTGGAGAACGTTACTCGAAAAAGGGTTAGTGTCCGTGAGCACATACCTTGCCTCAAAGTCTGACATATAGAGGCATGCCAGACTTGGGGCAAAGGTACTGCCCATCGAAGTTCCTTGGGTTTGATGGAACATGAGTTCCTCGAATTGAAAAAAGTTTTCGGTCAGAGCGATGCTTGCACATTCCATGACGAAACTCACGGGGGTAGGTGAGTCCCAGGTCGTGTTTAGCAAGATCGTCTCAACCACCTCAAGGGTGTTGAGTTGAGGGATGTTGGTGTAGAGGGCCTCAACATCCAGCGTAAGAAGTACATCTGGATGTGGGCCCTCCAAGTTGGTATGTTCAATGAATTTGAGGATGTCTCTGGTGTCTTGTAAGAAAGTGGGGGTGGTGCGCACTAATGGTCGTAAGAAATGATCGCAAAATTTAGAAAGTGGTTCCAAAAGGGACCCTATGCCAGACACAATTGGTCTTCCAGGGGGAGGAGATACCCCTTTGTGGATTTTTGGCAGTGTATAAAAATAGGGTATTTTTGGTTTGGTGTTCACTAAAAATTCGGCTTCATTTATTGAGATCCATCCTTGGTTCCTTGCCGCTGTAACCATGGAGTTTATTTTGGTAGACAGACGGGGCGTGGGGTCAGTAGTAAGTGGTGTGTAGTAATTGGTGTTTTGTAATTGGCGTAGACATTCCATTCGGTAGTCTGTGCTAGCCATAATCACTATTGCACCACCTTTGTCTGCTTCCTTGATCGTTATGGCAGCGTCGTTGGCTAGTGTTTTTATAGCCAGGGCCTCCTCATTGGTCATATTTACAAAATTCGAAGTGTGGCGTTTGTTGGAAATTTCTTTAAGTACTGCTTTCTCAAAGGTGATAATTTCTGATGGGACCATGCTGGTAGTAGGAGTGAAAGTAGATGGTTTTCGTAAACCAGTATCCGAAGGTTGTGAAATCGGTTGTTCGCCGAAGTAGGCCTTGAGGCGGATTTTTCTGAAAAGGTTATGGATTTCCAAGTTGGTGCAGAAGTCATCTACCTTAGGTGTTGGTACAAATCCTAGGCCTCTTTTAAGGACATTTGTTTCTATGTTGGTAAGAGGACGATCCGATAGGTTGACGATTAGTTTCTCTTCTCCTGATGGCTCCGTAGTTCCATGTGTGGTGGTGGTTGCGGCGCCTGATCCTGCCATTGTACTTGTTTTTGTTGATTCTGTGCGCCTCTTCTTCTTCTGCCTCGCCCCTTGCCCTAGCCTCTGCCTAAAAAAGGTTGTGGTTGGAAGGGTGGGAAGAGAGGTGGTGGTCCTTGTGGATATTGCCACATGGGTGGTCCTTGGAATGGATAAGGGCCTTGAAAGGGGGGTGGCCCTTGGAAAGGTACTTGATATGGCGAGTTTCCATACCCATACATGGTGTTTGTCGGTCTACGAGACTGCTGGTTGTTGTGATAGGTTCCTTGCGACTCAATACTAGAGTTGCTGCTTGAGGAATTTGTGCGTCGGCGAGGGTTAGTACTGTCGTCGGATAAGTAGTCATCCCAGAGGGTACATAATCATCTTTAAGGTAGGGGTACACCCTTTCCTTGCTGAACCGTGTAATGTCCTTCTGGAGCTTAGTTACTTTTTGTTGCATCAAGTAATCCTTGTTGTCATTAATTTCCTTTGTTATTTCTGCCAGTTTTGCCTTGAATGCGGTAACGGTTATGTTGGCCTTCATAGTACCTTCTGCTATGGTTATTTTTTGGATGAGCTCGTCCGCTAACCTTTTGGCGGTTTTTATAATAAGTACCAGAAGATCCCTGGTGCATTTCCATGACACCTGGGACCATTCCACCTTAAAGAGCTTGTCCTCTAGGAAAATCCTTGGGGTATTGGTGACGATCAAACCATTCGGTGCTATATTCGCACGCAGGTATTCCGTCATGATGGCACCATGCATGATAATTTTCATGAGTTGCCTTTTCATGTTCAAGATAGTAGTCCAGTCTCCAGCTGAGTTACTGGTTGATGCCCCTCCATCTGGATCTAGTATGGAGGGTCCACTCAGAATTTCTGAGATGTAATCCTCGCCAAAGGAAAGGCCTTGGATGTTGTCCATGGCGGATATGAGGCGACTAGCAATAGCTAGTAGGAGGAAAGAAAGTCCCACGGCTGAACCGCCGCGCGTTTGCTTATGATCAAAAGGAGGGACGTGGAGCCAAGTTTGTGAGGTCCTGCTCGTAGGCCCCAATGGAACAGTAAATAAAGAATGAGCAGTTCCTGGGGGTGCTGTCTAGGACAGGGGAAAAGGGGGGGAGGGGAAGCACAGGTGTTTCTTCGTAATGCCCTCACACACCCCAAGGGATGTCATGCTTCATCATATGGGCATTTGCCCCTCGTCTGGCCGGCACTGCAATGCCTGATGGGCTCCCGAAACCGGGGCTCTTTGTCGGGGATCTTTTGAAGAAGCCGTATGGGTGCGTGTGGGTGTGAGGGCGAGTAGGTGCACTAGGGGTGAGGTGGATAAAAAAGGTATAAGAGCAATCCTGCCAATTACAATTTTAATTCATGAGGTAGCTCCAACCTTATTAAAATTGTGAAGAAGCCCTGTGTAGGAAATAATGTTCCCTAAGGGCTAAGCTTGAGTGAGTGTGGTCAACATGTTTCGTGCCCCATCTGCCCCAGAAGGGGTCAATGGCACTTCGTCAGGACCGAAAAATTAAGAGGTGAGTGCACCGCCGTATCGCAGTTTGCTGATACCGGCAGAAGGAGGTAAGTGAAGAGTTGGTACATTGGGTGTACCAAAACCTGTGGGAGAAAAGGACAAGATAAAAGAAGGGGGGGGGTAAAAATAAGAATAAGACCAGCAGTTAGACCTGCCAAATAACCAGCTGTACAGGTACTGAGGTGCAGAACACATTGTGAACTACAAGTGGCTAAAAGACTCCAACCTGACTATGTAGTGATGGTAGACTAGGTCGCAGAGTCGTGAGGGAACCAGTGTTTGGTAATCCGAGATTGTCGAACGGGGGTAAACAACACATATATATAGAAAAGGCGAGTGACCATTATGGTGTGCGATCTTAAGTGGTTCAATGGAGGGGAGAGCTAGAATAGTTATGGCATTAACCAGTCACGAGCGTCTAAATAAGCAACATCTTAATAGACCATTACATTTAGCAATTGACCCCTACAACAGACCGGAATTCGCCGGATAATAAGATAAAAACAGTGAGTAGAGCTAGTTGTGAAAGCAATGATGGCAAGGACCGGACTAATTTTCAGAAATCATGCATGGTGTGAAAACTGCTTTTAAAAAACGGTGATGGGCATAGGTTGGAAAACTCACCCCCAATGGCCTAATTCGGGCTGACGCGGAAGTACAGAGCACTACAGTTGCTCCGGAGTGGTGGTAGACAAGCAACTTCGCCGGTGTCCTACCCTCGCTCTGGGCCCCGTGAGGAGACGCTTGCGTGACGCGCTTAAGTAGCGCTTTTTGGTGACCGTATTCTGAACGTGGCGGCCATCTTGGGTTGGGCTTGCAAGGCGAAACCAACACGGATCATTTACCGGAAGTGTTGTCCGCCGTCGTATCGCGGCGGCCATATTGGAGTGTGACAGATGTCTAAGGAGTGTAACCTGTCTAATCGGGTGATGACCCTTAATCCTATACCTATTTGAAACTCAATCATACCCAGACTTGATACGATATGGTGCATAATGTAGTCAACGGGGAGGTTAAATAACATTTGGAGATTAGAGTGTCACCAAGTGCTAATGGAGTGTAGAGTGCCTGGAGAGTCCACCTCGGAGTACGTGTTGGCAGCTGAAAACAATCATCATGGGCATGTCATTGTTGTGAGTACAGCTAAAAATTCTGGTATTACAACCACGGGGTGCCATTAATTGTTAAGAGATGACGGAAGGCCAGTGTAACCCTGAAATCTCTAATTATTGTTTAGTTCTGCCCAGGGTATATCATCATTTAAACCCCTGATATGAGAGCCCAACTTGAAAACCCAGCATTGTTCTTTCCTAAACAGGGCTTCTTTCGTGATGTTTGGGAATGCCTCTAGAATAGTCCAATTTAGATCATTGGGCGTGTGGTTGTTTTCTGCAAAATGTGAACACATTTTTGTATTGGTCTTTTTGCAACGTACGTTGCTTCTGTGTTCAATTAGTCTAGTTTTGACTTGACAGGTGGTCTTCCCAATGTATTGTAGGGGACATGGACACGTGATCAGATAGATGCAGTTACGGGTGTTGCAATTAGTATGTCTTTTCTGGGTCCAACACCAGTTGCTAGTCAGTTGAACCGTTTTGGAGGCTCGAGTTAAAGGACAAATCACACATTGACCGCACGGGTAGTGACCACAGACCGGAGGTAGGTTCCATAGGGTGGTTGGAGCTGCAGGGTTTGTCTTTTTTGGTCTGGTGTTAATAAGGAGGTCCTGAAGGTTTGACGTGCGTTTGAAGGCAAATCTCGGTTTTGGAATGGTCAATTCACCTGAGTCTAGGATACACCAATGTTTATTAATGACCCTTTTTAACATGTTGGATTCTGTGGTAAAAGTAGTGACACATGTGATCAGATCTGATTCAGATTTCGTTTTTGACTCCAAAAGGGTAGATCTGTGAGTGTTGCGTGCTCGTTTCTGTGCATTGTCAATGATGCGGGTAGGGTATTGTCTCTGAGCTAGACTCGTACTGAGTTCAGAAGCTTGTCTTTTATAGTTTTCCATTTGGCTACAGTTCCTGCGAATGCGCAGGAACTGCCCGTACGGAAGGTTGTCCTTTAGTGCTTTTGGATGGAAACTATTGTATAGTAAGGGGCAGTGGCTGTCGGTGGGCTTTTTGTATGTGATTGTTTCCAAATGGCCCATCTGGTTGATAATGGTTAGGTCAAGGAACGGAAGTTCCTGAGTGGAACAATTTGCTGTGAATTTTAAAAAGGGGTTGAGATCATTGATCCATGTCATGAAATTAGGGATGTCTTCCATGTGGCCCTTCCAAAAAATTAAAATATCATCGATGTAACGCTTCCATTGGAGAACGTTACTCGAAAAAGGGTTAGTGTCCGTGAGCACATACCTTACAACTAGCTCTACTCACTGTTTTTATCTTATTATCCGGCGAATTCCGGTCTGTTGTAGGGGTCAATTGCTAAATGTAATGGTCTTTTAAGATGTTGCTTATTTAGACGCTCGTGACTGGTTAATGCCATAACTATTCTAGCTCTCCCCTCCATTGAACCACTTAAGATCGCACACCATAATGGTCACTCGCCTTTTCTATGTATATGTGTTGTTTACCCCCGTTCGACAATCTCGGATTACCAAACACTGGTTCCCTCACGACTCTACGACCTAGTCTACCATCACTACATAGTCAGGTTGGAGTCTTTTAGCCACTTGTAGTTCACAATGTGTTCTGCACCTCAGTACCTGTACAGCTGGTTATTTGGCAGGTCTAACTGCTGGTCTTATTCTTATTTTTACCCCCCCCCCTTCTTTTATCTTGTCCTTTTCTCCCACAGGTTTTGGTACACCCAATGTACCAACTCTTCACTTACCTCCTTCTGCCGGTATCAGCAAACTGCGATACGGCGGTGCACTCACCTCTTAATTTTTCGGTCCTGACGAAGTGCCATTGACCCCTTCTGGGGCAGATGGGGCACGAAACATGTTGACCACACTCACTCAAGCTTAGCCCTTAGGGAACATTATTTCCTACACAGGGCTTCTTCACAATTTTAATAAGGTTGGAGCTACCTCATGAATTAAAATTGTAATTGGCAGGATTGCTCTTATACCTTTTTTATCCACCTCACCCCTAGTGCACCTACTCGCCCTCACACCCACACGCACCCATACGGCTTCTTCAAAAGATCCCCGACAAAGAGCCCCGGTTTCGGGATCCCGTCAGGCATTGCAGCGCCGGCCAGACGAGGGGCAAATGCCCATATGATGAAGCATGACATCCCTTGGGGTGTATGAGGGCATTACGAAGAAACACCTGTGCTTCCCCTCCCCCCCTTTTCTCCTGTCCTAGACAGCACCCCCAGGAACTGCTCATTCTTTATTTACGGAGACCCTATGATACCTTTAGGATGAGGGATTGCTTAGTGGACCATGAGACAGGGAGTAACCGTGCCAGTGCTGGTTCTTCCTTATATGGCCACTTAGGCAATAGAGGCTTACCTTGTCAAGGCCAGCTTATCTCCTTTCGTTTGGGGGGGGGGTTGTGTAGGAAGGTGGATATCTGACTATGGTTACCCCCAACTTTTTGCCTAGTGTCTAGCTGGTTTTTCGACTTAGTTGGCCTGCGATCCTGCCATTCAGGGTCTCAGGCTGTTTGCTCTCTCTTTAAAATGGACTCCATGTACCCTAGGTACATTCCCAATTGGTAAGGATCACCTTATTGGACCCTGTACAGTGTACCCTAGGTACCCAGGGCATAGGTGTACCCTAGGCCTCCCAGGGGCTGCAGCATGTATTATACCACCCCTGGTCTGGCCTTCCAATCAGACACAACTGGCTGATCACTCAGCTGGGGCAAGGTCGTGTAATCACCCCTTGCTTAGATATAGTATGCCTATATCTACCCTTATAAATAGACACATGTGTACCTATCAGTCACTCCTATGGCAGGCCTTAACAATCCTGGAGGCAGAGTGCTTGGTAACATGTGAGATGGTGCTCTAGCATGAGCTGAGGCTGTCTGCAGCTTTCAGAACCATGTCCTTATAGCTGTTCTATGATATAGCCTACCATATACTCTTAAAGTACCTTATAATCTTAAACGGTTATGGTAACTATGGTTTGGCTTTATCAAAACATGTTGTGTAAGGTGTCTAACACTTTGGAATAATACCCCCATACCATTTCTGGTGATGAGGATATTATTCCTCCCTTCTAGAGGGAGAGACATGTTAAAATCCTACTTTGCTGTTTAACTCTGACCAAAAGCCTCAGCATCACAAAATGGATGCTGCTGCCACAGACACGAGTCTGACCTCCTGCTGCTGGGAGTGATCCCGGCAAGGGAGGCCTGGGCAATAGGTTTCCTGCTTGGGGAGGTGCTAGCACCTCCCCAGACAGACTTTAGTGTATTGGGGCAGGGAGGGCTGAAAGGAATGAGACATGCCTGGGGCACACAAGGTGCTCCATGCATAGTCCAGTTCAAACCGGTGCTGGGGCACTTCAGCCCCAGCTCTGGCTCGAAACTGGACAAAGGAAAGGGGGTGTAGCCACTCCCCTTCCTGGTCCCACCCATAGGAGGGACCTTGCAGGTAGCCCAGCCCACTAGCCCAGTATATCAGTAGGTAGCTGAGCCCTGCTAAATGAGATTAACCTGAATCTGCATCTTGAACAGAAACTCTGGACCTTCGACATTCGACCTCAGGAAGAAGACTGAAGAAATCTCCCTTGTGGTCAAGGAGTGACCACCCTGGGCAACCAGGCACCATCCAGTGACCGCTGCTTGCTTTGCGACTGATCCTACGAGGGACGACTGCAGAGACTGACCAGCGCCGAGACTTCCAGACACCTCTGACCCAGATCCACATCTGCAGTGAAGCTGAGACCCATGGAGGCGACGAGGGACGTGGGACCGGCGACTTGGGAAAAGTGGCTAGTAACTGACTAGCGCGACTTCTGAGGCTTCCTCGAGGCTGTCCTTGGGGAATTGAGAAGCCCCCATCCCGAGCACCATCTGCAAAGAAGACCAGCTCCCCACACTTCACGTGTTCTGCGTGGGGCCCTTCTGCACCTGAGTTGCTCGATGTGTTGTCCGGTTGCTGGCCCGTTGGCTAGTGACCTCTGCGACGACAAACCTTTGTTTTCATCTTGCTGGTCTGGCTCCTCCAGACTGGCACCCACTCCTCTGTGAGATAGAAGCACCCCAGACCTTCCTGGTCTGCACCAGAAGCAAGTCCTCCATTCTGCGTGGGTTCCGCTTGCCAAGGCTTGTTGGGTCCTAACTCGACATCGACGCCGCCGCAGCAAGAGCCTTTGTGGGACAGCTCACCTCCTGGTCCTGGTCATCCTCGACGTCTCCTGGTACCCGTGGCTGCTGCGACAAGCTTCACCTCTTCACCTGCATCTGCATGACATCATCTGGTTCCTTCCTGGTTCCTTTCCAGCTCCTGGCTGGCGACCTAGACTCTGTCCCTTCTGCTTGCAGGTATCCTTCCTTCTTGATTCCATCCTAGGGATCCACCAGACACTCTTCACTAACTGCCTGTCAGCAACTTTCCTTCAGGCATCCATAGGAGTCAACGACGAAACCCGACGCAAGTTCACACCTATGCACCCGCAGCCCGTGGGCTAGGTAACTTGAGTACTCCGGTGCTCACAAGGGTATTGACTATCCTAGGGTCTAGTTTCCAAGTCTCAACTTCCTAGCTATTCCAGAAGTGTCCTAAAACTGTTAAATTCTAATAACTACTATTTCTATCGACTTTTACGCATTACGCGTGTTTCCACTCTGCACCTGAATCCCGTGGGCCTCCCACTTCCTAACGTTTGGTAGTATAGTGTAGCCCCAGCGATTCCCTAGGCCTAGGCCTATCCTGTGTTCGTGACAGTGGTCCTTATACCACTTACTTAGTATATGGTTTGCGTGGCCCCTAGGGCCTAACTGTATTACTTACCTGTGTGACTTAATGTATGCTTAAATAAGACTGTGTTGTACTTACCTCGAATCTCATAAAGAGTGCTGAGGGTTTGACTAGAATAAATACATTCTATATTTATATATATCTGTTGTGGTGTCCTTTCATTTGATATTCAAGGGATTACATATGGTATAACAGCTGGCTTCACATGCCATACAGAGTTTAGCCTAAGACTGCTCTTGTCCATGCTACCACTAGGATAGCTGGTCTATAAGGTTGACTTTACAACCAATCATTATAAGGGTTGTTTGGACTGATACAAGGTGTACACTAGAACTAGTGACATCATATATCAGGCCAACTTCTCACATTGGTGAGCAGCGGTTGGGATCTGAGCTTGCTGTTGTAATTTAATTTAATTTAATTTAATTTAATTGTGGGTTTATATAGCGCTAGAATCGACTCCCGGAGGAGTATCTCCGCGCTTCGACCGCTGGGGAACCCGTCCTGGCTCACCCTGAGAAATGGTCCCTAATGGGTATCTCTAAGGTGCGACCAAGCATCCCCGGCGGTCTGGGGGGGCCGTTGTGAAGATGAGGCAAGCTAATGCCCAGAGTTGCCAAGTGTGGTCCCTGACTGGAGTAGGCACCGAGGCGAGAATTATCGAGCCCGCTGACCCTGGTCCACGACCCTGCCGCGTCGGGAATCGAACCCTGGTCCCGGGCCATCCTCTGCTTACGGGTCTGCCGCCTCTAACCAGGGAGCCACACCTCTCCACCATTGTACCATTGTAATCTTGAGATACTAAATTGAAAGATCACATAGATATTGTTAGGTACATATAACATAGATTATAAATACTTAAGTCCTACTGGACTTAGTTGTTGTAGGTTGAAGGGCCTAGCACACCCTGACTACAACTACTAGAGAGGTTTAGTAGATACAACTAGTGTAGGTAGGTGCACACACCACACCATCACTAGATCATGTCTCTGAGAGGAGATCAAGTTGATTCTCTCTCAGGAGGGGTAGATCCTAGAAAGATCCCCTCTAGATATGATACCCTAACTTTTCAGGAGATGAGACAATTGTGTACCTCCAGAAAGTTAAAACAGGGTTCAAACCCTACCCTCATTCAGCTAGTGGAGATCCTAGAGGAGT
The DNA here is from genome assembly GCF_964204655.1 of Triturus cristatus. NCBI lineage: Eukaryota > Metazoa > Chordata > Amphibia > Caudata > Salamandridae > Triturus > Triturus cristatus. The sequence goes on along the minus strand of NC_140579.1, from coordinate 821,642,063 downwards.
ATGATGCTCATAGGGCCTCCCAGGTTAGTACCCTAGGTACAGGTGAGGGTCTACCCACTACAGATGAGTCAGATTGGACTTCAGAAGATGAGGTAGACAGCCAGGTCCAAGTTGGGAGACTTAGCCAGGCTAACTTAAGCCTACATGGGAGTCTGACTGGGGTCCCCCCATTCAGACCCTCAAGTGGGCTTAACCAGAGAAGCAGGAGAGAAAGATCCCCTTCAAGGGAATCTATCCACTCCCATGTCTCTAATAGCTCCAATGCCTCTTCTCACAGGGGAATGACTTCTCCACAGAGAAGAGAGCATCAGGCCAGAATGAGGGAAGCCAATCTGAGGATTGAGAGGGAAGAACTTGCCCTTGCCAAGGAGAAACTTGCTGTGGTCAGAGAGCAGAAGTTAAGTGGGTTAGATCCCACTGGTGGCAGAAATATCCCTAAAGATAGGGATAGGTCTTATGACTAGGCCTGGGCTAAAATTTCATTCCGTTCGCGGAAATTGCGATAATTTGACTTTTTCGCATTCCGCGGAAAGCGCGAAAATGTCAGAATTTCCGCATTCCGCAGCTTGGCAATGATTTGTTTCTTGCTCGCGCTGTAAAATAATACATTCTCGCGCGCGCGCGATCGCCTTACCTGAATCCCTGCGTTCGCCGACAAGTTTTCTTGATCCGGTCGCGTTCTCCATGAGATGTTGTATTGTTTTTAGCCATTTGCGCTGTCTCGCGACAGTTCGCGCCCGCAGTGACGTCATGCGTCGCGCGATCACGTCTTTCTTCTCGCGATCATGCACCGCGAGACAACTGAAAACAAGATGGCCACGCCTGCGAGCAACCACATGGGTAAGTTGGCGAGCCGCAACCATGCAGAAAATCTCGTGAACATGCGGGAAAAAAACTTCTGCATCTTTGCGATATTTCCGCGTGTTTGCGATAATTTTTAACATTTTCGCGATAATTTGCGAAAGTGGATTTCGCAAATTCCGCCCACCCCCTACTTATGACCATAGAAGCCTAAGCAAGATAGTCCCCCCATATCAGAATGGGGATGACATCCACAAGTGGATGACTGCTTTGGAGAGGGCCTGCAAAGTACAGCAGGTACCCCAGAGTCAGTGGGCAGCTATCTTGTGGCTCTTCTTTTCTGACAAAGGTAGAGACAAGCTCCTCACAGTTAGTGATGAGGATGCTGACAATTACAAAGTCCTGAAGAGTGCTCTGATAGATGGATTTGGCTTAACCACTGAGCAATATAGGTTGTTGTTCAGAGACACCCAGAAGACACAGACACAGGACTGGTCTGATTTCGTGGATTGTGCCACTAAGGCTTTGGAAGGTTGGTTAACTGGCAGCAAGGTGCAGGATTGTACAACTTGATTATGAGGGAGCAGATCCTTAATAATTGTCAAAACCAGCTTCTCCATCAACACCTGGTAGACTCAGATTTGACCTCTCCGCAAGAATTGGGAAAGAGGGCAGATAAATGGGTCAGGACCAGGATTAGGCCTAAAAATCAGGGTGGTGACCAAAAGAAAGATACCACCAAGCCTCAAGAGAAGGGTGGGGATAAAACAAAAGAGAAATCTTCCTCAGGGCCCCAAAACTCCACACAGGGTGGTGGGTCCCAAGCTCCCTCCTCTACCACAGTTAAAAAGCCTTACTGCCATGAATGTAAAATTCCTGGACTTTGGAAAACTGACAGCAGTTGCCAAAAGGCTAAAAACAAAACTGTTCCTCCAATTACTCCTGTAACACCACCTATTACTGTCGGCAGTAATCCCCCAGGTGGTGGGAGTGCCCCCCAAAATGTGGTTGGGTTTTCTTGGGGAACACAGGTGGACCCTGGCTTAGCCAAGTCCCCTGCAGCAGCTACTCTAGTCTGTGATGGTGGCATGGGGTTTGCCAACTTCACTGCATGTCCCAACACTTTGGGTAGGTACAGACAGGAACCCTACATCAATGGTAGAAAAGCTGAGGCCTACAGAGACACTGGAGCTAGCATCACTATGGTGACTCACAGACTAGTTCCCTCTGAGCAGCTTTTGCCTGGTTTCTCATACCAGGTAACTAACATTGATGGCAAACAGAACAGTCATCCCATGGCAGAGGTATGTCTCAGCTGGGGAGGTGTCACTGGCCCTAAGAGGGTGGCAGTGTCCCCAACCTTGCCTGTAGACTACTTACTGGGGAATGACTTGGAACTCTCAGCTTGGGCCAGAGTTGAACAAGACACCCATTCTAAAATGGTAGGCCTTTCACAAAAGGGTAGTGGGGTTGTGCCAGCCACAACCCCTGTCCCAGTAGATTTCCTCCCTGAAAAGGTTGGAAGGGCAGTGGTAGCCACAGCCCAGGCAAAGACAGACTTCCCTGTAGAGATTGGCAGAGCTGTGACAGTCACAGCTCAAACCCAAACTGAGTGCCTCCCTGGAAAGGTTGGCAAGGCTGTAATGGTCTCAGCCTATACTCAGACTGACATAGGTGTAGTGAAGCCTGAAACTATGGATCACTCCACACAAACAGAGAGTAGTGGAGAGGAAGAAAAGTCTCCCTCTCCCCAGACATTAGGAAAAGGTCATCCTCCTCAGGGATCTGACCTCACCCCTTGTGAAGGAACTGCCCCAGAGGTAGCCAGGCCTGGCCTGGCAGAGCCTTTGATGTCAGTGGACCCTTCCAAGGTGGGACCCAGTCTGGTGCAGGTAGCCTGCCTCTCTCTATCCTGCCTCAGTCAGCCCAGGGCTGCTGAGGTCAGGGAGGCCAGTGGACCCCAAGAGGGCCCCTGTCCACAAGAATCCCCCATCAAAAGAATGAGGATTGCCTGGCTAGTAGCCCTAGCCAGGTGATGGTTAAAAACATTCCTGAGGGATCTCCTTAACAGGTAGTTAGGGACATCCCCCAGAGGGATTCTGTTGGGCACAGGCAAACATGGGACCTTAGGGCCCCAAACCTGACCTGTCCCTCCAGTAAGCCCACAAAAGGGACCCAGCCTCCAGCTTTAGGTAGCCAGAGGCTGACCCTGAGAGCACAGCGCAACTCAGTTAAAGAAAGAAAGGTATCCATGGTGGAGGATGATTGGAGGAAGCTGAGGCCTCCCTTTGAGGACACTCACTTCAGTACTCCATCTCAACACCAGCCTTTTACTTTGCAAAGACACACCAAAGGTAGAGATTCCCTATGGTGGAGACCCTATGATACCTTTAGGGTGAGGGATTGCTTAGTGGACCATGAAACAGGGGGTAACCATGCCAGTGCTGGTTCTTCCTTATATGGCCACTTAGGCAATATAGGCTTACCTGGTCAAGGATAGCCTTATCTCCTTTCGTTTGGGGGGGGTTGTGTAGGAAGGTGGATATCTGACTATGGTTACCCCCAACTTTTTGCCTAGTGTCTAGCTGGTTTTTCGACTTAGTTGGCCTGAGATCCTGCCATTCAGGGTCTCAGGCTGTCTGCTCTCTCTTTAAAATGGACTCCATGTACCCTAGGTACATACCCAATTGGTAAGGATCACCGTATTGGACCATGTACAGTGTACCCTAGGTACCCAGGGCATAGGTGTACCCTAGGCCTCCCAGGGGCTGCAGCATGTATTATGCCACCCCTGGACTGGCCTTCCAATCAGACACAACTGGCTGATCACTCAGCTGGGGCAAGGTCGTGTAATCACCCCTTGCTTAGATATAGTATACCTATATCTACCCTTAAAATAGACACATGTGTACCTGTGAGCCACTCCTATGGCAGGCCTTAACAATCCTGGAGGCAGAATGCTTGGTAACATGTGAGATGGTGCTCTAGCATGAGCTGAGCCTGTCTGCAGCTTTCGGAACCATGTCCTTATAGCTGTTCTATGATATAGCCTACCATATACTCTTAAAGTACCTTATAATGTTAAACGGTTATGGTAACTATGGTTTGGCTTTATCAAAACATGTCGTGTAAGGTGTCTAACACTTTGGAATAATACCCCCATACGATTTCTATTGATGAGGATATTATTACTCCCTTCTAGAGGGAGAGACATGTTAAAATCCTAAATTGCTGTTTAACTCTGACCAAAAGCCTCAGCATCACAAAATGGATGCTGCTGCCACAGACACGAGTCTGACCTCCTGCAGCTGGGAGCCCTCCCAGCCAGGGAGGCCTGGACAATAGGTTTCCTGCTTGGGGAGGTGCTAGCACCTCCTCAGACAGACTTCAGTGTATTGGGGCAGGGAGGGCTGAAAGGAATGAGACATGCCTGGGGCACACAAGGTGCTCCATGCATAGTCCAGTTCAAACCGGTGCTGGGGCACTCCAGCCCCAGCTCTGGCGCGAAACTGGACAAAGGAAAGGGGGTGTAGCCACTCCCTTTCCTGGTCCCACCCATAGGAGGGACCTTGCAGGTAGCCCAGCCCACTAGCCCAGTTTATCAGTAGGTAGCTGAGCCCTGCTAAATGAGATTAACCTGAATCTGCAACTTGAACAGAAACTCCGGACCTTCGACATTCGACCTCAGGAAGAAGACTGAAGAAATCTCCCTTGTGGCCAAGGAGTGACCACCCTGGGCAACCAGGCACCATCCAGCGACCGCTGCTTGCTTTGCGACTGATCCTACGAGGGACGTCTGCAGAGACTGACCAGCGCCGAGACTTCCAGACACCTCTGATCCAGATCCACATCTGCAGCGAAGCTGAGACCCGTGGAGGCGACGAGGGACGTGGGACCGGCGACTTGGGAAAAGTGGCTAGTAGCGTGACTTCTGAGGCTTCCTCGAGGCTGTGCTTGGGGAATTGAGAAGCCCCCATCCCGAGCCCCATCTGCAAAGAAGACCAGCTCCCCACACTTCACGTGTTCTGCGTGGGGCCCTTCTGCACCTGAGTTGCTCGACGTGTTGTCTGGTTGCTGGCCGGTTGGCTAGTGACCTCTGAGACGATGAACCTTTGTTTTCATCTTGCTGGTCTGGCTCCTCCAGACTGGCACCCGCTCCTCTGTGAAAGAGAAGCACCCCAGAACTTCCTGGTCTGCACCAGCAGCAAGTCCTCCATTCTGCGTGGTTTCTTCTTGCCAAGGCTTGTTGGGTCCTAACTCGACATCGACGCCGCCAACAGCAAGAGCCTTCGTGGGACAGCTCACCTCCTGGTCCTGGTCGTCCTCGACGTCTCCTGGTACCCGTGGCTGCTGCGACAAGCTTCACCTCTTCACCTGCATCTGCACAACATCACCTGGTTCCTTCCTGGTTCCTTCCCGGCTCCTGGCTGGTGACCTAGACTCTGTCCCTTCTGCTTGCAGGTATCCTTCCTTCTTGATTCCATCCTTGGGATCCACCGGACACTCTTCACTGACTGCCTGTCAGCAACTTTCCTTCAGGCATCCATAGGAGTCAACGACGAAACCCAACGCAAGTTCACACCTATGCACCCGCAGCCCATGGGCTAGGTAACTTGAGTACTCCGGTGCTCACAAGGGTATTGACTATCCTAGGGTCTAGTTTCCAAGTCTCGACTTCCTAGCTATTCCAGAAGTGTCCTAAAACTTAAATTCTAATAACTACTATTTCTATCGACTTTAACGCATTATGCGTGAGTGTTCCCACTCTGCACCTGAATTCCGTGGGCCTCCCACATCCTAAACTTTGGTAGTATAGTGTAGCCCCAGCGATTCCCTAGGCCTAGGCCTATCCTGTGTTCGTGACAGTGGTCCTTATACCACTTACTTAGTATATGGTTTGCGTGGCCCCTAGGGCCTAACTGTATTACTTACCTGTGTGACTTAATGTATGCTTAAATAAGACTGTGTTGTATTTACCTCGAATCTCATAAAGAGTGCTGAGGGTTTGACTAGAATAAATACATTCTATTTTTATATATATCTGTTGTGGTGTCCTTTCATTTGGTATTCAAGGGATTACATATGGTATAACAGCTGGCTTCACATGCCATACAGAGTTTAGCCTAAGACTGCTCTTGTCCATGCTACCACTAGGATAGCTGGTCTATAAGGTTGACTTTACAACCAATCACCATAAGGGTTGTTTGGACTGATACGAGGTGTAAACTAGAACTAGTGACATCATATATCAGGCCAACTTCTCCTACCTATCTTCCTCTTTCTGCACCTCTGCTGCTTTATTACGCCCCTCTTGCCTCTGTCTGCACATCTCTTGCCTCTTTTGACACCACACTTTCCTCTTTTGACAACTCTCTTGCATCTTTCTGCACCTTTCTTGCCTCTTTCTGCACCTCTCTTCTTTCTGTACCTCTTGCCTCTTTCTGTACCTCTCCTGCCTTTGTCTGCACTTCGCTTGCTTCTTTCTGTAGCTCTCTTGCCTCTTTCTGCACCTCTCTTGCCTCTCTGTACCTCTCTTACCTCTTTCTGCACCTCTTTTGCTTCTTTCTGCAGCTCACTCTTTTTTCTGTACCTCTCTTGCCTTTTTTTGTATCTCTCTTGCCTCTTTCTGCATCTCTCTTGCCTCTTTCTGCAGCTCACTCTTCTTTCTGCACATCTCTTGCCTCTTTCTGCACCTCTCTTGCCTCTTTCTGCACATTTCTTGCCTCTTTCTGCACCTTTCTTTGTTCTTTCTGCTGACCACTCTCATCTTTCTGTACCTCTCTTGCCTATTTCTCCACCGTTCTTGCTTCTTTCTGCAGCTCACTCTCTTCCATTTTTACCTCTCTTGCCTTTCTGTACCACGCTTGCCTCTTTCTGCACCTCTCTTGCATTTTTCCTCATCTCTCTTGCCTCTTTCTTTCGCTCACTCTCTTCTTTCTGTACCTCCCTTGCCTCTTTCTGCACCTCTTTCCTCATTCTGCAGCTCACTCTCTTCTGTCAGCACCTCTCTTGCCACTTTTGTACCTCTCTTTCATCTTTCTGCACCTCTTTCCTCATTCTGCACCTCACTTCTTTCTGCACCTCTCTTGCCTCTTTCTGTACCTCTCCTGCCTCTTTCTGTACCTCACTTGCCTTTAGCTGCACCCTCGTCGTTCTATTCAACTCTTGCCTCTTTCAACACCTCTCTTGCCTCTTTCTGCAGCGCACTCTCTTCTTTTTGCATCTCTCTAGCCTCTTACTGAAAATATCTTCTTTCTGCACCTCTTGCCTCTTTCTGTACCTCTCTTGCCTCCTTCTGCTCTCCTCTTGCCTATTTATGCACTTCATTTGCCATTTTCTGCACCTTTGTTTCTTCTTTCTGCACCTCTCTTGCCTCTTTCTGCACCTCTCTAGACTCTTTCTGTATCTCTCTTGCCTCTGTCTGCACCTCCCTTGCCTATCTGTACCTCTCTTGCCTTTCTACTCAACTCCTGACTCTTTCTGCACCTCTCTTGCCTCATTCTGCACTTCTCTTGCCTCTTTTTGCACCTCTCTTGCCTATGTCTGCACTTCTATTGCCTCTTTCTGCACCTCTCTTGCCTCTTTCTAGACCTCACTCTTTTCTTTCTGCACCTCACATCCTTCTTTCTACCCCTCTCTGGCTTCTTTCTGTGCTTCTTTTGCTTCTTTAGGTGCCTTTCTTCATTTTTCTGCATATCTCTTGCTATTGCCTCTTTCCACACCTTTCAACTTCTTTCTGTACTTCTCTTGCCTCATTCTGCACCTCTCTTGCCTCTTTATGCACCTCTCTTGCTTCTTTCTGCAGCACACTCTTCTTTCGGTACCTCTCTTGCCTTTCTGTACCTCTCTTGCCTCTTTCTGCAGATCACTCTCTTCTTTATGCACCTCTCTTGCTTCTTTATGCACCTCTCTTCCCCCTTACTGCAGCTCATTCTCTTTTGTCAGCACCTCTCTTGCCTCTTTCTGTACCTCTCTTGCATCTTTCTGTATCTCTCTTGCCTCTTTCTGCATCTCTCTTGCCTCTTTCTGCAGCTCACTCTTCTTTCTGCACATCTCTTGCCTCTTTCTTTACCTCTCTTGCCTCTTTCTGCACATTTCTTGCCTCTTTCTGCACCTTTCTTGGTTCTTTCTGCTGACCACTCTCATCTTTCTGTACCTCTCTTGCCTATTTCTCCACCTCTCTTTCTTCTTTCTGCAGCTCACTCTCTTCCATTTGTACCTCTCTTGCCTTTCTGTACCTCTCTTGCCTCTTTCTGCAGCTCACTCTTCTTTCTGTACCTCTCTTGCCTTTCTGTACCTCTCTTGCCTCTTTCTGCACATCTCTTGCCTCTTTCTGCACATTTCTTTGTTCTTTCTGCTGACCACTCTCATCTTTCTGTACCTCTCTTGCCTATTTCTCCACCGTTCTTGCTTCTTTCTGCAGCTCACTCTCTTCCATTTTTACCTCTCTTGCCTTTCTGTACCACGCTTGCCTCTTTCTGCACCTCTCTTGCATTTTTCCTCATCTCTCTTGCCTCTTTCTTTCGCTCACTCTCTTCTTTCTGTACCTCCCTTGCCTCTTTCTGCACCTCTTTCCTCATTCTGCAGCTCACTCTCTTCTGTCAGCACCTCTCTTGCCTCTTTTGTACCTCTCTTTCATCTTTCTGTACCTCTTTCCTCATTCTGCACCTCACTTCTTTCTGCACCTCTCTTGCCTCTTTCTGTACCTCTCCTGCCTCTTTCAGTACCTCACTTGCCTTTAGCTGCACCCTCGTCATTCTATTCAACTCTTGCCTCTTTCTGCACCTCTCTTGCCTCTTTCTGTACCTCTCTTGCCTCTTTCCGCAGCTCACTCTCTTCTTTCTGCATCTCTCTAGCCTCTTTCTGAAAATATCTTCTTTTTGCACCTCTTGCCTCCTTCTGCTCTCCTCTTGCCTATTTATGCAATTCACTTGCCTCTTTCTGCACCTTTGTTTCTTCTTTCTCCACCTCTCTTGCCTCTTGCTGCACCTCTCTTGCGCCTTTCTTCATTTCTCTTGCCTCTTTCAGCAGCTCACTCTTCTTTCTGCACATCTCATGCTTCTTTCTGCACCTCTACTCTCCCTTTCTGCAGCTCACTCTTCTTTCTGCACCTTTCTACTCTCTTTTATCAGCACCTCTCTTGCCTCTTTCTGCACCTCTCTAGACTCTTTCTGTATCTCTCTTGCCTCTGTCTGCACCTCCCTTGCCTATCTGTACCTCTCTTGCCTTTCTACTCAACTCCTGCCTCTTTCTGCACCTCTCTTGCCTCATTCTGCACTTCTTTTGCCTCTTTTTGCACCTCTCTTGCCTATGTCTGCACTTCCATTGCCTCTTTCTGCACCTCTCTTGCCTCTTTCTAGACCTCACTCTTTTCTTTCTGCACCTCACATCCTTCTTTCTACCCCTCTCTGGCTTCTTTCTGTGCTTCTTTTGCTTCTTTAGGTGCCTTTCTTCCTTTTTCTGCATTTCTCTTGCTATTGCCTCTTTCCACACCTTTCAACTTCTTTCTGCACTTCTCTTGCCTCATTCTGCACCTCTCTTGCCTCTTTATGCACCTCTCTTGCTTCTTTCTGCAGCACACTCTTCTTTCGGTACCTCTCTTGCCTTTCTGTACCTCTCTTGCCTCTTTCTGCAGATCACTCTCTTCTTTATGCACCTCTCTTGCTTCTTTATGCACCTCTCTTCCCCCTTACTGCAGCTCATTCTCTTTTGTCAGCACCTCTCTTGCCTCTTTCTGTACCTCTCTTGCATCTTTCTGTATATCTCTTGCCTCTTTCTGCATCTCTCTTGCCTCTTTCTGCAGCTCACTCTTCTTTCTGCACATCTCTTGCCTCTTTCTTTACCTCTCTTGCCTCTTTCTGCACATTTCTTGCCTCTTTCTGCACCTTTCTTGGTTCTTTCTGCTGACCACTCTCATCTTTCTGTACCTCTCTTGCCTATTTCTCCACTTCTCTTTCTTCTTTCTGCAGCTCACTCTCTTCCATTTGTACCTCTCTTGCCTTTCTGTACCTCTCTTGCCTCTTTCTGCAGCTCACTCTTCTTTTTGTACCTCTCTTGCCTTTCTGTACCTCTCTTGCCTCTTTCTGCATCTCTCTTGCCTCTTTCTGCAGCTCACTCTCTTCTTTCTGCACCTCTCTTGCTTCTTTCTGCACCTCTCTTCCCTCTTACTGCAGCTCACTCTCTTTTGTCAGCACCTCTCTTGCCTCTTTCTGTACCTCTCTTGCATCTTTCTGTACCTCTCTTGTCTCTTTCTGCACCTCTCTTCTTTCTGCACCTCTATTGCCTCTCACTGTACCTCTCTTGCCTTTTTCTGCACCGCTATTGCCTCTTTCTGTACCTCCCTTGCCTCTTTCTGCAACGCTCTTGCCTCTTTTTGCACCTCTCTTGCCTCTTTCTGCATGTCTATTGCCTCTTTCTACACCTCTCTTGCCTCTTTCTGCACCTCTTTTCTTCTGCACCTCTTTTACTTCTTTCTACACCTCTCTTGCTTCTTTCTGCGCTTCTCTTCCTCCGTTCTGCGCCTTTCTTCCTTTTTCTACATTTCCCTTGCTATTGCCTCTTTCTGCACCTTTCTTTCTCTTTCTGCACTTCTATTGCCTCTTTCTCAAACTTTTTTGCCTCTTTCTGCACCTCACTCTCTTCTTTATGCACCTCTCTTGCTTCTTTCTGTGCTTCCATTGCTTCTTTCTGCACCTATCTTCCTCTTTACGCGCCTCTTGCCTCTGTCTGCACATCTCTTGCCTCTTTTGACACCACACTTTCCTCTTTCAACACCTCTCTTGCCTCTTTCTGCAGCGCACTCTCTTCTTTTTGCATCTCTCTAGCCTCTTACTGAAAATATCTTCTTTCTGCACCTCTTGCCTCTTTCTGTACCTCTCTTGCCTCCTTCTGCTCTCCTCTTGCCTATTTATGCACTTCATTTGCCATTTTCTGCACCTTTGTTTCTTCTTTCTGCACCTCTCTTGCCTCTTTCTGCACCTCTCTAGACTCTTTCTGTATCTCTCTTGCCTCTGTCTGCACCTTCCTTGCCTATCTGTACCTCTCTTGCCTTTCTACTCAACTCCTGACTCTTTCTGCACCTCTCTTGCCTCATTCTGCACTTCTCTTGCCTCTTTTTGCACCTCTCTTGCCTATGTCTGCACTTCTATTACCTCTTTCTGCACCTCTCTTGCCTCTTTCTAGACCTCACTCTTTTCTTTCTGCACCTCACATCCTTCTTTCTACCCCTCTCTGGCTTCTTTCTGTGCTTCTTTTGCTTCTTTAGGTGCCTTTCTTCCTTTTTCTGCATATCTCTTGCTATTGCCTCTTTCCACACCTTTCAACTTCTTTCTGCACTTCTCTTGCCTCATTCTGCACCTCTCTTGCCTCTTTATGCACCTCTCTTGCTTCTTTCTGCAGCACACTCTTCTTTCGGTACCTCTCTTGCCTTTCTGTACCTCTCTTGCCTCTTTCTGCAGATCACTCTCTTCTTTATGCACCTCTCTTGCTTCTTTATGCACCTCTCTTCCCCCTTATTGCAGCTCATTCTCTTTTGTCAGCACCTCTCTTGCCTCTTTCTGTACCTCTCTTGCATCTTTCTGTATCTCTCTTGCCTCTTTCTGCATCTCTCTTGCCTCTTTCTGCAGCTCACTCTTCTTTCTGCACATCTCTTGCCTCTTTCTTTACCTCTCTTGCCTCTTTCTGCACATTTCTTGCCTCTTTCTGCACCTTTCTTGGTTCTTTCTGCTGACCACTCTCATCTTTCTGTACCTCTCTTGCCTATTTCTCCACCTCTCTTTCTTCTTTCTGCAGCTCACTCTCTTCCGTTTGTACCTCTCTTGCCTTTCTGTACCTCTCTTGCCTCTTTCTGCAGCTCACTCTTCTTTCTGTACCTCTCTTGCCTTTCTGTACCTCTCTTGCCTCTTTCTGCACATCTCTTGCCTCTTTCTGCACATTTCTTTGTTCTTTCTGCTGACCACTCTCATCTTTCTGTACCTCTCTTGCCTATTTCTCCACCGTTCTTGCTTCTTTCTGCAGCTCACTCTCTTCCATTTTTACCTCTCTTGCCTTTCTGTACCACGCTTGCCTCTTTCTGCATCTCTCTTGCATTTTTCCTCATCTCTCTTGCCTCTTTCTTTCACTCACTCTCTTCTTTCTGTACCTCCCTTGCCTCTTTCTGCACCTCTTTCCTCATTCTGCAGCTCACTCTCTTCTGTCAGCACCTCTCTTGCCTCTTTTGTACCTCTCTTTAATCTTTCTGCACCTCTTTCCTCATTCTGCACCTCACTTCTTTCTGCACCTCTCTTGCCTCTTTCTGTACCTCTCCTGCCTCTTTCTGTACCTCACTTGCCTTTAGCTGCACCCTCGTCGTTCTATTCAACTCTTGCCTCTTTCTGCACCTCTCTTGCCTCTTTCTGTACCTCTCTTGCCTGTTTCCGCAGCTCACTCTCTTCTTTCTGCATCTCTCTAGCCTCTTTCTGAAAATATCTTCTTTTTGCACCTCTTGCCTCCTTCTGCTCTCCTCTTGCCTATTTATGCAATTCACTTGCCTCTTTCTGCACCTTTGTTTCTTCTTTCTCCACCTCTCTTGCCTCTTGCTGTACCTCTCTTGCACCTTTCTTCATTTCTCTTGCCTCTTTCAGCAGCTCACTCTTCTTTCTGCACATCTCATGCTTCTTTCTGCACATCTACTCTCCCTTTCTGCAGCTCACTCTTCTTTCTGCACCTCTCTACTCTCTTTTATCAGCACCTCTCTTGCCTCTTTCTGCACCTCTCTAGACTCTTTCTGTATCTCTCTTGCCTCTGTCTGCACCTCCCTTGCCTATCTGTACCTCTCTTGCCTTTCTACTCAACTCCTGCCTCTTTCTGCACCTCTCTTGCCTCATTCTGCACTTCTTTTGCCTCTTTCTGCACCTCTCTTGCCTCTTTCTAGACCTCACTCTTTTCTTTCTGCACCTCACATCCTTCTTTCTACACCTCTCTGGCTTCTTTCTGTGCTTCTTTTGCTTCTTTAGGTGCCTTTCTTCCTTTTTCTGCATTTCTCTTGCTATTGCCTCTTTCCACACCTTTCAACTTCTTTCTGCACTTCTCTTGCCTCATTCTGCACCTCTCTTGCCTCTTTATGCACCTCTCTTGCTTCTTTCTGCAGCACACTCTTCTTTCGGTACCTCTCTTGCCTTTCTGTACCTCTCTTGCCTCTTTCTGCAGATCACTCTCTTCTTTATGCACCTCTCTTGCTTCTTTATGCACCTCTCTTCCCCCTTACTGCAGCTCATTCTCTTTTGTCAGCACCTCTCTTGCCTCTTTCTGTACCTCTCTTGCATCTTTCTGTATATCTCTTGCCTCTTTCTGCATCTCTCTTGCCTCTTTCTGCAGCTCACTCTTCTTTCTGCACATCTCTTGCCTCTTTCTTTACCTCTCTTGCCTCTTTCTGCACATTTCTTGCCTCTTTCTGCACCTTTCTTGGTTCTTTCTGCTGACCACTCTCATCTTTCTGTACCTCTCTTGCCTATTTCTCCACTTCTCTTTCTTCTTTCTGCAGCTCACTCTCTTCCATTTGTACCTCTCTTGCCTTTCTGTACCTCTCTTGCCTCTTTCTGCAGCTCACTCTTCTTTTTGTACCTCTCTTGCCTTTCTGTACCTCTCTTGCCTCTTTCTGCATCTCTCTTGCCTCTTTCTGCAGCTCACTCTCTTCTTTCTGCACCTCTCTTGCTTCTTTCTGCACCTCTCTTCCCTCTTACTGCAGCTCACTCTCTTTTGTCAGCACCTCTCTTGCCTCTTTCTGTACCTCTCTTGCATCTTTCTGTACCTCTCTTGTCTCTTTCTGCACCTCTCTTGTCTCTTTCTGCACCTCTCTTCTTTCTGCACCTCTATTGCCTCTCACTGTACCTCTCTTGCCTTTTTCTGCACCGCTATTGCCTCTTTCTGTACCTCCCTTGCCTCTTTCTGCAACGCTCTTGCTTCTTTTTGCACCTCTCTTGCCTCTTTCTGCATGTCTAATGCCTCTTTCTACACCTCTCTTGCCTCTTTCTGCACCTCTTTTCTTCTGCACCTCTTTTACTTCTTTCTACACCTCTCTTGCTTCTTTCTGCGCTTCTCTTCCTCCGTTCTGCGCCTTTCTTCCTTTTTCTACATTTCCCTTGCTATTGCCTCTTTCTGCACCTTTCTTTCTCTTTCTGCACTTCTATTGCCTCTTTCTCAAACTTTTTTGCCTCTTTCTGCACCTCACTCTCTTCTTTATGCACCTCTCTTGCTTCTTTCTGTGCTTCCATTGCTTCTTTCTGCACCTATCTTCCTCTTTACGCGCCTCTTGCCTCTGTCTGCACATCTCTTGCCTCTTTTGACACCACACTTTCCTCTTTCAACACCTCTCTTGCCTCTTTCTGCAGCGCACTCTCTTCTTTTTGCATCTCTCTAGCCTCTTACTGAAAATATCTTCTTTCTGCACCTCTTGCCTCTTTCTGTACCTCTCTTGCCTCCTTCTGCTCTCCTCTTGCCTATTTATGCACTTCATTTGCCATTTTCTGCACCTTTGTTTCTTCTTTCTGCACCTCTCTTGCCTCTTGCTTCACCTCTCTTGCACCTTTCTTCATCTCTCTTGCCTCTTTCAGCATCTCACTCTTCTTTCTGCACATCTCATGCTTCTTTCTGCACCTCTCCTCTCCCTTTCTGCAGCTCACTCTCCTTTCTGCACCTCTCTTGCCTATTTATGCACCTCTCTTGCCTCTTTCTGCACCTCGCTTGCCACTTTCTACAGCTCACTCTCTTCTATCAGCATCTCTCTTGCCTCTTTCTGCAACACTCTTGAATCTTTCTGCACCTCTCTAGACTCTTTCTCTACCTCTTGCTTCTTTCTGTGCTTTTCTTGCTTCTTTCGGTGCCTTTCTTCCTTTTTCTGCATTTCTCTTGCTATTGCCTCTTTCTGCACCTTACAACCTCTTTCTGCACTTCTCTTGCCTCATTCTGTACCTCTCTTTCCTCTTTCTGCACCTCACTCTTCTTTATATACCTCTCTTGCTTCTTTCTATAGCTCTCTTGTCTCTTTCTGCACCTCTTGCCTCTTTCTGCACCTCTTGCTTCTTTCTGCACCTTGCTTCTTTCTGCAGCTCACTCTTCTTTCTGCACCTCTCTTGCCTTTTTCTGTACCTCTCTTGCCTCTTGCTGCACATTTCTTGCCTATTTCTCCACCTCTCTTGCTTCTTTCTGCAGCTCACTCTCTTCCGTCTGTACCTCTCTTGCCTTTCAGTACCTCTCTTGCCTCTTTCTGTACCTCTCTTGCATCTTTCTGCATCTCTCTTGCCACTTTCTTTAGATCACTCCCTTCTTTCTGCACCTCCCTTGCCTCTTTCTGCACCTCTCTCCTCTTTCTGCAGCTCACTCTCTTCTTCTGTCAGCACCTCTCTTGCCTCTTTCTGTACCTCTCTTGCATCTTTCTGCACCTCTCTTGCCTCTTTCTACACATCTCTTCTTTCTGTACCTCTCTTGCCTCTTTCTGTACCTCTCCTGCCTCTTTCTGCACCTCTCTTGCCTTTAGCTGCACCTCTCGTCTTTCTATTCAACTCTTGCCTCTATCTGCACCTCTCTTGCCTCTTTCTGCACCTCTCTTGCCTCTTTCTGCAGCACACTCTCTTCTTTCGGCATCTCTCTAGCCTCTTTCTGAAAATGTCTTCTATCTGCACCTCTTGCCTCTTTGTGCACCTCTCGTGCCTCCTTCTGCTCTCCTCTTGCCTGTTTATGCACTTCACATGTCTCTTTCTGCACCTTTGTTCCTCTTTTTGTACCTCTCTTGCCTCTTGCTGTACCTCTCTTGCCTCTTTCTGCACCTCTCTTCCCTCTTACTGCAGCTCACTCTCTTTTGTCAGCACCTCTCGTGCCTCTTTCTGTACCTCTCTTGCATCTTTCTGTACCTCTCTTGCCTCTTTCTGCACCTCTCTTCTTTCTGCACCTCTATTGCCTCTTACTGTACCTCTCTTGCCTTTTTCTGCACCGCTCTTGCCTCTTTCTGTACCTCCCTTGCCTCTTTCTGCAACACTCTTGCCTCTTTCTGCACCTCTCTTGCCTCTTTCTGCATGTCTATTGCCTCTTTCTACACCTCTCTTGCCTCTTTCTGCACCTCTTTTCTTCTGCACCTCTTTTACTTCTTTCTACACCTCTCTTGCTTCTTTCTGCGCTTCTCTTCCTCCGCTCTGCGCCTTTCTTCCTTTTTCTACATTTCTCTTGCTATTGCCTCTTTCTGCACCTTTCTTCCTCTTTCTGCACTTCTATTGCCTCTTTCTCCACCTTTTTTGCCTCTTTCTGCACCTCACTCTCTTCTTTATGCACCTCTCTTGCTTCTTTCTGTGCTTCCATTGCTTCTTTCTGCACCTATCTTCCTCTTTCTGCACCTCTGTTGCCTCTTTACGCGCCTCTTGCCTCTGTCTGCACATCTCTTGCCTCTTTTGACACCACACTTTCCTCTTTCAACACCTCTCTTGCATCTTTCTGCACCTCTCTTGCCTCTTTCTGCACCTCTCTTCTTTCTGCACCTCGCTTGTCTCTTTCTGTACCTCTCCTGCCTCTTTTTACACCTCTCTTGACTTTAGCTGCACCTCTCGTCTTTCTATTCAACTCTTGCCTAATTCTGCACTTCTCTTGCCTCTTTCTGTACCTCTCTTGCCTCTTTCTGCAGCACACTCTCTTCTTTTTGCATCTCTCTAGCCTCTTACTGAAAATATCTTCTTTCTGCACCTCTTGCCTCTTGCTGTACCTCTCTTGCCTCCTTCTGCTCTCCTCTTGCCTATTTATGCACTTCATTTGCCTGTTTCTGCACCTTTGTATCTTCTTTCTGAACCTCTCTTGCCTCTTGCTTCACCTCTCTTGCACCTTTCTTCATCTCTCTTGCCTCTTTCAGCAGCTCACTCTTCTTTCTGCACATCTCATGCTTCTTTCTGCACCTCTACTCTCCCTTTCTACAGCTCACTCTCCTTTCTGCACCTCTCTTGCCTCTTTATGCACCTCTCTTGCCTCTTTCTGCACCTCGCTTGCCACTTTCTACAGCTCACTCTGTTCTATCAGCACCTCTCTTGCCTCTTTCTGCAACACTCTTGAATCTTTCTGCACCTCTCTAGACTCTTTCTCTACCTCTTGCTTATTTCTGTGCTTTTCTTGCTTCTTTCTGTGCCTTTCTTCCTTTTTCTGCATTTCTCTTGCTATTGCCTCTTTCTGCACCTTTCAACCTCTTTCTGCACTTCTCTTGCCTCATTCTGTACCTCTCTTTCCTCTTTCTGTACCTCACTCTTCTTTATATACCTCTCTTGCTTCTTTCTGCGCTTCTCTTGCATCTTTCTGCATCTTTCTTCCTCTTTCTACACCTCTTACTCTATTTGCAACTCTCTTGCTTCTTTCTGCACCTCTCTTGCTTCTTTCTATAGCTCTCTTGTCTCTTCTGCACCTCTTGCTTCTTTCTGCACCTTGCTTCTTTCTGCAGCTCACTCTTCTTTCTGCACCTCTCTTGCCTCTTTCTGTACCTCTCTTGCCTCTTTCTGCACATTTCTTGCCTATTTCTCCACCTCTCTTGCTTCTTTCTGCAGCTCACTCTCTTCCGTCCGTACCTCTCTTGCCTCTCTTGCCTTTCTGTACCTCTCTTGCCTCTTTCTGCACCTCTCTTGCATCTTTCTGCATCTCTCTTGCCTCTTTCTTCAGATCACTCTCTTCTTTCTGCACCTCCCTAGCCTCTTTCTGCACCTCTCTCCTCTTTCTGCAGCTCACTCTCTTCTTCTGTCAGCACTTCTCTTGCCTCTTTCTGTACCTCTCTTGCATCTTTCTGCACCTCTCTTGCCTCTTTCTGCAGCTCACTCTCTTCTTTCTGCACCTGTCTTGCCTCTTTCTGCTATCCTCTTGCCTCTTTCTTCACTTGCCTCTTTCTGTGCCTTTCTTCCTCTCTTTGCACCTCTCTTGCTTCTTTCTGTACCTCTCTTGCAAATTTGTGCATCTCTCTTGCCGCTTTCTGAACGTCTCTTGGTTCTTTCAGCTGCTCACTTTCTTCTTTCTGTACCTCTCTTGCCTCTTTCTATACCTCTCTTGCCTCTTTCTGCACATTTCTTGCCTATTTCTCCACCTCTCTTTCTTCTTTCTGCAGCTCACTCTCTTCCGTCTGTACCTCTCTTGCCTCTCTTGCCTTTCTGTACCTCTTTTGCCTCTTTCTGCACCTCTCTTGCATCTTTCTGCATCTCTCTTGCCTCTTTCTTTAGATCACTCTCTTCTTTCTGCACCTCCCTAGCCTCTTTCTGCACCTCTCTCCTCTTTCTGCAGCTCACTCTCTTCTTCTGTCAGCACTTCTCTAGACTCTTTCTGTACCTCTCTTGCCTCTGTCTGCACCTCCCTTGCCTATCTGTGCCTCTCTTGCCTTTCTACTCAACTCCTAGCTCTTTCTGCACCTCTCTTGCCTCATTCTGCACTTCTTTTGCCTCTTTCTGCACCTCTCTTGCCTATTTCTACACTTCTATTGCCTCTTTCTGCTCCTCTCTTGCCTCTTTCTGGACCTCACTCTTTGCTTTCTGCACCTCTCTTCCTTCTTTCGACACCATCTCTCGCTTCTTTCTGCGCTTCTCTTGCTTATTTCTGCACCTTTCTTCCTCTTTCTACACCTCTTACCTCTATCTGCACCTCTCTTGCCTCTTTCTGCACCTCTCTTGCTTCTTTCTGCTCCTCTCTTGCCTCTTTCTGGACCTCACTCTTTGCTTTCTGCACCTCTCTTCCTTCTTTCGACACCTCTCTCGCTTCTTTCTGCGCTTCTCTTGCTTATTTCTGCACCTTTCTTCCTTTTTCTACACCTCTTACCTCTATCTGCACTTCACTTGCCTCTTTCTGCAGCTCACTCTTTCTGCACCTCTTGCCTCTTTCTGCACCTCTTGCCTCTTTCTGCACATATTTTGCTTCTTTCTGCACATCACTCTTATTTCTGCACCTCTCTTGCCTCTTTCTGTATCTCTCTTGCCTCTTTCTGCACCTCTCTTGCCTCTTTCTGCAGCTCACTCTTTTCTTTCTGCACCTGTCTTGCCTCTTTCTGCTCTCCTCTTGCCTCTTTCTTCACTGGCCTCTTTCTGTGCCTTTCTTCCTCTCTTTGCACCTCTCTTGCTTCTTTCTGTACCTCTCTTGCATATTTCTGCATCTCTCTTGCCGCTTTCTGAACGTCTCTTGGTTCTTTCAGCTGCTCACTCTCTTCTTTCTGTACCTCTCTTGCCTCTTTCTATACCTCTCTTGCCTCTTTCTCTACCTTACTTGCCTCTTTCTGCACCTCTTGCCTCTTTCTGCACCTCTCTTGCCTCTTTCTGCACCTCTATTGCCTCTTTATGCACCTCTCTTGCCTCTGTCTGCACTTTTCTTGCTTCTTTCTGAGGCTCTCTTGACTCTTTCTGCACCTCTCTTGCCTATTTGTGTACCTCTCTTGCCTCTTTCTGCACCTCTCTTGCCTCTTTCTGCAGCACACTCTCTTCTTTCGGCATCTCTCTAGCCTCTTTCTGAAAATGTCTTCTATCTGCACCTCTTGCCTCTTTGTGCACCTCTCGTGCCTCCTTCTGCTCTCCTCTTGCCTGTTTATGCACTTCACATGTCTCTTTCTGCACCTTTGTTCCTCTTTTTGTACCTCTCTTGCCTCTTGCTGTACCTCTCTTGCCTCTTTCTGCAGCTCACTCTCTTCTTTCTGCACCTCTCTTGCTTCTTTCTGCACCTCTCTTCCCTCTTACTGCAGCTCACTCTCTTTTGTCAGCACCTCTCTTGCCTCTTTCTGTACCTCTCTTGCATCTTTCTGTACCTCTCTTGCCTCTTTCTGCACCTCTCTTCTTTCTGCACCTCTATTGCCTCTTACTGTACCTCTCTTGCCTTTTTCTGCACCGCTCTTGCCTCTTTCTGTACCTCCCTTGCCTCTTTCTGCAACGCTCTTGCCTCTTTCTGCACCTCTCTTGCATCTTTCTGCATGTCTATTGCCTCTTTCTACACCTCTCTTGCCTCTTTCTGCACCTCTTTTCTTCTGCACCTCTTTTACTTCTTTCTACACCTCTCTTGCTTCTTTCTGCGCTTCTCTTCCTCCGCTCTGCGTCTTTCTTCCTTTTTCTACATTTCTCTTGCTATTGCCTCTTTCTGCACCTTTCTTCCTCTTTCTGCACTTCTATTGCCTCTTTCTCCACCTTTTTTGCCTCTTTCTGCACCTCACTCTCTTCTTTATGCACCTCTCTTGCTTCTTTCTGTGCTTCCATTGCTTCTTTCTGCACCTATCTTCCTCTTTCTGCACCTCTGTTGCCTCTTTACGCGCCTCTTGCCTCTGTCTGCACATCTCTTGCCTCTTTTGACACCACACTTTCCTCTTTCAACACCTCTCTTGCATCTTTCTGCACCTCTCTTGCCTCTTTCTGCACCTCTCTTCTTTCTGCACCTCGCTTGTCTCTTTCTGTACCTCTCCTGCCTCTTTTTGCACCTCTCTTGACTTTAGCTGCACCTCTCGTCTTTCTATTCAACTCTTGCCTAATTCTGCACTTCTCTTGCCTCTTTCTGTACCTCTCTTGCCTCTTTCTGCAGCACACTCTCTTCTTTTTGCATCTCTCTAGCCTCTTACTGAAAATATCTTCTTTCTGCACCTCTTGCCTCTTGCTGTACCTCTCTTGCCTCCTTCTGCTCTCCTCTTGCCTATTTATGCACTTCATTTGCCTGTTTCTGCACCTTTGTATCTTCTTTCTGCACCTCTCTTGCCTCTTGCTTCACCTCTCTTGCACCTTTCTTCATCTCTCTTGCCTCTTTCAGCAGCTCACTCTTCTTTCTGCACATCTCATGCTTCTTTCTGCACCTCTCCTCTCCCTTTCTACAGCTCACTCTCCTTTCTGCACCTCTCTTGCCTCTTTATGCACCTCTCTTGCCTCTTTCTGCACCTCGCTTGCCACTTTCTACAGCTCACTCTCTTCTATCAGCACCTCTCTTGCCTCTTTCTGCAACACTCTTGAATCTTTCTGCACCTCTCTAGACTCTTTCTCTACCTCTTGCTTATTTCTGTGCTTTTCTTGCTTCTTTCTGTGCCTTTCTTCCTTTTTCTGCATTTCTCTTGCTATTGCCTCTTTCTGCACCTTTCAACCTCTTTCTGCACTTCTCTTGCCTCATTCTGTACCTCTCTTTCCTCTTTCTGTACCTCACTCTTCTTTATATACCTCTCTTGCTTCTTTCTGCGCTTCTCTTGCATCTTTCTGCATCTTTCTTCCTCTTTCTACACCTCTTACTCTATTTGCAACTCTCTTGCTTCTTTCTGCACCTCTCTTGCTTCTTTCTATAGCTCTCTTGTCTCTTCTGCACCTCTTGCTTCTTTCTGCACCTTGCTTCTTTCTGCAGCTCACTCTTCTTTCTGCACCTCTCTTGCCTCTTTCTGTACCTCTCTTGCCTCTTTCTGCACATTTCTTGCCTATTTCTCCACCTCTCTTGCTTCTTTCTGCAGCTCACTCTCTTCCGTCCGTACCTCTCTTGCCTCTCTTGCCTTTCTGTACCTCTCTTGCCTCTTTCTGCACCTCTCTTGCATCTTTCTGCATCTCTCTTGCCTCTTTCTTTAGATCCCTCTCTTCTTTCTGCACCTCCCTAGCCTCTTTCTGCACCTCTCTCCTCTTTCTGCAGCTCACTCTCTTCTTCTGTCAGCACTTCTCTTGCCTCTTTCTGTACCTCTCTTGCATCTTTCTGCACCTCTCTTGCCTCTTTCTGCAGCTCACTCTCTTCTTTCTGCACCTGTCTTGCCTCTTTCTGCTATCCTCTTGCCTCTTTCTTCACTTGCCTCTTTCTGTGCCTTTCTTCCTCTCTTTGCACCTCTCTTGCTTCTTTCTGTACCTCTCTTGCAAATTTGTGCATCTCTCTTGCCGCTTTCTGAACGTCTCTTGGTTCTTTCAGCTGCTCACTTTCTTCTTTCTGTACCTCTCTTGCCTCTTTCTATACCTCTCTTGCCTCTTTCTGCACATTTCTTGCCTATTTCTCCACCTCTCTTTCTTCTTTCTGCAGCTCACTCTCTTCCGTCTGTACCTCTCTTGCCTCTCTTGCCTTTCTGTACCTCTTTTGCCTCTTTCTGCACCTCTCTTGCATCTTTCTGCATCTCTCTTGCCTCTTTCTTTAGATCACTCTCTTCTTTCTGCACCTCCCTAGCCTCTTTCTGCACCTCTCTCCTCTTTCTGCAGCTCACTCTCTTCTTCTGTCAGCACTTCTCTAGACTCTTTCTGTACCTCTCTTGCCTCTGTCTGCACCTCCCTTGCCTATCTGTGCCTCTCTTGCCTTTCTACTCAACTCCTAGCTCTTTCTGCACCTCTCTTGCCTCATTCTGCACTTCTTTTGCCTCTTTCTGCACCTCTCTTGCCTATTTCTACACTTCTATTGCCTCTTTCTGCTCCTCTCTTGCCTCTTTATGGACCTCACTCTTTGCTTTCTGCACCTCTCTTCCTTCTTTCGACACCATCTCTCGCTTCTTTCTGCGCTTCTCTTGCTTATTTCTGCACCTTTCTTCCTCTTTCTACACCTCTTACCTCTATCTGCACCTCTCTTGCCTCTTTCTGCACCTCTCTTGCTTCTTTCTGCTCCTCTCTTGCCTCTTTCTGGACCTCACTCTTTGCTTTCTGCACCTCTCTTCCTTCTTTCGACACCTCTCTCGCTTCTTTCTGCGCTTCTCTTGCTTATTTCTGCACCTTTCTTCCTTTTTCTACACCTCTTACCTCTATCTGCACTTCACTTGCCTCTTTCTGCAGCTCACTCTTTCTGCACCTCTTGCCTCTTTCTGCACCTCTTGCCTCTTTCTGCACATATTTTGCTTCTTTCTGCACATCACTCTTATTTCTGCACCTCTCTTGCCTCTTTCTGTATCTCTCTTGCCTCTTTCTGCACCTCTCTTGCCTCTTTCTGCAGCTCACTCTTTTCTTTCTGCACCTGTCTTGCCTCTTTCTGCTCTCCTCTTGCCTCTTTCTTCACTGGCCTCTTTCTGTGCCTTTCTTCCTCTCTTTGCACCTCTCTTGCTTCTTTCTGTACCTCTCTTGCATATTTCTGCATCTCTCTTGCCGCTTTCTGAACGTCTCTTGGTTCTTTCAGCTGCTCACTCTCTTCTTTCTGTACCTCTCTTGCCTCTTTCTATACCTCTCTTGCCTCTTTCTCTACCTTACTTGCCTCTTTCTGCACCTCTTGCCTCTTTCTGCACCTCTCTTGCCTGTTTCTGCACCTCTCTTGCCTCTTTATGCACCTCTCTTGCCTCTGTCTGCACTTTTCTTGCTTCTTTCTGAGGCTCTCTTGACTCTTTCTGCACCTCTCTTGCCTATTTGTGTACCTCTCTTGCCTCTTTCTGCACCTCTCTTGCCTCTTTCTGCAGCACACTCTCTTCTTTCGGCATCTCTCTAGCCTCTTTCTGAAAATGTCTTCTATCTGCACCTCTTGCCTCTTTGTGCACCTCTCGTGCCTCCTTCTGCTCTCCTCTTGCCTGTTTATGCACTTCACATGTCTCTTTCTGCACCTTTGTTCCTCTTTTTGTACCTCTCTTGCCTCTTGCTGTACCTCTCTTGCCTCTTTCTGCAGCTCACTCTCTTCTTTCTGCACCTCTCTTGCTTCTTTCTGCACCTCTCTTCCCTCTTACTGCAGCTCACTCTCTTTTGTCAGCACCTCTCTTGCCTCATTCTGTACCTCTCTTGCATCTTTCTGTACCTCTCTTGCCTCTTTCTGCACCTCTCTTCTTTCTGCACCTCTATTGCCTCTTACTGTACCTCTCTTGCCTTTTTATGCACCGCTCTTGCCTCTTTCTGTACCTCCCTTGCCTCTTTCTGCAACGCTCTTGCCTCTTTCTGCACCTCTCTTGCATCTTTCTGCATGTCTATTGCCTCTTTCTACACCTCTCTTGCCTCTTTCTGCACCTCTTTTCTTCTGCACCTCTTTTACTTCTTTCTACACCTCTCTTGCTTCTTTCTGCGCTTCTCTTCCTCCGCTCTGCGCCTTTCTTCCTTTTTCTACATTTCTCTTGCTATTGCCTCTTTCTGCACCTTTCTTCCTCTTTCTGCACTTCTATTGCCTCTTTCTCCACCTTTTTTGCCTCTTTCTGCACCTCACTCTCTTCTTTATGCACCTCTCTTGCTTCTTTCTGTGCTTCCATTGCTTCTTTCTGCACCTATCTTCCTCTTTCTGCACCTCTGTTGCCTCTTTACACGCCTCTTGCCTCTGTCTGCACATCTCTTGCCTCTTTTGACACCACACTTTCCTCTTTCAACACCTCTCTTGCATCTTTCTGCACCTCTCTTGCCTCTTTCTGCACCTCTCTTCTTTCTGCACCTCGCTTGTCTCTTTCTGTACCTCTCCTGCCTCTTTTTGCACCTCTCTTGACTTTAGCTGCACCTCTCGTCTTTCTATTCAACTCTTGCCTAATTCTGCACTTCTCTTGCCTCTTTCTGTACCTCTCTTGCCTCTTTCTGCAGCACACTCTCTTCTTTTTGCATCTCTCTAGCCTCTTACTGAAAATATCTTCTTTCTGCACCTCTTGCCTCTTGCTGTACCTCTCTTGCCTCCTTCTGCTCTCCTCTTGCCTATTTATGCACTTCATTTGCCTGTTTCTGCACCTTTGTATCTTCTTTCTGCACCTCTCTTGCCTCTTGCTTCACCTCTCTTGCACCTTTCTTCATCTCTCTTGCCTCTTTCAGCAGCTCACTCTTCTTTCTGCACATCTCATGCTTCTTTCTGCACCTCTCCTCTCCCTTTCTACAGCTCACTCTCCTTTCTGCACCTCTCTTGCCTCTTTATGCACCTCTCTTGCCTCTTTCTGCACCTCGCTTGCCACTTTCTACAGCTCACTCTCTTCTATCAGCACCTCTCTTGCCTCTTTCTGCAACACTCTTGAATCTTTCTGCACCTCTCTAGACTCTTTCTCTACCTCTTGCTTATTTCTGTGCTTTTCTTGCTTCTTTCTGTGCCTTTCTTCCTTTTTCTGCATTTCTCTTGCTATTGCCTCTTTCTGCACCTTTCAACCTCTTTCTGCACTTCTCTTGCCTCATTCTGTACCTCTCTTTCCTCTTTCTGTACCTCACTCTTCTTTATATACCTCTCTTGCTTCTTTCTGCGCTTCTCTTGCATCTTTCTGCATCTTTCTTCCTCTTTCTACACCTCTTACTCTATTTGCAACTCTCTTGCTTCTTTCTGCACCTCTCTTGCTTCTTTCTATAGCTCTCTTGTCTCTTCTGCACCTCTTGCTTCTTTCTGCACCTTGCTTCTTTCTGCAGCTCACTCTTCTTTCTGCACCTCTCTTGCCTCTTTCTGTACCTCTCTTGCCTCTTTCTGCACATTTCTTGCCTATTTCTCCACCTCTCTTGCTTCTTTCTGCAGCTCACTCTCTTCCGTCCGTACCTCTCTTGCCTCTCTTGCCTTTCTGTACCTCTCTTGCCTCTTTCTGCACCTCTCTTGCATCTTTCTGCATCTCTCTTGCCTCTTTCTTTAGATCACTCTCTTCTTTCTGCACCTCCCTAGCCTCTTTCTGCACCTCTCTCCTCTTTCTGCAGCTCACTCTCTTCTTCTGTCAGCACTTCTCTTGCCTCTTTCTGTACCTCTCTTGCATCTTTCTGCACCTCTCTTGCCTCTTTCTGCAGCTCACTCTCTTCTTTCTGCACCTGTCTTGCCTCTTTCTGCTATCCTCTTGCCTCTTTCTTCACTTGCCTCTTTCTGTGCCTTTCTTCCTCTCTTTGCACCTCTCTTGCTTCTTTCTGTACCTCTCTTGCAAATTTGTGCATCTCTCTTGCCGCTTTCTGAACGTCTCTTGGTTCTTTCAGCTGCTCACTTTCTTCTTTCTGTACCTCTCTTGCCTCTTTCTATACCTCTCTTGCCTCTTTCTGCACATTTCTTGCCTATTTCTCCACCTCTCTTTCTTTTTTCTGCAGCTCACTCTCTTCCGTCTGTACCTCTCTTGCCTCTCTTGCCTTTCTGTACCTCTTTTGCCTCTTTCTGCACCTCTCTTGCATCTTTCTGCATCTCTCTTGCCTCTTTCTTTAGATCACTCTCTTCTTTCTGCACCTCCCTAGCCTCTTTCTGCACCTCTCTCCTCTTTCTGCAGCCCACTCTCTTCTTCTGTCAGCACTTCTCTAGACTCTTTCTGTACCTCTCTTGCCTCTGTCTGCACCTCCCTTGCCTATCTGTGCCTCTCTTGCCTTTCTACTCAACTCCTAGCTCTTTCTGCACCTCTCTTGCCTCATTCTGCACTTCTTTTGCCTCTTTCTGCACCTCTCTTGCCTATTTCTACACTTCTATTGCCTCTTTCTGCTCCTCTCTTGCCTCTTTCTGGACCTCACTCTTTGCTTTCTGCACCTCTCTTCCTTCTTTCGACACCATCTCTCGCTTCTTTCTGCGCTTCTCTTGCTTATTTCTGCACCTTTCTTCCTCT
This sequence comes from Triturus cristatus, assembly GCF_964204655.1. Lineage (NCBI taxonomy): Eukaryota > Metazoa > Chordata > Amphibia > Caudata > Salamandridae > Triturus > Triturus cristatus. Next base: position 821,615,899 of record NC_140579.1, on the reverse strand, counting down.
TTCTACACCTCTTACCTCTATCTGGACCTCTCTTGCCTCTTTCTGCACCTCTCTTGCTTCTTTCTGCTCCTCTCTTGCCTCTTTCTGGACCTCACTCTTTGCTTTCTGCACCTCTCTTCCTTCTTTCGACACCTCTCTCGCTTCTTTCTGCGCTTCTCTTGCTTATTTCTGCACCTTTCTTCCTTTTTCTACACCTCTTACCTCTATCTGCACTTCACTTGCCTCTTTCTGCAGCTCACTCTTTCTGCACCTCTTGCCTCTTTCTGCACCTCTTGCCTCTTTCTGCACATATTTTGCTTCTTTCTGCACATCACTCTTATTTCTGCACCTCTCTTGCCTCTTTCTGTATCTCTCTTGCCTCTTTCTGCACCTCTCTTGCCTCTTTCTGCAGCTCACTCTTTTCTTTCTGCACCTGTCTTGCCTCTTTCTGCTCTCCTCTTGCCTCTTTCTTCACTGGCCTCTTTCTGTGCCTTTCTTCCTCTCTTTGCACCTCTCTTGCTTCTTTCTGTACCTCTCTTGCATATTTCTGCATCTCTCTTGCCACTTTCTGAACGTCTCTTGGTTCTTTCAGCTGCTCACTCTCTTCTTTCTGTACCTCTCTTGCCTCTTTCTATACCTCTCTTGCCTCTTTCTCTACCTTACTTGCCTCTTTCTGCACCTCTTGCCTCTTTCTGCACCTCTCTTGCCTCTTTCTGCACCTCTCTTGCCTCTTTATGCACCTCTCTTGCCTCTGTCTGCACTTTTCTTGCTTCTTTCTGAGGCTCTCTTGACTCTTTCTGACCTCTCTTGCCTATTTGTGTACCTCTCTTGCCTCTTTCTGCACCTCTCTTGCCTCTTTCTGCAGCACACTCTCTTCTTTCGGCATCTCTCTAGCCTCTTTCTGAAAATGTCTTCTATCTGCACCTCTTGCCTCTTTGTGCACCTCTCGTGCCTCCTTCTGCTCTCCTCTTGCCTGTTTATGCACTTCACATGTCTCTTTCTGCACCTTTGTTCCTCTTTTTGTACCTCTCTTGCCTCTTGCTGTACCTCTCTTGCCTCTTTCTGCAGCTCACTCTCTTCTTTCTGCACCTCTCTTGCTTCTTTCTGCACCTCTCTTCCCTCTTACTGCAGCTCACTCTCTTTTGTCAGCACCTCTCTTGCCTCTTTCTGTACCTCTCTTGCATCTTTCTGTACCTCTCTTGCCTCTTTCTGCACCTCTCTTCTTTCTGCACCTCTATTGCCTCTTACTGTACCTCTCTTGCCTTTTTCTGCACCGCTCTTGCCTCTTTCTGTACCTCCCTTGCCTCTTTCTGCAACGCTCTTGCCTCTTTCTGCACCTCTCTTGCATCTTTCTGCATGTCTATTGCCTCTTTCTACACCTCTCTGCACCTCTTTTCTTCTGCACCTCTTTTACTTCTTTCTACACCTCTCTTGCTTCTTTCTGCGCTTCTCTTCCTCCGCTCTGCGCCTTTCTTCCTTTTTCTACATTTCTCTTGCTATTGCCTCTTTCTGCACCTTTCTTCCTCTTTCTGCACTTCTATTGCCTCTTTCTCCACCTTTTTTGCCTCTTTCTGCACCTCACTCTCTTCTTTATGCACCTCTCTTGCTTCTTTCTGTGCTTCCATTGCTTCTTTCTGCACCTATCTTCCTCTTTCTGCACCTCTGTTGCCTCTTTACGCGCCTCTTGCCTCTGTCTGCACATCTCTTGCCTCTTTTGACACCACACTTTCCTCTTTCAACACCTCTCTTGCATCTTTCTGCACCTCTCTTGCCTCTTTCTGCACCTCTCTTCTTTCTGCACCTCGCTTGTCTCTTTCTGTACCTCTCCTGCCTCTTTTTGCACCTCTCTTGACTTTAGCTGCACCTCTCGTCTTTCTATTCAACTCTTGCCTAATTCTGCACTTCTCTTGCCTCTTTCTGTACCTCTCTTGCCTCTTTCTGCAGCACACTCTCTTCTTTTTGCATCTCTCTAGCCTCTTACTGAAAATATCTTCTTTCTGCACCTCTTGCCTCTTGCTGTACCTCTCTTGCCTCCTTCTGCTCTCCTCTTGCCTATTTATGCACTTCATTTGCCTGTTTCTGCATCTTTGTTTCTTCTTTCTGCACCTCTCTTGCCTCTTGCTTCACCTCTCTTGCACCTTTCTTCATCTCTCTTGCCTCTTTCAGCAGCTCACTCTTCTTTCTGCACATCTCATGCTTCTTTCTGCACCTCTCCTCTCCCTTTCTACAGCTCACTCTCCTTTCTGCACCTCTCTTGCCTCTTTATGCACCTCTCTTGCCTCTTTCTGTACCTCTCTTGCCTCTTTCTGCAGCACACTCTCTTCTTTCGGCATCTCTCTAGCCTCTTTCTGAAAATGTCTTCTATCTGCACCTCTTGCCTCTTTGTGCACCTCTCGTGCCTCCTTCTGCTCTCCTCTTGCCTGTTTATGCACTTCACATGTCTCTTTCTGCACCTTTGTTCCTCTTTTTGTACCTCTCTTGCCTCTTGCTGTACCTCTCTTGCCTCTTTCTGCAGCTCACTCTCTTCTTTCTGCACCTCTCTTGCTTCTTTCTGCACCTCTCTTCCCTCTTACTGCAGCTCACTCTCTTTTGTCAGCACCTCTCTTGCCTCTTTCTGTACCTCTCTTGCATCTTTCTGTACCTCTCTTGCCTCTTTCTGCACCTCTCTTCTTTCTGCACCTCTATTGCCTCTTACTGTACCTCTCTTGCCTTTTTCTGCACCGCTCTTGCCTCTTTCTGTACCTCCCTTGCCTCTTTCTGCAACGCTCTTGCCTCTTTCTGCACCTCTCTTGCATCTTTCTGCATGTCTATTGCCTCTTTCTACACCTCTCTGCACCTCTTTTCTTCTGCACCTCTTTTACTTCTTTCTACACCTCTCTTGCTTCTTTCTGCGCTTCTCTTCCTCCGCTCTGCGCCTTTCTTCCTTTTTCTACATTTCTCTTGCTATTGCCTCTTTCTGCACCTTTCTTCCTCTTTCTGCACTTCTATTGCCTCTTTCTCCACCTTTTTTGCCTCTTTCTGCACCTCACTCTCTTCTTTATGCACCTCTCTTGCTTCTTTCTGTGCTTCCATTGCTTCTTTCTGCACCTATCTTCCTCTTTCTGCACCTCTGTTGCCTCTTTACGCGCCTCTTGCCTCTGTCTGCACATCTCTTGCCTCTTTTGACACCACACTTTCCTCTTTCAACACCTCTCTTGCATCTTTCTGCACCTCTCTTGCCTCTTTCTGCACCTCTCTTCTTTCTGCACCTCGCTTGTCTCTTTCTGTACCTCTCCTGCCTCTTTTTGCACCTCTCTTGACTTTAGCTGCACCTCTCGTCTTTCTATTCAACTCTTGCCTAATTCTGCACTTCTCTTGCCTCTTTCTGTACCTCTCTTGCCTCTTTCTGCAGCACACTCTCTTCTTTTTGCATCTCTCTAGCCTCTTACTGAAAATATCTTCTTTCTGCACCTCTTGCCTCTTGCTGTACCTCTCTTGCCTCCTTCTGCTCTCCTCTTGCCTATTTATGCACTTCATTTGCCTGTTTCTGCATCTTTGTTTCTTCTTTCTGCACCTCTCTTGCCTCTTGCTTCACCTCTCTTGCACCTTTCTTCATCTCTCTTGCCTCTTTCAGCAGCTCACTCTTCTTTCTGCACATCTCATGCTTCTTTCTGCACCTCTCCTCTCCCTTTCTACAGCTCACTCTCCTTTCTGCACCTCTCTTGCCTCTTTATGCACCTCTCTTGCCTCTTTCTGCACCTCGCTTGCCACTTTCTACAGCTCACTCTCTTCTATCAGCACCTCTCTTGCCTCTTTCTGCAACACTCTTGAATCTTTCTGCACCTCTCTAGACTCTTTCTCTACCTCTTGCTTATTTCTGTGCTTTTCTTGCTTCTTTCTGTGCCTTTCTTCCTTTTTCTGCATTTCTCTTGCTATTGCCTCTTTCTGCACCTTTCAACCTCTTTCTGCACTTCTCTTGCCTCATTCTGTACCTCTCTTTCCTCTTTCTGTACCTCACTCTTCTTTATATACCTCTCTTGCTTCTTTCTGCGCTTCTCTTGCATCTTTCTGCATCTTTCTTCCTCTTTCTACACCTCTGACTCTATTTGCAACTCTCTTGCTTCTTTCTGCACCTCTCTTGCTTCTTTCTATAGCTCTCTTGTCTCTTCTGCACCTCTTGCTTCTTTCTGCACCTTGCTTCTTTCTGCAGCTCACTCTTCTTTCTGCACCTCTCTTGCCTCTTTCTGTACCTCTCTTGCCTCTTTCTGCACATTTCTTGCCTATTTCTCCACCTCTCTTGCTTCTTTCTGCAGCTCACTCTCTTCCGTCCGTACCTCTCTTGCCTCTCTTGCCTTTCTGTACCTCTCTTGCCTCTTTCTGCACCTCGCTTGCATCTTTCTGCATCTCTCTTGCCTCTTTCTTTAGATCACTCTCTTCTTTCTGCACCTCCCTAGCCTCTTTCTGCACCTCTCTCCTCTTTCTGCAGCTCACTCTCTTCTTCTGTCAGCACTTCTCTTGCCTCTTTCTGTACCTCTCTTGCATCTTTCTGCACCTCTCTTGCCTCTTTCTGCAGCTCACTCTCTTTTTTCTGCACCTGTCTTGCCTCTTTCTGCTATCCTCTTGCCTCTTTCTTCACTTGCCTCTTTCTGTGCCTTTCTTCCTCTCTTTGCACCTCTCTTTCTTCTTTCTGCAGCTCACTCTCTTCCGTCTGTGCTTCTCTTGCCTTTCTGTACCTCTTTTGCCTCTTTCTGCACCTCTCTTGCATCTTTCTGCATCTCTCTTGCCTCTTTCTTTAGATCACTCTCTTCTTTCTGCACCTCCCTAGCCTCTTTCTGCACCTCTCTCCTCTTTTCGCAGCTCACTCTCTTCTTCTGTCAGCACTTCTCTAGACTCTTTCTGTACCTCTCTTGCCTCTGTCTGCACCTCCCTTGTCTATCTGTGCCTCTCTTGCCTTTCTACTCAACTCCTAGCTCTTTCTGCACCTCTCTTGCCTCATTCTGCACTTCTATTGCCTCTTTCTGCTCCTCTCTTGCCTCCTTGCCTCTTTCTGGACCTCACTCTTTGCTTTCTGCACCTCTCTTCCTTCTTTCGACACCTCTCTCGCTTCTTTCTGCGCTTCTCTTGCTTATTTCTGCACCTTTCTTCCTCTTTCTACACCTCTTACCTCTATCTGCACCTCTCTTGCCTCTTTCTGCACCTCTCTTGCTTCTTTCTGCTCCTCTCTTGCCTCTTTCTGGACCTCACTCTTTGCTTTCTGCACCTCTCTTCCTTCTTTCGACACCTCTCTCGCTTCTTTCTGCGCTTCTCTTGCTTATTTCTGCACCTTTCTTCCTCTTTCTACACCTCTTACCTCTATCTGCACTTCACTTGCCTCTTTCTGCAGCTCACTCTTTCTGCACCTCTTGCATCTTTCTGCACCTCTTGCCTCTTTCTGCACATATGTTGCTTCTTTCTGCACATCACTCTTCTTTCTGCACCTCTCTTGCCTCTTTCTGTATCTCTCTTGCCTCTTTCTGCACCTCTCTTGCCTCTTTCTGCAGCTCACTCTTTTCTTTCTGCACCTGTCTTGCCTCTTTCTGCTCTCCTCTTGCCTCTTTCTTCACTGGCCTCTTTCTGTGCCTTTCTTCCTCTCTTTGCACCTCTCTTGCTTCTTTCTGTACCTCTCTTGCATATTTCTGCATCTCTCTTGCCGCTTTCTGAACGTCTCTTGGTTCTTTCAGCTGCTCACTCTCTTCTTTCCGTACCTCTCTTGCCTCTTTCTGTACCTCTCTTGCCTCTTTCTCTACCTTACTTGCCTCTTTCTGCACCTCTTGCCTCTTTCTGCACCTCTCTTGCCTCTTTCTGCACCTCTGTTGCCTCTTTATGCACCTCTCTTGCCTCTGTCTGCACTTTTCTTGCTTCTTTCTGAGGCTCTCTTGACTCTTTCTGCACCTCTCTTGCCTATTTGTGTACCTCTCTTGCCTCTTTCTGCACCTCTCTGGCCTCTTTCTGCAGCTCACTCTCTTCTTTCTGCATCTCACTAGCCTCTTTCTGAAAATATCTTCTTTCTGCACCTCTTGCCTCTATCTGCACCTCTTCTGCCTCCTTCTGCTCTCTACTTGCCTGTTTCTGCACTTCACTTGCCTCTTTCTGTACCTTTGTTCCTCTTTCTGCACCTCTCTTGCCTCTTGCTGCACCTCTCTTGCACCTTTCTGCATCTCTCTTGCCTCTTTCTGCACCTCGCTTGCCACTTTCTTCAGCTCACTCTCTTCTATCAGCAACTCTCTTGCCTCTTTCTGCATCTCTCTTGAAACAATCTGGACCTCACTCTTTGCTTTCTGCACCTCTCTTCCTTCTCTCGACACCTCTCTTGCTTCTTTCTGCGCTTCTCTTGCTTCTTTCTGCACCTTTCTTGCTCTTTCTATACCTCTTACCTCTGTCTGCACCTCTCTTGCCTCTTTCTGCACCTCTCTTGCCTCTTTCTGCACCTCTCTTGGTTCTTTCTGTGGCTCATTCTCTTCTTTCTGAAGCTCTCTTGCTCTTTCTGCACCTCTCTTGCTTCTTTATGCACCTCTCTTGCTTCTTTCTATAGCTCTCTTGTCTCTTTCTGCACTTCCCTTGCCTCTTTCTGCAGCTCACTCTTTCTGCACCTCTTGCCTCTTTCTGCACCTCTTGCCTCTTTCTGCACATCTTTTGCTTCTTTCTGCAGATCACTCTTCTTTCTGCAACTCTCTTGCCTCTTTCTGTATCTCTCTTGCCTCTTTCTGCACCTCTCTTGCCTCTTTCTGCAGCTCACTCTCTTCTTTCTGCACCTGTCTTGCCTCTTTCTGCTCTCCTCTTGCCTCTTTCTGTGCCTTTCTTCCACTCTTTGCACCTCTCTTGCTTCTTTCTGTACCTCTCTTGCACATTTGTGCATCTCTCTTGCCGCTTTCTGAACGTCTCTTGGTTCTTTCAGCTGCTCACTCTCTTCTTTCTGTACCTCTCTTGCCTCTTTCTGCAGCTCACTCTCTTCTTTCTGCATCTCTCCAGCCTCTTTCTGAAAATATCTTCTTTCTGCACCTCTTGCCTCTTTCTGCACCTCTCTTGCCTCCTTCTGCTCTCTACTTGCCTGTTTCTGCACTTCACTTGCCTATTTCTGTACCTTTGCTCCTCTTTCTGCACCTCTCTTGCCTCTTACTGCACCTCTGTTGCACTTTTCTGCATCTCTCTTACCTCTTTCTGCACCTCGCTTGCCACTTTCAGCAGCTCACTCTCTTCTATTAGCAACTCTCTTGCCTCTTTCTGCATCTCTCTTGTATCTTTCTGCAACTCTCTAGACTCTTTCTGCACTATTCTTCCATCTTTCTGCACATCTTGCCTCTTCCTGTACCTCTCTTGCCTTTGTCTGCACCTCCCTTGCCTATCTTGCCTCTCTTGCCTTTCTACTCAACTCCTGCCTCTTTCTGCAACTCTCTTGCCTCATTCTGCACTTCTTTTGCCTATTTCTGCACCTCTCTTGCCTATTTCTGCACTTCTATTGTCTCTTTCTGCACCTCTCTTGCCTCTTTCTGGACCTCACTCTTTTCATTCTGAACCTCTCTTCCTTCTTTCTACACCCCTCTTGCTTCTTTCTGCGCTTCTCTTGCTTCTTTTGGTGCCATTCTTCCTTTTTCTGCATTTCTCTTGCTATTGCCTCTTTCTGCACCTTTCAACCTCTTTCTACACTTCTCTTCCCTCATTCTCCACGTCTCTTGCCTCTTTCTGCACCTCACTCTCTTCTTTATATACCTCTCTTGCTTCTTTCTGTACTTCTCTTGCTTCTTTCTGTACCTTTTTTCCTCTTTCTACACCTCTTACCTCTATGTGCAACTCTCTTGCCCCTTTCTGCACATCTCTTGCCTCTTTCTGCACCTCTCTTGCCTCTTTCTGCACCTCACTCTCTTCTTTATATACCTCTCTTGCTTCTTTCTGTACTTCTCTTGCTTCTTTCTGTACCTTTTTTCCTCTTTCTACACCTCTTACCTCTATGTGCAACTCTCTTGCCCCTTTCTGCACATCTCTTGCCTCTTTCTGCACCTCTCTTGCCTCTTTCTGCAGCTCACTCTCTTCTTGCTGCACCTCTCTTGACTCTTTCTGCACCTCTCTTGGTTCTTTCTGTGGCTCAATCTCTTCTATCTGTTTCATCTTGCCTTTTTCTGAACCTCTCTTGCCTCTTTCTGCACCTCTCTTGCCTCTTTCTGCAGCTCACTCTCTTCTTTCTGCACCTGTCTTGCCTCTTTCTGCTCTCCTCTTGCCTCTTTCTTCACTTGCCTCTTTCTGTGCCTTTCTTCCTCTCTTTGCACCTCTCTTGCTTCTTTCTGTACCTCTCTTGCAAATTTGTGCATCTCTCTTGCCGCTTTCTGAACGTCTCTTGGTTCTTTCAGCTGCTCACTCTCTTCTTTCTGTACCTCTCTTGCCTCTTTCTGTACCTCTCTTGCCTCTTTCTCTACCTTACTTGCCTCTTTCTGCACCTCTCAACTTTCTGCACCTCTCTTGCCTCTTTCTGCACCTCTGTTGCCTCTTTATGCACCTCTATTGCCTCTGTCTGCTCTTCTCTTGCTTCTTTCTGCAGCTCTCTTGCCTCTTTCTGCACCTCTCTTGCCTATTTCTGTACCTCTCTTGCCTCTTTCTGCAGCTCACTCTCTTCTTTCTGCATCTCTCCAGCCTCTTTCTGAAAATATCTTCTTTCTGTACCTCTTGCCTCTTTCTGCACCTCTCTTGCCTCCTTCTGCTCTCTACTTGCCTGTTTCTGCACTTCACTTGCCTATTTCTGTACCTTTGTTCCTCTTTCTGCACCTCTCTTGCCTCTTGCTGCACCTCTCTTGCACCTTTCTGCATCTCTCTTGCCTCTTTCTGCACCTCGCTTGCCACTTTGTGCAGCTCACTCTCTTCTATCAGCAACACACTTGCCTCTTTCTGCATCTCTCTTGTATATTTCTGGACCTCACTCTTTGCTTTCTGCACCTCTCTTCCTTCTTTCGACACCTCTCTTGCTTCTTTCTGTGCTTCTCTTGCTTCTTTCTGCACCTTTCTTGCTCTTTCTACACCTCTTACCTCTATCTGCACCTCTCTTGCCTCTTTCTGCACCTCTCTTGCCTCTTTCTGCACCTCTCTTGTTTCTTTCTGTGGCTCACTCTCTTCTTTCTGAAGCTCTCTTGCTCTTTCTGCACCTCTCTTGCTTCTTTCTGCACCTCTCTTGCTTCTTTCTATAGCTCTCTTGTCTCTTTCTGCACTTCCCATGCCTCTTTCTGCAGCTCACTCTTTCTGCACCTCTTGCCTCTTTCTGCACCTCTTGCCTCTTTCTGCTCATCTTTTGCTTCTTTCTGCAGATCACTCTTCTTTCTGCACCTCTCTTGCCTCTTTCTGTATCTCTCTTGCCTCTTTCTGCACCTCTCTTGTCTCTTTCTGCGGCCCACTCTCTTCTTTCTGCACCTGTCTTGCCTCTTTCGGCTCTCCTCTTGCCTCTTTCTTCACTTGCCTCTTTCTGTGCCTTTCTTCCTCTCTTTGCACCTCTCTTGCTTCTTTCTGTACCTGTCTTGCAAATTTGTGCATCTCTCTTGCCGCTTTCTGAACGTCTCTTGGTTCTTTCAGCTGCTCACTCTCTTCTTTCTGTACCTCTCTTGCCTCTTTCTATACCTCTCTTGCCTCTTTCTCGACCTTACTTGCCTCTTTCTGCACCTCTCATCTTTCTGCACCTCTCTTGCCTCTTGCTGCACCTCTGTGTCCTCTTTATGCACCTCTCTTGCCTCTGTCTGCACTTCTCTTGCTTCTTTCTGCAGCTCTCTTGCCTCTTTCTGCACCTCTTTTGCCCATTTCTGCAGCTCACTCTCTTCTTTCTGCATCTCTCTAGCCTCTTTCTGAAAATATCTTCTTTCTGCACCTCTTGCCTCTTTCTGCACCTCTCTTGCCTCCTTCTGCTCACTACTTGCCTGTTTCTGCACTTCACTTGCCTATTTCTGTACCATTGTTCCCCTTTCTGCACCTCTCTTGCCTCTTGCTGCACCTCTCTTGGTTCTTTCTGTGGCTCACTCTCTTCTATCTGTTTCATCTTGCCTTTTTCTGTACCTCTCTTGACTCTTTCTGCACCTCTCTTGCCTCTTTCTGCAGCTCATTCTCTTCTTTCTGCACCTGTCTTGCCTCTTTCTGCTCTCCTCTTGCCTCTTTCTTCACTTGCCTCTTTCTGTGCCTTTCTTCCTCTCTTTGCACCTCTCTTGCCTCCTTCTGCTCACTACTTGCCTGTTTCTGCCCTTCACTTGCCTATTTCTGTACCTTTGTTCCCCTTTCTGCACCTCTCTTGCCTCTTGCTGCACCTCTCTTGGTTCTTTCTGTGGCTCACTCTCTTCTATCTGTTTCATCTTGCCTTTTTCTGTACCTCTCTTGACTCTTTCTGCACATCTTTTGCTTCTTTCTGCAGATCACTCTTCTTTCTGCAACTCTCTTGCCTCTTTCTGTATCTCTCTTGCCTCTTTCTGCACCTCTCTTGCCTCTTTCTGCAGCTCACTCTCTTCTTTCTGCACCTGTCTTGCCTCTTTCTGCTCTCCTCTTGCCTCTTTCTGTGCCTTTCTTCCACTCTTTGCACCTCTCTTGCTTCTTTCTGTACCTCTCTTGCACATTTGTGCATCTCTCTTGCCGCTTTCTGAACGTCTCTTGGTTCTTTCAGCTGCTCACTCTCTTCTTTCTGTACCTCTCTTGCCTCTTTCTGCAGCTCACTCTCTTCTTTCTGCATCTCTCCAGCCTCTTTCTGAAAATATCTTCTTTCTGCACCTCTTGCCTCTTTCTGCACCTCTCTTGCCTCCTTCTGCTCTCTACTTGCCTGTTTCTGCACTTCACTTGCCTATTTCTGTACCTTTGCTCCTCTTTCTGCACCTCTCTTGCCTCTTACTGCACCTCTCTTGCACTTTTCTGCATCTCTCTTACCTCTTTCTGCACCTCGCTTGCCACTTTCAGCAGCTCACTCTCTTCTATTAGCAACTCTCTTGCCTCTTTCTGCATCTCTCTTGTATCTTTCTGCAACTCTCTAGACTCTTTCTGCACTATTCTTCCATCTTTCTGCACATCTTGCCTCTTCCTGTACCTCTCTTGCCTTTGTCTGCACCTCCCTTGCCTATCTTGCCTCTCTTGCCTTTCTACTCAACTCCTGCCTCTTTCTGCAACTCTCTTGCCTCATTCTGCACTTCTTTTGCCTATTTCTGCACCTCTCTTGCCTATTTCTGCACTTCTATTGTCTCTTTCTGCACCTCTCTTGCCTCTTTCTGGACCTCACTCTTTTCATTCTGAACCTCTCTTCCTTCTTTCTACACCCCTCTTGCTTCTTTCTGCGCTTCTCTTGCTTCTTTTGGTGCCATTCTTCCTTTTTCTGCATTTCTCTTGCTATTGCCTCTTTCTGCACCTTTCAACCTCTTTCTACACTTCTCTTCCCTCATTCTCCACGTCTCTTGCCTCTTTCTGCACCTCACTCTCTTCTTTATATACCTCTCTTGCTTCTTTCTGTACTTCTCTTGCTTCTTTCTGTACCTTTTTTCCTCTTTCTACACCTCTTACCTCTATGTGCAACTCTCTTGCCCCTTTCTGCACATCTCTTGCCTCTTTCTGCACCTCTCTTGCCTCTTTCTGCACCTCACTCTCTTCTTTATATACCTCTCTTGCTTCTTTCTGTACTTCTCTTGCTTCTTTCTGTACCTTTTTTCCTCTTTCTACACCTCTTACCTCTATGTGCAACTCTCTTGCCCCTTTCTGCACATCTCTTGCCTCTTTCTGCACCTCTCTTGCCTCTTTCTGCAGCTCACTCTCTTCTTGCTGCACCTCTCTTGACTCTTTCTGCACCTCTCTTGGTTCTTTCTGTGGCTCAATCTCTTCTATCTGTTTCATCTTGCCTTTTTCTGAACCTCTCTTGCCTCTTTCTGCACCTCTCTTGCCTCTTTCTGCAGCTCAATCTCTTCTTTCTGCACCTGTCTTGCCTCTTTCTGCTCTCCTCTTGCCTCTTTCTTCACTTGCCTCTTTCTGTGCCTTTCTTCCTCTCTTTGCACCTCTCTTGCTTCTTTCTGTACCTCTCTTGCAAATTTGTGCATCTCTCTTGCCGCTTTCTGAACGTCTTTTGGTTCTTTCAGCTGCTCACTCTCTTCTTTCTGTACCTCTCTTGCCTCTTTCTCTACCTTACTTGCCTCTTTCTGCACCTCTCGACTTTCTGCACCTCTCTTGCCTCTTTCTGCACCTCTGTTGCCTCTTTATGCACCTCTCTTGCCTCTGTCTGCTCTTCTCTTGCTTCTTTCTGCAGCTCTCTTGCCTCTTTCTGCACCTCTCTTGCCTATTTCTGTACCTCTCTTGCCTCTTTCTGCAGCTCACTCTCTTCTTTCTGCATCTCTCCAGCCTCTTTCTGAAAATATCTTCTTTCTGTACCTCTTGCCTCTTTCTGCACCTCTCTTGCCTCCTTCTGCTCTCTACTTGCCTGTTTCTGCACTTCACTTGCCTATTTCTGTACCTTTGTTCCTCTTTCTGCACCTCTCTTGCCTCTTGCTGCACCTCTCTTGCACCTTTCTGCATCTCTCTTGCCTCTTTCTGCACCTCGCTTGCCACTTTCTGCAGCTCACTCTCTTCTATCAGCAACACACTTGCCTCTTTCTGCATCTCTCTTGTATATTTCTGGACCTCACTCTTTGCTTTCTGCACCTCTCTTCCTTCTTTCGACACCTCTCTTGCTTCTTTCTGTGCTTCTCTTGCTTCTTTCTGCACCTTTCTTGCTCTTTCTACACCTCTTACCTCTATCTGCACCTCTCTTGCCTCTTTCTGCACCTCTCTTGCCTCTTTCTGCACCTCTCTTGTTTCTTTCTGTGGCTCACTCTCTTCTTTCTGAAGCTCTCTTGCTCTTTCTGCACCTCTCTTGCTTCTTTCTGCACCTCTCTTGCTTCTTTCTATAGCTCTCTTGTCTCTTTCTGCACTTCCCATGCCTCTTTCTGCAGCTCACTCTTTCTGCACCTCTTGCCTCTTTCTGCACCTCTTGCCTCTTTCTGCACATCTTTTGCTTCTTTCTGCAGATCACTCTTCTTTCTGCACCTCTCTTGCCTCTTTCTGTATCTCTCTTGCCTCTTTCTGCACCTCTCTTGTCTCTTTCTGCGGCCCACTCTCTTCTTTCTGCACCTGTCTTGCCTCTTTCGGCTCTCCTCTTGCCTCTTTCTTCACTTGCCTCTTTCTGTGCCTTTCTTCCTCTCTTTGCACCTCTCTTGCTTCTTTCTGTACCTGTCTTGCAAATTTGTGCATCTCTCTTGCCGCTTTCTGAACGTCTCTTGGTTCTTTCAGCTGCTCACTCTCTTCTTTCTGTACCTCTCTTGCCTCTTTCTATACCTCTCTTGCCTCTTTCTCGACCTTACTTGCCTCTTTCTGGACCTCTCGTCTTTCTGCACCTCTCTTGCCTCTTGCTGCACCTCTGTGTCCTCTTTATGCACCTCTCTTGCCTCTGTCTGCACTTCTCTTGCTTCTTTCTGCAGCTCTCTTGCCTCTTTCTGCACATCTTTTGCCCATTTCTGCAGCTCACTCTCTTTTTTCTGCATCTCTCTAGCCTCTTTCTGAAAATATCTTCTTTCTGCACCTCTTGCCTCTTTCTGCACCTCTCTTGCCTCCTTCTGCTCACTACTTGCCTGTTTCTGCACTTCACTTGCCTATTTCTGTACCTTTGTTCCCCTTTCTGCACCTCTCTTGCCTCTTGCTGCACCTCTCTTGGTTCTTTCTGTGGCTCACTCTCTTCTATCTGTTTCATCTTGCCTTTTTCTGTACCTCTCTTGACTCTTTCTGCACCTCTCTTGCCTCTTTCTGCAGCTCATTCTCTTCTTTCTGCACCTGTCTTGCCTCTTTCTGCTCTCCTCTTGCCTCTTTCTTCACTTGCCTCTTTCTGTGCCTTTCTTCCTCTCTTTGCACCTCTCTTGCTTCTTTCTGTACCTCTCTTGCAAATTTGTGCATCTCTCTTGCCGCTTTCTGAACGTCTCTTGGTTCTTTCAGCTGCTCACTCTCTTCTTTCTGTACCTCTCTTGCCTCTTTCTCTACCTCTCTTGCTTCTTTCTCTACCTTACTTGCCTCTTTCTGCACCTCTCGACTTTCTGCACCTCTCTTGCCTCTTTCTGCACCTCTGTTGCCTCTTTATGCACCTCTCTTGCCTCTGTCTGCTCTTCTCTTGCTTCTTTCTGCAGCTCTCTTGCCTCTTTCTGCACCTCTCTTGCCTATTTCTGTACCTCTTTTTTGCCTCTTTCTGCAGCTCACTCTCTTCTTTCTGCATCTCTCCAGCCTCTTTCTGAAAATATCTTCTTTCTGCACCTCTTGCCTCTTTCTGCACCTCTCTTGCCTCCTTCTGCTCTCTACTTGCCTGTTTCTGCACTTCACTTGCATATTTCTGTACCTTTGTTCCTCTTTCTGCACCTCTCTTGCCTCTTGATGCACCTCTCTTGCACCTTTCTGCATCTCTCTTGCCTCTTTCTGCACCTCGCTTGCCACTTTCTGCAGCTCACTCTCTTCTATCAGCAACTCTCTTGCCTCTTTCTGCATCTATCTTGTATCTTTCTGGACCTCACTCTTTGCTTTCTGCACCTCTCTTCCTTCTTTCGACACCTCTCTTGCTTCTTTCTGTGCTTCTCTTGCTTCTTTCTGCACCTTTCTTGCTCTTTCTATACCTCTTACCTCTATCTGCATCTCTCTTGCCTCTTTCTGCACCTCTCTTGCCTCTTTCTGCACCTCTCTTGTTTCTTTCTGTGGCTCACTCTCTTCTTTCTGAAGCTCTCTTGCTCTTTCTGCACCTCTCTTGCTTCTTTCTGCACCTCTCTTGCTTCTTTCTATAGCTCTCTTGTCTCTTTCTGCACTTCCCATGCCTCTTTCTGCAGATCACTCTTTCTGCACCTCTTGCCTCTTTCTGCACCTCTTGCCTCTTTCTGCACATCTTTTGCTTCTTTCTGCAGATCACTCTTCTTTCTGCACCTCTCTTGCCTCTTTCTGTATCTCTCTTGCCTCTTTCTGCACCTCTCTTGTCTCTTTCTGCGGCCCACTCTCTTCTTTCTGCACCTGTCTTGCCTCTTTTGGCTCTCCTCTTGCCTCTTTCTTCACTTGCCTCTTTCTGTGCCTTTCTTCCTCTCTTTGCACCTCTCTTGCTTCTTTCTGTACCTGTCTTGCAAATTTGTGCATCTCTCTTGCCGCTTTCTGAACGTCTCTTGGTTCTTTCAGCTGCTCACTCTCTTCTTTCTGTACCTCTCTTGCCTCTTTCTATACCTCTCTTGCCTCTTTCTCGACCTTACTTGCCTCTTTCTGCACCTCTCGTCTTTCTGCACCTCTCTTGCCTCTTGCTGCACCTCTGTGTCCTCTTTATGCACCTCTCTTGCCTCTGTCTGCACTTCTCTTGCTTCTTTCTGCAGCTCTCTTGCCTCTTTCTGCACCTCTTTTGCCCATTTCTGCAGCTCACTCTCTTCTTTCTGCATCTCTCTAGCCTCTTTCTGAAAATATCTTCTTTCTGCACCTCTTGCCTCTTTCTGCACCTCTCTTGCCTCCTTCTGCTCACTACTTGCCTGTTTCTGCACTTCACTTGCCTATTTCTGTACCTTTGTTCCCCTTTCTGCACCTCTCTTGCCTCTTGCTGCACCTCTCTTGGTTCTTTCTGTGGCTCACTCTCTTCTATCTGTTTCATCTTGCCTTTTTCTGTACCTCTCTTGACTCTTTCTGCACCTCTCTTGCCTCTTTCTGCAGCTCATTCTCTTCTTTCTGCACCTGTCTTGCCTCTTTCTGCTCTCCTCTTGCCTCTTTCTTCACTTGCCTCTTTCTGTGCCTTTCTTCCTCTCTTTGCACCTCTCTTGCTTCTTTCTGTACCTCTCTTGCAAATTTGTGCATCTCTCTTGCCGCTTTCTGAACGTCTCTTGGTTCTTTCAGCTGCTCACTCTCTTCTTTCTGTACCTCTCTTGCCTCTTTCTCTACCTCTCTTGCCTCTTTCTCTACCTTACTTGCCTCTTTCTGCACCTCTCTTGCCTCTTTCTGCACCTCTGTTGCCTCTTTATGCACCTCTCTTGCCTCTGTCTGCTCTTCTCTTGCTTCTTTCTGCAGCTCTCTTGCCTCTTTCTGCACCTCTCTTGCCTATTTCTGTACCTCTTTTTTGCCTCTTTCTGCAGCTCACTCTCTTCTTTCTGCATCTCTCCAGCCTCTTTCTGAAAATATCTTCTTTCTGCACCTCTTGCCTCTTTCTGCACCTCTCTTGCCTCCTTCTGCTCTCTACTTGCCTGTTTCTGCACTTCACTTGCATATTTCTGTACCTTTGTTCCTCTTTCTGCACCTCTCTTGCCTCTTGATGCACCTCTCTTGCACCTTTCTGTACCTCTCTTGCCTTTGTCTGCACCTCCCTTGCCTATCTTGCCTCTCTTGCCTTTCTACTCAACTCCTGCCTCTTTCTGCACCTCTCTTGCCTATTTCTGCACTTCTATTGCCTCTTTCTGCACCTCTCTTGCCTCTTTCTGGACCTCACTCTTTTCATTCTGAACCTCTCTTACTTCTTTCTACACCCCTCTTGCTTCTTTCTGCGCTTCTCTTGCTTCTTTCGGTGCCGTTCTTCCTTTTTCTGCATTTCTTTTGCTATTGCCTCTTTCTGCACCTTTCAACCTCTTTCTACACGTCTCTTCCCTCATTCTCCACGTCTCTTGCCTCTTTCTGCACCTCACTCTCTTCTTTATATACCTCTCTTGCTTCTTTCTGTACGTCTCTTGCTTCTTTCTGTACCTTTTTTCCTCTTTCTACACCTCTTACCTCTATGTGCAACTCTCTTGCCTCTTTCTGCACATCTCTTGCCTCTTTCTGCACCTCTCTTGCCTCTTTCTGCAGCTCACTCTCTTCTTTCTGCACCTCTCTTGACTCTTTCTGCACATTTCTTGCCTATTTCTCCACCTCTCTTGCTTCTTTCTGCAGCTCACTCTCTTCCGTCTGTACCTCTCTTGCCTTTCTGTACCTCTCTTGCCTCTTTCTGCACCTCTCTTGCATCTTTCTGCATCTCTCTTGCCTCTTTCTTTAGATCACTCCCTTCTTTCTGCACCTCCCTTGCCTCTTTCTGCTCTCCCCTTGTCTCTTTCTTCACTTGCCTCTTTCTGCGCCTTTCTTCCTCTCTTTGCACCTCTCTTGTTTCTTTCTGTACCTCTCTTGCATATTTCTGCATCTCTCTTGCCGCTTTCTGAACGTCTCTTGGTTCTTTCAGCTGCTCACTCTCTTCTTTCTGTACCTCTCTTGCCTATTTCTATACCTCTCTTGCCTCTTTCTCTACCTTACATGCCTCTTTCTGCACCTCTCATCTTTCTGCACCTCTCTTGCCTCTTTCTGCACCTCTGTTGCCTCTTTCTGCACCTCTCTTGCCTCTGTCTACACTTTTCTTGCTTCTTTCTGCAGCTCTCTTGACTCTTTCTGCACCTCTCTTGCCTATTTCTGTACCTCTCTTGCCTCTTTCTGCACCTCTCTTGCCTCTTTCTGCAGCTCACTCTCTTCTTTCTGCATCTCTCTAGCCTCTTTCTGAAAATATCTTCTTTCTGCACCTCTTGCCTTTATCTGCACCTCTCTTGCTTCCTTCTGCTCTCTACTTGCATGTTTCTGTACCTTTGTTCCTCTTTCTGCACCTCTCTTGCCTCTTGCTGCACCTCTCTTGCACCTTTCTGCATCTCTCTTGCCTCTTTCTGCACCTCGCTTGCCACTTTCTGCAGCACACTCTCTTCTATCGGAAACTCTCTTGCCTCTTTCTGCATCCCTCTTGTATCTTTCTGGACCTCACTCTTTGCTTTCTGCACCTCTCTTCCTTCTTTCGACACCTCTCTTGCTACTTTCTGCGCTTCTCTCGCTTCTTTCTGCACCTTTCTTGCTCTTTCTACACCTCTTACCTCTATCTGCACATCTCTTGCCTCTTTCTGCACCTCTCTTGCCTCTTTCTGCACCTCTCTTGGTTCTTTCAATGGCTCACTCTCTTCTTTCTGAAGCTCTCTTGCTCTTTCTGCACCTCTCTTGCTTCTTTCTGCACCTCTCTTGCTTCTTTCTATAGATCTCTTGTCTCTTTCTGCACTTCCCTTGCCTCTTTCTGCAGCTCACTCTTTCTGTACCTCTTGCCTCTTTCTGCACCACTTGCCTCTTTCTGCACATCTTTTGCTTCTTTCTGCAGATCACTCTTCTTTCTGCACCTCTCTTGCCTCTTTCTGTATCTCTCTTGCCTCTTTCTGCACCTCTCTTGCCTCTTTCTGCAGCTCACTCTCTTCTTTCTGCACCTGTCTTGCCTCTTTCTGCTATCCTCTTGCCTCTTTCTTCACTTGCCTCTTTCTGTGCCTTTCTTCTTCTCTTTGCACCTCTCTTGCTTCTTTCTGTACCTCTCTTGCAAATTTGTGCATCTCTCTTGCCGCTTTCTGAACGTCTCTTGGTTCTTTCAGCTGCTCACTTTCTTCTTTCTGTACCTCTCTTGCCTCTTTCTATACCTCTCTTGCCTCTTTCTCTACCTTACTTGCCTCTTTCTGCACCTCTCGTCTTTCTGCACCTCTCTTGCCTCTTTCTGCACCGCTGTGTCCTCTTTATGCACCTCTCTTGCCTTTGTCTGCACTTCTCTTGCTTCTTTCTGCAGCTCTCTTGCCTCTTTCTGCAGCTCTTTTGCCTATTTCTGTACCTCTCTTGCCTCTTTCTGCACCTCTCTTGCCTCTTTCTGCAGCTCACTCTCTTCTTTCTGCCTCTCTCTAGCCTCTTTCTGAAAATATCTTCTTTCTGCACCTCTTGCCTCTTTCTGCACCTCTCTTGCCTCCTTCTGCTCACTACTTGCCTGTTTCTGCACTTCACTTGCCTATTTCTGTACCTTTGTTCCCCTTTCTGCACCTCTCTTGCCTCTTGCTGCACCTCTCTTGGTTCTTTCTGTGGCTCACTCTCTTCTATCTGTTTCATCTTGCCTTTTTCTGTACCTCTCTTGACTCTTTCTGCACCTCTCTTGCCTCTTTCTGCAGCTCATTCTCTTCTTTCTGCACCTGTCTTGCCTCTTTCTGCTCTCCTCTTGCCTCTTTCTTCACTTGCCTCTTTCTGTGCCTTTCTTCCTCTCTTTGCACCTCTCTTGCTTCTTTCTGTACCTCTCTTGCAAATTTGTGCATCTCTCTTGCCGCTTTCTGAACGTCTCTTGGTTCTTTCAGCTGCTCACTCTCTTCTTTCTGTACCTCTCTTGCCTCTTTCTCTACCTCTCTTGCTTCTTTCTCTACCTTACTTGCCTCTTTCTGCACCTCTCGACTTTCTGCACCTCTCTTGCCTCTTTCTGCACCTCTGTTGCCTCTTTATGCACCTCTCTTGCCTCTGTCTGCTCTTCTCTTGCTTCTTTCTGCAGCTCTCTTGCCTCTTTCTGCACCTCTCTTGCCTATTTCTGTACCTCTTTTTTGCCTCTTTCTGCAGCTCACTCTCTTCTTTCTGCATCTCTCCAGCCTCTTTCTGAAAATATCTTCTTTCTGCACCTCTTGCCTCTTTCTGCACCTCTCTTGCCTCCTTCTGCTCTCTACTTGCCTGTTTCTGCACTTCACTTGCATATTTCTGTACCTTTGTTCCTCTTTCTGCACCTCTCTTGCCTCTTGATGCACCTCTCTTGCACCTTTCTGCATCTCTCTTGCCTCTTTCTGCACCTCGCTTGCCACTTTCTGCAGCTCACTCTCTTCTATCAGCAACTCTCTTGCCTCTTTCTGCATCTATCTTGTATCTTTCTGGACCTCACTCTTTGCTTTCTGCACCTCTCTTCCTTCTTTCGACACCTCTCTTGCTTCTTTCTGTGCTTCTCTTGCTTCTTTCTGCACCTTTCTTGCTCTTTCTATACCTCTTACCTCTATCTGCATCTCTCTTGCCTCTTTCTGCACCTCTCTTGCCTCTTTCTGCACCTCTCTTGTTTCTTTCTGTGGCTCACTCTCTTCTTTCTGAAGCTCTCTTGCTCTTTCTGCACCTCTCTTGCTTCTTTCTGCACCTCTCTTGCTTCTTTCTATAGCTCTCTTGTCTCTTTCTGCACTTCCCATGCCTCTTTCTGCAGATCACTCTTTCTGCACCTCTTGCCTCTTTCTGCACCTCTTGCCTCTTTCTGCACATCTTTTGCTTCTTTCTGCAGATCACTCTTCTTTCTGCACCTCTCTTGCCTCTTTCTGTATCTCTCTTGCCTCTTTCTGCACCTCTCTTGTCTCTTTCTGCGGCCCACTCTCTTCTTTCTGCACCTGTCTTGCCTCTTTTGGCTCTCCTCTTGCCTCTTTCTTCACTTGCCTCTTTCTGTGCCTTTCTTCCTCTCTTTGCACCTCTCTTGCTTCTTTCTGTACCTGTCTTGCAAATTTGTGCATCTCTCTTGCCGCTTTCTGAACGTCTCTTGGTTCTTTCAGCTGCTCACTCTCTTCTTTCTGTACCTCTCTTGCCTCTTTCTATACCTCTCTTGCCTCTTTCTCGACCTTACTTGCCTCTTTCTGCACCTCTCGTCTTTCTGCACCTCTCTTGCCTCTTGCTGCACCTCTGTGTCCTCTTTATGCACCTCTCTTGCCTCTGTCTGCACTTCTCTTGCTTCTTTCTGCAGCTCTCTTGCCTCTTTCTGCACCTCTTTTGCCCATTTCTGCAGCTCACTCTCTTCTTTCTGCATCTCTCTAGCCTCTTTCTGAAAATATCTTCTTTCTGCACCTCTTGCCTCTTTCTGCACCTCTCTTGCCTCCTTCTGCTCACTACTTGCCTGTTTCTGCACTTCACTTGCCTATTTCTGTACCTTTGTTCCCCTTTCTGCACCTCTCTTGCCTCTTGCTGCACCTCTCTTGGTTCTTTCTGTGGCTCACTCTCTTCTATCTGTTTCATCTTGCCTTTTTCTGTACCTCTCTTGACTCTTTCTGCACCTCTCTTGCCTCTTTCTGCAGCTCATTCTCTTCTTTCTGCACCTGTCTTGCCTCTTTCTGCTCTCCTCTTGCCTCTTTCTTCACTTGCCTCTTTCTGTGCCTTTCTTCCTCTCTTTGCACCTCTCTTGCTTCTTTCTGTACCTCTCTTGCAAATTTGTGCATCTCTCTTGCCGCTTTCTGAACGTCTCTTGGTTCTTTCAGCTGCTCACTCTCTTCTTTCTGTACCTCTCTTGCCTCTTTCTCTACCTCTCTTGCCTCTTTCTCTACCTTACTTGCCTCTTTCTGCACCTCTCTTGCCTCTTTCTGCACCTCTGTTGCCTCTTTATGCACCTCTCTTGCCTCTGTCTGCTCTTCTCTTGCTTCTTTCTGCAGCTCTCTTGCCTCTTTCTGCACCTCTCTTGCCTATTTCTGTACCTCTTTTTTGCCTCTTTCTGCAGCTCACTCTCTTCTTTCTGCATCTCTCCAGCCTCTTTCTGAAAATATCTTCTTTCTGCACCTCTTGCCTCTTTCTGCACCTCTCTTGCCTCCTTCTGCTCTCTACTTGCCTGTTTCTGCACTTCACTTGCATATTTCTGTACCTTTGTTCCTCTTTCTGCACCTCTCTTGCCTCTTGATGCACCTCTCTTGCACCTTTCTGCATCTCTCTTGCCTCTTTCTGCACCTCGCTTGCCACTTTCTGCAGCTCACTCTCTTCTATCAGCAACTCTCTTGCCTCTTTCTGCATCTATCTTGTATCTTTCTGGACCTCACTCTTTGCTTTCTGCACCTCTCTTCCTTCTTTCGACACCTCTCTTGCTTCTTTCTGTGCTTCTCTTGCTTCTTTCTGCACCTTTCTTGCTCTTTCTACACCTCTTACCTCTATCTGCACCTCTCTTGCCTCTTTCTGCACCTCTCTTGCCTTTTCTGCACCTCTCTTGTTTCTTTCTGTGGCTCACTCTCTTCTTTCTGAAGCTCTCTTGCTCTTTCTGCACCTCTCTTGCTTCTTTCTGCACCTCTCTTGCTTCTTTCTATAGCTCTCTTGTCTCTTTCTGCACTTCCCATGCCTCTTTCTGCAGCTCACTCTTTCTGCACCTCTTGCCTCTTTCTGCACCTCTTGCCTCTTTCTGCACATCTTTTGCTTCTTTCTGCAGATCACTCTTCTTTCTGCACCTCTCTTGCCTCTTTCTGTATCTCTCTTGCCTCTTTCTGCACCTCTCTTGTCTCTTTCTGCGGCCCACTCTCTTCTTTCTGCACCTGTCTTGCCTCTTTCTGCTCTCCTTTTGCCTCTTTCTTCACTTGCCTCTTTCTGTGCCTTTCTTCCTCTCTTTGCACCTCTCTTGCTTCTTTCTGTACCTCTCTTGCAAATTTGTGCATCTCTCTTGCCGCTTTCTGAACGTCTCTTGGTTCTTTCAGCTGCTCACTCTCTTCTTTCTGTACCTCTCTTGCCTCTTTCTATACCTCTCTTGCCTCTTTCTCTACCTTACTTGCCTCTTTCTGCACCTCTCGTCTTTCTGCACCTCTCTTGCCTCTTTCTGCACCTCTGTGTCCTCTTTATGCACCTCTCTTGCCTCTGTCTGCACTTCTCTTGCTTCTTTCTGCAGCTCTCTTGCCTCTTTCTGCACCTCTTTTGCCTGTTTCTGCAGCTCACTCTCTTCTATCTGCATCTCTCTAGCCTCTTTCTGAAAATATCTTCTTTCTGCACCTCTTGCCTCTTTCTGCACCTCTCTTGCCTCCTTCTGCTCACTACTTGCCTGTTTCTGCACTTCACTTGCTTCTTTCTGTACCTTTGTTCCTCTTTCTGCACCTCTCTTGCCTCTTACTGCACCTCTCTTGCACCTTTCTGCATCTCTCTTACCTCTTTCTGCACCTCGCTTGCCACTTTCTGCAGCTCACTCTCTTCTATCAGCAACTCTCTTGCCTCTTTCTGCATCTCTCTTGTATCTTTCTGCAACTCTCTAGACTCTTTCTGCACTACTCTTCCATCTTTTTGCACCTCTTGCCTCTTCCTGTACCTCTCTTGCCTTTGTCTGCACCTCCCTTGCCTATCTTGCCTCTCTTGCCTTTCTACTCAACTCCTGCCTCTTTCTGCACCTCTCTTGCCTATTTCTGCACTTCTATTGCCTCTTTCTGCACCTCTCTTGCCTCTTTCTGGACCTCACTCTTTTCATTCTGAACCTCTCTTACTTCTTTCTACACCCCTCTTGCTTCTTTCTGCGCTTCTCTTGCTTCTTTCGGTGCCGTTCTTCCTTTTTCTGCATTTCTTTTGCTATTGCCTCTTTCTGCACCTTTCAACCTCTTTCTACACGTCTCTTCCCTCATTCTCCACGTCTCTTGCCTCTTTCTGCACCTCACTCTCTTCTTTATATACCTCTCTTGCTTCTTTCTGTACGTCTCTTGCTTCTTTCTGTACCTTTTTTCCTCTTTCTACACCTCTTACCTCTATGTGCAACTCTCTTGCCTCTTTCTGCACATCTCTTGCCTCTTTCTGCACCTCTCTTGCCTCTTTCTGCAGCTCACTCTCTTCTTTCTGCACCTCTCTTGACTCTTTCTGCACATTTCTTGCCTATTTCTCCACCTCTCTTGCTTCTTTCTGCAGCTCACTCTCTTCCGTCTGTACCTCTCTTGCCTTTCTGTACCTCTCTTGCCTCTTTCTGCACCTCTCTTGCATCTTTCTGCATCTCTCTTGCCTCTTTCTTTAGATCACTCCCTTCTTTCTGCACCTCCCTTGCCTCTTTCTGCTCTCCCCTTGTCTCTTTCTTCACTTGCCTCTTTCTGCGCCTTTCTTCCTCTCTTTGCACCTCTCTTGTTTCTTTCTGTACCTCTCTTGCATATTTCTGCATCTCTCTTGCCGCTTTCTGAACGTCTCTTGGTTCTTTCAGCTGCTCACTCTCTTCTTTCTGTACCTCTCTTGCCTATTTCTATACCTCTCTTGCCTCTTTCTCTACCTTACATGCCTCTTTCTGCACCTCTCATCTTTCTGCACCTCTCTTGCCTCTTTCTGCACCTCTGTTGCCTCTTTCTGCACCTCTCTTGCCTCTGTCTACACTTTTCTTGCTTCTTTCTGCAGCTCTCTTGACTCTTTCTGCACCTCTCTTGCCTATTTCTGTACCTCTCTTGCCTCTTTCTGCACCTCTCTTGCCTCTTTCTGCAGCTCACTCTCTTCTTTCTGCATCTCTCTAGCCTCTTTCTGAAAATATCTTCTTTCTGCACCTCTTGCCTTTATCTGCACCTCTCTTGCTTCCTTCTGCTCTCTACTTGCATGTTTCTGTACCTTTGTTCCTCTTTCTGCACCTCTCTTGCCTCTTGCTGCACCTCTCTTGCACCTTTCTGCATCTCTCTTGCCTCTTTCTGCACCTCGCTTGCCACTTTCTGCAGCACACTCTCTTCTATCGGAAACTCTCTTGCCTCTTTCTGCATCCCTCTTGTATCTTTCTGGACCTCACTCTTTGCTTTCTGCACCTCTCTTCCTTCTTTCGACACCTCTCTTGCTACTTTCTGCGCTTCTCTCGCTTCTTTCTGCACCTTTCTTGCTCTTTCTACACCTCTTACCTCTATCTGCACATCTCTTGCCTCTTTCTGCACCTCTCTTGCCTCTTTCTGCACCTCTCTTGGTTCTTTCAATGGCTCACTCTCTTCTTTCTGAAGCTCTCTTGCTCTTTCTGCACCTCTCTTGCTTCTTTCTGCACCTCTCTTGCTTCTTTCTATAGATCTCTTGTCTCTTTCTGCACTTCCCTTGCCTCTTTCTGCAGCTCACTCTTTCTGTACCTCTTGCCTCTTTCTGCACCACTTGCCTCTTTCTGCACATCTTTTGCTTCTTTCTGCAGATCACTCTTCTTTCTGCACCTCTCTTGCCTCTTTCTGTATCTCTCTTGCCTCTTTCTGCACCTCTCTTGCCTCTTTCTGCAGCTCACTCTCTTCTTTCTGCACCTGTCTTGCCTCTTTCTGCTATCCTCTTGCCTCTTTCTTCACTTGCCTCTTTCTGTGCCTTTCTTCTTCTCTTTGCACCTCTCTTGCTTCTTTCTGTACCTCTCTTGCAAATTTGTGCATCTCTCTTGCCGCTTTCTGAACGTCTCTTGGTTCTTTCAGCTGCTCACTTTCTTCTTTCTGTACCTCTCTTGCCTCTTTCTATACCTCTCTTGCCTCTTTCTCTACCTTACTTGCCTCTTTCTGCACCTCTCGTCTTTCTGCACCTCTCTTGCCTCTTTCTGCACCGCTGTGTCCTCTTTATGCACCTCTCTTGCCTTTGTCTGCACTTCTCTTGCTTCTTTCTGCAGCTCTCTTGCCTCTTTCTGCAGCTCTTTTGCCTATTTCTGTACCTCTCTTGCCTCTTTCTGCACCTCTCTTGCCTCTTTCTGCAGCTCACTCTCTTCTTTCTGCCTCTCTCTAGCCTCTTTCTGAAAATATCTTCTTTCTGCACCTCTTGCCTCTTTCTACACCTCTCTTGCCTCCTTCTGCTCTCTACTTGCCTGTTTCTGCACTTCACTTGCTTCTTTCTGTACCTTTGTTCCTCTTTCTGCACCTCTCTTGCCTCTTACTGCACCTTTCTTGCACCTTTCTGCATCTCTCTTACCTCTTTCTGCACCTCGCTTGCCACTTTCTGCAGCTCACTTTCTTCTATCAGCAACTCTCTTGCCTCTTTCTGATTCTCTCTTGTATCTTTCTGCAACTCTCTAGACTCTTTCTCCACTACTCTTCCATCTTTCTGCACCTCTTGCCTCTTCCTGTACCTCTCTTGCCTTTGTCTGCACCTCCCTTGCCTATCTTGCCTCTCTTGCCTTTCTACTCAACTCTTGCCTCTTTCTGCAACTCTCTTGCCTCATTCTGCACTTCTTTTGCCTCTTTCTGCACCTCTCTTGCCTATTTCTGCACTTCTATTGCCTCTTTCTGCACCTCTCTTGCCTCTTTCTGGACCTCACTCTTTTCATTCTAAACCTCTCTTCCTTCTTTCTACACCCCTCTTGCTTCTTTCTACGCTTCTCTTGCTTCTTTCGGTGCCGTTCTTCCTTTTTCTGCATTTCTCTTGCTATTGCCTCTTTCTGCACCTTTTAACCTCTTTCTACACTTCTCTTCCCTCATTCTCCACGTCTCTTGCCTCTTTCTGTACCTCACTCTCTTCTTTATATACCTCTCTTGCTTCTTTCTGTACTTCTCTTGCTTCTTTCTGTACCTTTTTTCTTCTTTCTACACCTCTTACCTCTATGTGCAACTCTCTTGCCTCTTTCTGCACATCTCTTGCCTCTTTCTGCACCTCTCTTGCCTCTTTCTGCAGCTCACTCTCTTCTTTCTGCACCTCTCTTGACTCTTTCTGCACCTCTCTTGGTTCTTTCTGTGGCTCACTCTCTTCTATCTGTACCATCTTGCCTTTTTCTGTACCTCTCTTGCTTCTTTCTGCACATCTCTTCCACCTTTCTGCTGCTCACTCTTCTTTCTGTACCTTTCTTGCCTCTTTCTACACCCCTCTTGCTGACTTCTGCACCTCTCTTGCCTCTTTCTGCACCTGTCTTGGTTCTTTCTGTGGCTCACTCTCTTCTTTCTGAAGCTCTCTTGCTCTTTCTGCACCTCTCTTGCTTCTTTCTGCACCTCTCGCTTCTTTCTATAGCTCTCTTGTCTCTTTCTGCACTTCCCTTGCCTCTTTCTGCAGCTCACTCTTTCTGCACCTCTTGCCTCTTTCTGCACCTCTTGCCTCTTTCTGCACATCTTTTGCTTCTTTCTGCAGATCACTCTTCTTTCTGCACCTCTCTTGCCTCTTTCTGTATCTCTCTTGCCTCTTTCTGCACCTCTCTTGCCTCTTTCTGCAGCACACTCTCTTCTTTCTGCACCAGTCTTGCCCCTTTTGGCTCTCCTCTTGCCTCTTTCTTCACTTGCCTCTTTCTGTGCCTTTCTTCCTCTCTTTGCACCTCTCTTGGTTCTTTCTGTACCTCTCTTGCAAATTTGTGCATCTCTCTTGCCGCTTTTGAACGTCTCTTGGTTCTTTCAGCTGCTCACTCTCTTCTTTCTGTACCTCTCTTGCCTCTTTCTATACCTCTCTTGCCTCTTTCTCTACCTTACTTGCCTCTTTCTGCACCTCTCGTCTTTCTGCACCTCTCTTGCCTCTTTCTGCACCTCTGTGTCCTCTTTATGCACCTCTCTTGCCTCTGTCTGCACTTCCCTTGCTTATTTCTGCAGCTCTCTTGCCTCTTTCTCCACCTCTTTTACCTATTTCTGTACCTCTCTTGCCTCTTTCTGCACCTCTATTGCCTCTTTCTGCACTTCTCTTGCCTCATTCTTCAACTTTCTTGCCTCTTTCTGCACCTCACTCTTCTTTATATACCTCTCTTGCTTCTTTCTGCACTTCTCTTGCTTCTTTCTGCACCTTTCTTCCTCTTTCTACACATCTTACCTCTATTTGCAACTCTCTTGCCTCTTTCTGCACCTCTCTTCTCCCTTTCTGCTGCTCACTCTTCTTTCGGCACCACACTTTCCTCTTTCAACACCTCTCTTACATCTTTCTGCACCTCTTTTGACTCTTTCTGCACCTCTCTTCTTTCTGCACCTCTCTTGCTTCTTTCTGCACCTCTCTTGCCTTTGGCTGCACCTCTCGTCTTTCTATTTAACTCTTGCCTCTTTCTGCACCTCTATTGCCTCTTTCTGTACCTCTCTTGCCTCTTTCTGCACCTCACTCTCTTCTTTTTGCTTCCCTCTAGCCTCTTTCCGAAAATATCTTCTTTCTGCACCTCTCTTGCCTCTTTCTGCACCTCTCTTGCCGCCTTCTGCTTTGCTCTTGCCTGTTTCTGCACTTCACTTGCCTCTTTCTGTACCTTTGTTCCTCTTTCTGCACCTCTCTTGCTGTACCTCTCTTGTACCCTTCTGCACTTCTCTTGCATCGTTCTGTAGCTCACTCTCTTCTTTCTGCATCTCTCTAGCCTCTTTCTGAAAACATCTTCTTTCTGCAACTCTTGCCTCTTTCTGCACCTCTCTTGCCTTTTTCTGCTCTCCTCTTGCCTTTTTATGCACTTCACTTGCCTCTTTCTGCACCTTTGTTTCTTCTTTCTGCACCTCTCTTGCCTCTTGCTGCACCTCTCTTGCACCTTTCTGCACCTCTCTTGCCTCTTTCAGCAGCTCACTCTTCTTTCTGCACATCTCATGCTTCTTTCTGCACCTCTCCTCTCCCTTTCTGCAGCTCACTCTTCTTTATGCACCTCTCTTTCCTCTTTCTGCACCTCGCTTGACACTTTCTACAGCTCACTCTCTTCTATCAGTACCTCTCTTGCCTCTGTCTGCACCTCCCTTGCTTATCTGTACCTCTCTTGCCTTTCTACTTAACTCCTGCCTCTTTCTGCTCCTCTCTTGCCTCATTCTGCACTTCTTTTGCCTCTTTTTGCACCTCTCTTGCCTATTTCTGCACTTCTATTGCCTCTTTCTGCACCTCTCTTGCCTCTTTCTAGACCTCATTATTTTCTTTCTGCACTTTTCTACACCTTTCTTGCTTCTTTCTGCGCTTCTCTTGCTTCTTTTGGTGCCTTTCTTCCTTTTTTCTGCATTTCTCTTGCTATTGCCGCTTTCTGCACCTTTCAACCTCTTTCTGCACTTCTCTTGCCTCATTCTGCACCTCTCTTGCCTCTTTCTGCACCTCACTCTTCCTTATATACCTCTCTTGCTTCTTTCTGCGCTTCTCTTGCTTCTTTCTGCACCTTTCTTCCTCTTTCTACACCTATTACCTCTATTTGCAACTCTCTTGCCTCTTTCTGCACCTCTCTTCCCCCTTTCTGCTGCTCACTCTTCTCTCTGCACCTCTCTTGCCTCTTTCTGCACCTCTCTTGGTTCATTCTGCGGATCACTCCCTTCTTTCTGAAGCTCTCTTGCCTCTTTCTGCACCTCTCTTGCTTCTTTCTGCACCTCTATTGCTTCTTTCCATAGCTCTCTTGTCTCTTTCTGCACTTCTCTTGACTCTTTCTGCACCTCTTGCTTCTTTCTGCACCTTGCTTCTTTCTGCAGCTCACTCTTCTTTGTGCACCTCTCTTGCCTCTTTCTGTACCTCTATTGCCTCTTGCTGCTCCATTCTTGCACCTTTCTGCATCTCTCTTGCCTCTTTCTGCACCTCGCTTACCACTTTCTGCAGCTCACTCTCTTCTATCAGCAACTCTCTTGCCTCTTTCTGCATCTCTCTTGTATCTTTCTGCACCTCTCTAGACTCTTTATGCACTACTCTTGCATCTTTCTGCACCTCTTGCCTCTTCCTGTACCTCTCTTGCCTTTGTCTACACCTCCCTTGGCTATCTGCACCTCTCATGCCTTTCTACTCAACTCCTGCCTCTTTCTGCAACTCTCTGGCCTCATTCTGCACTTCTTTTGCCTCTTTATGCACCTCTCTTGCCTATTTCTGCACTTCTATTGCCTCTTTCTGCACCTCTCTTGCCTCTTTCTGGACCTCACTCTTTTCATTCTGCACCTCTCTTCCTTCTTTCTACTCCCCTCTTGCTTCTTTCTGCCCTTCTCTTGCTTCTTTCTGGACTTCTCTTGCTCCGTTCTGTGACTTTCATCCTTTTTCTGCATTTCTCTTGCTATTGCCTCTTTCGGCACCTTTCTTCCTCTTTCTGCACTTCTCTTGCCTCTTTCTCCACCTTTCTTGCCTCTTTCTGCACCTCACTCTCTTCTTTATGCACCTCTCTTGCTTCTTTCTGTGCTTCTATTGCTTCTTTCTGCACCTATCTTCCTCTTTCTGCACCTCTGTTGCCTCTTTATGCGCCTCTTGCCTCTGTCTGCACATCTCTTGCCTCTTTTGAAACCACACTTTCCTCTTTTAACACCTCTCTTGCATCTTTCTGCACCTCTCTTGCATCTTTCTGCACCTCTCTTGCCTCTTTCTGCAGCTCACTCTCTTCTGTCAGCACCTCTCTTGCCTCTTCCTGTACCTCTCTTGCATCTTTCTGTGCCTCTCTTGCCTCTTTCTGCACCTCTCTTCTTTCTGCACCACTCTTGCCTATTTCTGTACCTCCCTTGCCTCTTTCTGCACCACTCTTGCCTCTTTCTGCACCTCTATTGCCTCTTTCTGGATGTCCATTGCCTCTTTCTACACCTCTCTTGCCTCTTTCTGCACCTCTTTTCTTCTGCACCTCTTTTGCTTCTTTCTACACCTCTCTTGCTTCTTTCTGCGCTTCTCTTGCTCCGTTCTGTGACTTTCTTTCTTTTTCTGCATTTCTCTTGCTATTGCCTCTTTCGGCACCTTTCTTCCTCTTTCTGCACTTCTCTTGCCTCTTTCTCCACCCTTCTCAATCAATCAATCAATCAAGCCATTTATAAAGCGCACTACTCACCCGGAGGGTCTCAAGGCGCTAGGGGGGGGTGCCGCTACTGCTCGAACAGCCAGGTCTTGAGCTTCTTCCTGAAGGAGAGGTGGTCTTGGGTCAGGTGCAGGTCGGTCGGGAGGGAGTTCCAGGACTTGGCGGCCAGGTAGGAGAAGGACCTTCCTCCTGTTGTCGCTCTTCGGATGCGGGGGACGGCGGCGAGGGCGTGGCTGGCTGATCGGAGATGGCGTTTGGGAGCGTAGAAGTTGAGGCGGTTGTTGAGGTAGCCCGGGCCTTGGTCGTGTAGGGCTTTGTGTGCGTGGGTGAGGAGACGGAAGGTGATTCTCTTGTTGACGGGGAGCCAGTGCAGGTCTCTCAGATGTCCGGAGATGTGGCTGCTTCGGGGGACGTCGAGGATGAGTCTGGCTGAGGCGTTCTGTATCCGCTGGAGTCTCTTCTGGAGCTTGGCGGTGGTTCCGGCGTAGAGGGCGTTGCCGTAGTCCAGTCGGCTGGTGACAAGGGCCTGGGTGACCGTCTTCCTGGTCTCGGTGGGGATCCACCGGAAGATCTTCCGTAGCATGCGCAGGATGTTGAAACAGGACGAGGAGACGGCGTTGACTTGTCTGGTCATGGAGAGGGAGGAGTCCAGGATGAAGCCCAGGTTTCGTGCGTGGTCTGTCGGTTTGGGTGCGGTGCCCAGGGCGGGGGGCCACTAGGAGTCGTCCCAGGCGGAGGGCGAGGAGCCCAGGATGAGGACTTCCGTCTTGTCTGAGTTCAGTTTTAGGCGGCTGGTCATCATCCACTCGGCTACGTCTTTCATCCCTTCATGGAGGATGGCTCTGGCGGCGGCGGGGTCGTTGGTCAGGGATAGGATCAGCTGGGTGTCGTCGGCGTAGGAGATGATGTTGAGGTTGTGTTGGCGTGCGATGGCCGCAAGGGGGCTCATGTAGACGTTGAAGAGGGTGGGGCTGAGTGAGGATCCTTGGGGGACGCCGCAGATGATTTCGGTGGCCTCTGACTTGTACGGTGGTAGGCGGACTCTCTGTGTCCTTCCGTCGAGGAAGGAGATGATCCATTCCAGTGCCTTCTCCTGGATTCCGACGTTGCTGAGGCGCTGCACTAGGGTGCGGTGGCAGACAGTGTTGAATGCCGCGGAGAGGTCTAGGAGGATGAAGGCCGCTGTTTCTCCGTTGTCCAGCAGGGCTCGGATGTCATCGGTGGCAGCGATGAGGGCGGTCTCGCTGCTGTGGTTGGCTCGGAAGCCAGACTGTGAAGGGTCGAGGGATCCATTCGTCTCGAGGAAGGCGGCCAGCTGCTTGTTGACGGTCTTCTCGATGACTTTGGCTGGAAACGGGAGGAGCGAGATGGGGCGGTAATTCTTGAGTTCGGTGGGGTCCGCTGTTGGTTTCTTTAGTAGAGCGCTGAGTTCGGCGTGCTTCCAGCTCTCAGGGAAGGTGGCGGTGTCTAAGGAGGTGTTGATGATGTCTCGCAGGTGGGGTGCGATGACAGCGTCGGCCTTGTTGAATACGTGGTGAGGGCAGGGGTCGGTCGGAGATCCGGAGTGGATAGAGTTCATCGTGTGGATGGTGTCTTCTGTGTTGATCGGGGTCCAGGCGCTGAGGGTGGTGGTGGGGGGCGTTGGTGCAGTCGTGGGGGGCGTTGTTTGTGGGATGAAGCTGTTGTGTATGTCAGCGATCTTGTTGTGGAAGTAGGAGGCGAGGGAGTTGCAGAGGTCTTGCGATGGGGTGATGTCGTTGTTTCCGGCGTCGGGGTTGGAGAGCTCTTTCACGATGTTGAAGAGTTCCTTGCAGTTGTGTGCGTTGTTGTCCAGCCGGTCCTTGAATGCAGTTTTCTTGGTGGCGTGGATTAGTTGATGGTGCTTCCGGGTGGCGAGCTTGAGGGTGGTCATGTTGTCCGGTGTTGGCTCCCTTCTCCAGGCTTTCTCGAGGGCTCGGCAGTTCTTCTTGGAGCTCTTGAGTTCGTCGGTGAACCATGGGGCCTTCTTGCTGCCGGGTCTGTTCGGCGGGGTCCTCAGTGGGGCGAGTTCGTCCGCGCAGGTGCTGATCCACTTCGTGAGGTTGTCGGCGGCCTGGCTAGGGTTCGCTGAGCTGGCTGGAGGGTGCTGTCTCAGGGAGGCGGCGAGCTGGTCGGCTGTGATCTTGTTCCAGCTTCTTCGAGCCTCCTGTTGCTGGTGGTGGTGGATCGTGGTTCTTCTGAAGGTGAAGTGGACGCAGCTGTGGTCCGTCCAGTGGAGTCCAGTGGCGTGGCTGAAGGCGATGTCTTTGCTGGATGAGAAGACGGCGTTGAGTGTGTGTCCGGCGAGGTGGGTGGGGGTGGACACCAGCTGCTTGAGTCCGAGGTTGGCGAGGTTGTCAAGCAGGGTGGTGGTGTTGCGGTCGTTGTTGTTCTCCAGGTGGAAGTTGATGTCCCCCAGGAGGATGTAGTCAGCGGAGGGGAGGGCGTGCGGGCTGATGAAGTCGGCGATGTCTTCGCTGAATGTTGTGCGTAGTCCCGGGGGTCGGTAGATCAGGGTGCCTCTGAGGGTGGTCTTGGGGTCGGTGTGGATCTGGAAGTGTAGGTGTTCGGCGGTAGTCAGGGTGTCGTCGGTGTTGGTCGTGATGCGGATGGTGTTCTTGTGGACGATGGCGATGCCTCCTCCAGTCTGGTTGTCGCGGTCTCTTCGGGTGATCTTGTATCCCTCTGGGATGGCGATGGCGATGTCGGGCGCTGAGGAGTCGTTCATCCAGGTTTCCGTGAGAAAGGCAACGTCTGGAGATGTGGTGTCGAGGAGGTTCCAGAGT
The DNA here is from genome assembly GCF_964204655.1 of Triturus cristatus. Classification (NCBI taxonomy): domain Eukaryota; kingdom Metazoa; phylum Chordata; class Amphibia; order Caudata; family Salamandridae; genus Triturus; species Triturus cristatus. The sequence goes on along the minus strand of NC_140579.1, from coordinate 821,583,052 downwards.
TCGATGGCGTGTCTGTGGACGGAGCGGGTGTTGAGCAGGATGCACTTGAGGTGGTTGCTGCTGGTGTTCGGCTTGGCGGGTGCTGGTGCGGGGCAGGTCCGGATGCAGGTGTACTTGCAGGCGAGGCAGCTGAAGGGTCCGTGGGTGCGTCTCAGGGTGGCTTGGTGGCATCCCGGGGTTCGGCCGGTGTTGAGTGCGTTGAGGGTGGCGGCGTCGTACGTCTGGTGGGTGGGCTGGGGTCCTCGGGGGCCAGGGGTTGGGGCGCTGGGCGCGGGCCAGGCACAGACGGGCGCAGACGGGCTTACCTTTGGCGCACCTTCGGCGCTCAATCAGCGCTCCCGTTGCACGCGTCCGCTGCGCAGTCGCTCCGGGGGCGTCATAGGTAGGGGGACGGGAGGGCGGGTCCGCTGGGTTGGCGGGAGCGGAGCGGCCAATGGGCTGGTGGTGGGCGTGTCCGCAGTGGTCAGCGGCGGGAAAACTGGCGGCCGGGCGGCTCAGCTGTGGCTGGGTCGCTCGGGAACAGGGGTGTCAGCGGCGGCGGCAGGAGCAGGTAGCGGCAGGAGTCAGGGGGGTGACCAGGCCTACTGAAAGGCGCAGTGGTCACTCCCAAGTACACTCGGCGAGCTCCTTAAGTAGGGGGACGGGAGGGCGGGTCCGCTGGGTTGGCGGGAGCGGGGCGGCCAATGGGCTGGTGGTGGGCGTGTCCGCAGTGGTCAGCGGCGGGAAAACTGGCGGCCGGGCGGCTCAGCTGTGGCTGGGTCGCTCGGGAACAGGGGTGTCAGCGGCGGCGGCAGGAGCAGGTAGCGGCAGGAGTCAGGGGGGTGACCAGGCCTACTGAAAGGCGCAGTGGTCCTTCTGAAGCTCACTCTCTTCTTTCTGTACCACTCTTGCCTTTTGCTGTGCCTCTCGCCTCTTTCTGCACCTCTCTTGCCTCTGTCTGCAGCTCACTCTCTTCTTTCTGCACCTCTCTTGACTCTTTCTGCACCTCTCTTGGTTCTTTCTGTGGCTCACTCTCTTCTATCTGTGCCTCTCTTGCCTTTTTCTGTACCTCTCTTGCTTCTTTCTGCACCTCTCTTGCCTCTTTCTGTACCTCGCTTGCCTCTTTCTGCACCTCGATTGCCTCTTTCTGCACCTTTCTTGCCCCTTTCTGCACTGCACTTCTCCTGGTTCTTTCAGCTGCTCACTCTCTTCTTTCTGTACCTCTCTTGCCTCTTTCTGCACCTCTCTTGCTTCTTTCTGCAGCTCACTCTTCTTTCTGTACCTCTCTTGCCTTTCTGTAACTCTCTTGCCTCTTTCTGCATCTCTCTTGCCTCTTTCTGCAGCTCACTCTCTTCTTTCTGCACATCTCTTCCCTCTTTTTGCACCTCTCTTCCCTCCTTCTGCAGCTCACTCTCTTCTGTCTGCACCACTCTTGCCTCTTTCTGTACCTCCCTTGCCTCTTTCTGCACCACTCTTGCCTCTTTCTGCACCTCTATTGCCTCTTTCTGCATGTCCATTGCCTCTTTCTACACCTCTCTTGCCTCTTTCTGCACCTCTTTTCTTCTGCACCTCTTTTGCTTCTTTCTACACCTCTCTTGCTTCTTTCTGCGCTTCTCTTGCTCCGTTCTGCGACTTTCTTCCTTTTCTGCATTTCTCTTGCTATTGCCTCTTTCGGCACCTTTCTTCCTCTTTCTGCACTTCTCTTGCCTCTTTCTCCACCTTTCTTGCCTCTTTCTGCACCTCACTCTCTTCTTTCTGCACCTCTCTTGCTTCTTTTTGTGCTTCTATTGCTTCTTTCTGCACCTATCTTCCTCTTTCTGCACCTCTGTTGCCTCTTTATGCGCCTCTTGCCTCTGTCTGCAGATCTCTTGCCTCTTTTGAAACCACACTTTCCTCTTTTAACACCTCTCTTGCATCTTTCTGCACCTCTCTTGCATCTTTCTGCACCTCTCTTGCCTCTTTCTGCACCTCTCTTGCCTCATTCTGCACTTCTTTTGCCTCTTTCTGCACCTCTCTTGCCTATTTCTGCACTTCTATTGCCTCCTTCTACACCTCTCTTGCCTCTTTATAGACCTCATTCTTTTCTTTCTGCACCTCTCTTACTTACTTCTGCAGCTCACTCTCTTCTTTCTGCACCTCTCTTGACTCTTTCTGCACCTCTCCTGGTTCTTTCTGTGGCTCACTCTCTTTTTTCTGTACCTCCCTTGCCTTTTTCTGTACCTCTCTTGCTTCTTTCTGCACCTCTCTTGCCTCTGTCTGCAGCTCATTCTCTTCTTTCTGCACCTCTCTTGACTCTTTCTGCACCTCTCTTGGTTCTTTCTGTGGCTCACTCTCTTCTATCTGTGCCTCTCTTGCCTTTTTCTGTACCTCTCTTGCTTCTTTCTGCACCTCTCTTGCCTCTTTCTGTACCTCGCTTGCCTCTTTCTGCATCTCACTTGCCTCTTTCTGCACCTTTCTTGCCTCTTTCTGCACTTCTCCTGGTTCTTTCAGCTGCTCACTCTTCTTTCTGTACCTCTCTTGCCTCTTTTTGCACCTCTCTTGCTTCTTTCTGTAGCTCACTCTTCTTTCTGTACCTCTCTTGCCTTTCTGTACCTCTCTTGCCTCTTTCTGCATCTCTCTTGCCTCTTTCTGCAGCTCACTCTCTTCTTTCTGCACATCTCTTCCCTCTTTTTGCACCTCTCTTCCCTCCTTCTGCAGCTCACTCTCTTCTGTCTGCACCACTCTTGCCTCTTTCTGTACCTCCCTTGCCTCTTTCTGCACCACTCTTGCCTCTTTCTGCACCTCTATTGCCTCTTTCTGCATGTCCATTGCCTCTTTCTACACCTCTCTTGCCTCTTTCTGCACCTCTTTTCTTCTGCACCTCTTTTGCTTCTTTCTACACCTCTCTTGCTTCTTTCTGCACTTCTCTTGCACCGTTCTGCGACTTTCTTCCTTTTCTGCATTTCTCTTGCTATTGCCTCTTTCGGCACCTTTCTTCCTCTTTCTGTACTTCTCTTGCCTCTTTCTCCACCTTTCTTGCCTCTTTCTGCACCTCACTCTCTTCTTTATGCACCTCTCTTGCTTCTTTCTGTGCTTCTATTGCTTCTTTCTGCACCTATCTTCCTCTTTCTGCACCTCTGTTGCCTCTTTATGCGCCTCTTGCCTCTGTCTGCAGATCTCTTGCCTCTTTTGAAACCACACTTTCCTCTTTTAACACCTCTCTTGCATCTTTCTGCACCTCTCTTGCATCTTTCTGCACCTCTCTTGCCTCTTTCTGCACCTCTCTTGCCTCATTCTGCACTTCTTTTGCCTCTTTCTGCACCTCTCTTGCCTATTTCTGCACTTCTATTGCCTCCTTCTACACCTCTCTTGCCTCTTTATAGACCTCATTCTTTTCTTTCTGCACCTCTCTTACTTACTTCTGCAGCTCACTCTCTTCTTTCTGCACCTCTCTTGACTCTTTCTGCACCTCTCCTGGTTCTTTCTGTGGCTCACTCTCTTTTTTCTGTACCTCCCTTGCCTTTTTCTGTACCTCTCTTGCTTCTTTCTGCACCTCTCTTGCCTCTGTCTGCAGCTCATTCTCTTCTTTCTGCACCTCTCTTGACTCTTTCTGCACCTCTCTTGGTTCTTTCTGTGGCTCACTCTCTTCTATCTGTGCCTCTCTTGCCTTTTTCTGTACCTCTCTTGCTTCTTTCTGCACCTCTCTTGCCTCTTTCTGTACCTCGCTTGCCTCTTTCTGCATCTCACTTGCCTCTTTCTGCACCTTTCTTGCCTCTTTCTGCACTTCTCCTGGTTCTTTCAGCTGCTCACTCTTCTTTCTGTACCTCTCTTGCCTCTTTTTGCACCTCTCTTGCTTCTTTCTGTAGCTCACTCTTCTTTCTGTACCTCTCTTGCCTTTCTGTACCTCTCTTGCCTCTTTCTGCATCTCTCTTGCCTCTTTCTGCAGCTCACTCTCTTCTTTCTGCACATCTCTTCCCTCTTTTTGCACCTCTCTTCCCTCCTTCTGCAGCTCACTCTCTTCTGTCTGCACCACTCTTGCCTCTTTCTGTACCTCCCTTGCCTCTTTCTGCACCACTCTTGCCTCTTTCTGCACCTCTATTGCCTCTTTCTGCATGTCCATTGCCTCTTTCTACACCTCTCTTGCCTCTTTCTGCACCTCTTTTCTTCTGCACCTCTTTTGCTTCTTTCTACACCTCTCTTGCTTCTTTCTGCACTTCTCTTGCACCGTTCTGCGACTTTCTTCCTTTTCTGCATTTCTCTTGCTATTGCCTCTTTCGGCACCTTTCTTCCTCTTTCTGTACTTCTCTTGCCTCTTTCTCCACCTTTCTTGCCTCTTTCTGCACCTCACTCTCTTCTTTATGCACCTCTCTTGCTTCTTTCTGTGCTTCTATTGCTTCTTTCTGCACCTATCTTCCTCTTTCTGCACCTCTGTTGCCTCTTTATGCGCCTCTTGCCTCTGTCTGCACATCTCTTGCCTCTTTTGAAACCACACTTTCCTCTTTTAACACCTCTCTTGCATCTTTCTGCACCTCTCTTGCATCTTTCTGCACCTCTCTTGCCTCTTTCTGCACCTCTCTTGCCTCATGCTGCACTTCTTTTGCCTCTTTCTGCACCTCTCTTGCCTATTTCTGCACTTCTATTGCCTCTTTCTGCACCTCTCTTGCCTCTTTCTAGACCTCATTCTTTTCTTTCTGCACCTCTCTTCCTTATTTCTGCAGCTCACTCTCTTCTTTCTGCACCTCTCTTGACTCTTTCTTCACCTCTCCTGGTTCTTTCTGTGGCTCACTCTCTTTTTTCTGTACCTCCCTTGCCTTTTTCTGTACCTCTCTTGCTTCTTTCTGCACCTCTCTTGCCTCTTTCTGCACCTTTCTTGCCCTTTCTGCACTGCACGTTTCCTGGTTCTTTCAGCTGCTCACTCTCTTCTTTCTGTACATCTCTTGCCTCTTTCTGCACATCTCTTGCTTCTTTCTGCAGCTCACTCTTCTTTCCGTACCTCTCTTGCCTTTCTGTACCTCTCTTGCCTCTTTCTGCATCTCTCTTGCTTCTTTCTTCAGCTCACTCACTTCTTTCTGCACATCTCTTCCCTCTTTTTGCACCTCTCTTCCCTCCTTCTGCAGCTCACTCTCTTCTGTCAGCACCTCTCTTGCCTCTTCATGTACCTCTCTTGCATCTTTCTGTGCCTCTCTTGCCTCTTTCTGCACCTCTCTTCTTTCTGCACCGCTCTTGCCTCTTGCTGTACCTCCCTTGCCTCTTTCTGCACCACTCTTGCCTCTTTCTGCACCTCTATTGCCTCTTTTTGCATGTCCATTGCCTCTTTCTACACCTATCTTCCTCTTTCTGCACCTCTGTTGCCTCTTTATGCACCTCTTGCCTCTGTCTGCACATCTCTTGCCTCTTTTGAAACCACACTTTCCTCTTTCAACACCTCTCTTGCATCTTTCTGCACCTCTCTTGCATCTTTCTGCACCTCTCTTGCCTCATTCTGCACTTCTTTTGCCTCTTTCTGCACCTCTCTTGCCTATTTCTGCACTTCTATTGCCTCTTTCTGCACCTCTCTTGCCTCTTTCTAGACCTCATTCTTTTCTTTCTGCACCTCTCTTCCTTCTTTCTACACCTCTCTCACTTCTTTCTGCGCTTCTCTTGCTTCTTTCGGTGCCTTTCTTCCTTTTTTCTGCATTGTTCTTGCTATTGCTGCATTCTGCATCTTTCAACCTCTTTCTGTACTTCTCTTGCCACATTCTTCAACTCTCTTGCCTTTTTCTGCACCTCACTCTTCTTTATATACTTCTCTTGCTTCTTTCTGCGCTTCTCTTGCTTCTTCCTGCACCTTTCTTCTTCTTTCTACACCTCTTACCTCTATTTGCAACTCTCTTCCCCTTTTCTGCTGCTCACTCTGCACCACACTTTCCTCTTTCAACACCTCTCTTGCATCTTTCTGCACCTCTCTTGCCTTTAGCTGCACATTTCTTGCATATTTCACCACCTCTCTTGCTTCTTTCTGCATCTCACTCTCTTCCATCTGTACCTCTATTACCTTTCTGTACCTCTCTTGCCTCTTTCTGCACCTCCCTTGAATCTTTCTGCATCTCTCTTGCATCTTTCTTTAGCTCACTCACTTCTTTCTGCACCTCCCTAGCCTATTTTTCTACCTCTCTCCTACGCAGCTCACTCTCTCCGGTCAGCACCTCTCTTGCCTCATTCTGTAACTCCCTTGCATCTTTCTGCCTGCACCTCTCTTGCGTCTTTCTGTACCACTCCTGTCTCTTTCTGTACCTCTCTTGCCTTTAGCTACACCTCTCATCTTTCTATTCAACGCTTGCCTCTTTCTGTACCTTTCTTCCTCTTTCTGCACTTCTCTTGCCTCTTTCTCTACCTTTCTTGCCTCTTTCTGCACCTCACTATCTTCTTTATGCACCTCTCTTGCTTCTTTCTGTGCTTCTATTGCTTCTTTCTGCACCTATCTCCCTCTTTCTGCACCTCTGTTGCCTCTTTATGCGACTCTTGCCTCTGTCGGCACATTTCTTGCCTCTTTTGACACCACACTTTCCTCTTTCTACACCTCTCTTGCATCTTTCTGCACCTCTCTTGCCTCTTTCTGCACCTCTCTTCTTTTTGCAACTCTCTAGCCTCTTTCTGAAAATATCTTCTTTCTGCACCTCTTGCCTCTTTCTGCACCTCTCTTGCCTCCTTCTGCACTCCTCTTGCCTGTTTCTGCACTTCACTTGCCTCTTTCTGTACCTTTGTTTCTTCTTTCTGCACCTCTCTTGCCTCTTGCTGGACCTCTCTTGCACCTTTCTGCATCTCTCTTGCCTCTTTCTGCAGCTCACTCTTCTTTCTGCACCTCTCTTGCCTCTTTATGCTCCTCTCTTGCCTCTTTCTGCACCTCGCTTGACACTTTCTACAGCTCACTCTCTTCTATCAGTGCCTCTCTTGCCTCTTTCTGCAAAACTCTTGCATCTTTCTGCACCTATCTAGACTCTTTCTGTACCTCTCTTGCCTCTGTCTGCACCTCCCTTGCCTGTCTGTACCTCTCTTGCCTTTCTACTCAACTCCTGCCTCTTTCTGCTCCTCTCTTGCCTCATTCTGCACTTCTGTTGCCTCTTTCTGCACCTCTCTTGCCTATTTCTGCACTTCTATTGCCTATTTCTGTAGCTCTCTTGCCTCTTTCTGTACCTTACTCTTTTCTTTCTGTACCTCTCTTCCTTCTTTCTACACCTCTCTTGCTTCTTTCTGCACTTCTCTTGCTTCTTTCGGTGCCTTTCTTCCTTTTTTCTGCATTTCTCTTGCTATTGCTGCTTTCTGCACATTTCAACCTCTTTCTGTACTTCTCTTGCCTCATTCTGCACCTCTCTTACCTCTTTCTGCACCTCACTCTTCTTTATATACCTCTCTTGCTTCTTACTGCGCTTCTCTTGCTTCTTTCTGCACCTTTCTTACTCTTTCTACACCTCTTACATCTATTTGCATCTCTCTTGCCTCTTTCAGCAGCTCACTCTTCTTTCTGCACATCTCATGCTTCTTTCTGCACCTCTCCTCTCCCTTTCTGCAGCTCACTCTTCTTTCTGCATCTCTCTTGCCTCTTTATGCACCTTTCTTGCCTCTTTCTGCACCTCGCTTGACACTTTCTACAGCTCACTCTCTTCTATCAGTACCTCTCTTTCTGCAACACTCTTATATCTTTCTGCACCTCTCTAGACTCCTTATGTACATCTCTTGCCTCTGTCTGCACCTCCCTTGCCTATCTGTTCCTCTCTTGCTTTTCTACTCAACTACTGCCTCTTTCTGCACCTCTCTTGCGTCATTCTGCACTTCTTTTGCCTCTTTCTGCACCTCTCTTGCCTATTTCTGCACTTCTATTGCCTCTTTCTGTACCTCTCTTGCCTCTTTCTAGACCTCACTCTTTTCTTTCTGCACCTCTCTTCCTTCTTTCTACACCCCTCTTGCTTCTTTCTGCGCTTCTCTTGCATCTTTCGGTGCCTTTCTTCCTTTTTCTGCATTTCTCTTGCTATTGCCTCTTTCCGCACCTTTCAAATTCTTTCTGTACTTCTTTTGCCTCATTCTGCACCTCTCTTGCCTCTTTCTACACCTCTCTTGCTTCTTTCTGCAGCTCACTCTTCTTTCTGTACCTCTCTTGCCTTTCTGTACCTCTCTTGCTTCTTTCTGCATCTCTCTTGCCTCTTTCTGCACCTCTCTTCCCTCTTACTGCAGCGCACTCTCTTTTGTCAGCACCTCTCTTGCCTCGTTCTGTACCTCTCTTGCATCTTTCTGTACCTCTCTTGCCTCTTTCTGCACCTCTCTTCTTTCTGCACCTCTATTGCCTCTTACTGTACCTCTCTTGCCTTTTTCTGCACTGCTCTTGCCTCTTTCTGTACCTCCCTTGCCTCTTTCTGCAACGCTCTTGCCTCTTTCTGCACCTCTCTTGCTTCTTTCTGCATGTCTATTGCCTCTTTCTACACCTCGCTTGCCACTTTCTGCAGCTCACTCTCTTCTATCAGCAACTCTCTTGCCTCTTTCTGCACCTCTCTTGCATCTTTCTGTAGCCCACTCTCTTCTTTCTGCATCTCTATAGCCTCTTTCTAAAAATATCTTCTTTCTGCACCTCTTGCCTCTTTCTGCACCTCTCTTGCCTCCTTCTGCTCTCCTCTTGCCTATTTATGCACTTCACTTGCCTCTTTCTGCACCTTTGTTTCTTCTTTCTGCACCTCTCTTGCCTCTTGCTGCACCTCTCTTTCACCTTTCTTCATCTCTCTTGCCTCTTTCAGCAGCTCACTCTTCTTTCTGCACGTCTCATGCTTCTTTCTGCACCTCTCCTCTCCATTTCTGCAGCTCACTCTTCTTTCTGCACCTCTCTTGCCTCTTTATGCACCTCTCTTGCCTCTTTCTGCACCTCGCTTGACACTTTCTACAGCTCACTCTCTTCTATCAGTGTCTCTTTTGCCTCTTTCTGCAACACTCTTGTATCTTTCTGCACCTCTCTAGACTCTTTCTGTACCTCTCTTGCCTTTCTACTTAACTCCTGCCTCTTTCTACTCCTCTCTTGCCTCATTCTGCACTTCTTTTGCCTCTTTCTGCACCTCTCTTGCCTATTTCTGCACTTCATTTGCCTCTTTCTGCACCTCTCTTGCCTCTTTCTAGACCTCATTCTTTTCTTTCTGCACCTTTCTTCCTTCTTTAGACACCTCTCTTGCTTCTTTCTGCACTTCTCTTGCTTCTTTCGGTGCCTTTCTTCCTTTTTTCTGCATTTCTCTTGCTATTGCCACTTTCTGCACCTTTCAACCTCTTTCTGCACTTCTCTTGCCTCATTCTGCACCTCACTCTTCTTTATGTACCTCTCTTACTTCTTTCTGCGCTTCTCTTGCTTCTTTTTGCACCTTTCTTCCTCTTTCTACACCTCTTACCTCTATTTGCAACTCTCTTGCCTCTTTCTGCACCTCTCTTCCCCCTTTCTGCTGCTCACTCTTTTCTCTGCACCTCTCTTGCCTCTTTCTGCACCTCTCTTGCCTCTTTCTGCACCTCTCTTGGTTCATTCTGCAGATCACTCTCTTCTTTCTGAAGCTCTCTTGCCTCTTTCTGCACCTCTCTTGCTTCTTTCTGCACATCTCTTGCTTCTTTCTATAGCTCTTGTTAGACCTGGCACCTTGGCGTGAGTTTCCCTTCCACTTTTTGATGGTGTGCCTCGATTGTTTTGCTGGTGTTGTCCGCTCAGGGCACTGTGCCACGGCTAATCCGTGCCGCAGTGCAAGTGCTCCCTAGGTAAAGTGTACCTGTAATTGATGTTCCTGATTGGTTTATTGGATTCACTGTCATTCCCCAGTAAAGTGCACCAGGGGTGCCAGGGCTTGTGAATGCCAATGCTGCTGGTGGGCCTGCAGTGCTGGTTGCGCCACCCACAGAAAGCGGCTTTGTAAAATGTGTCTAGGGTCTGCCACCGCAGACCCTGCGTGCAGTCTGGGACTGTCGCGCTGACTGCGCAAGTGCCCCCACTTGCCAGTCCCTAAACCTTCCCTTACCTACGTATTAGCCACCCCTCTGGTAGGCCCAAGGGCAGGGTGCATTGTAGGCATAAGGTAGGACATGCCCTGATGTGTGTGGCATGTCTTAGTAGTGAATTACAGCCCTTTTCGTTTTTCACTATTGAAGGCTACCTGCTCTCCATAGGCCAGAATGGGCTGCTGGGATCACGCCAATGCTGTGACCCCAGTGGACTCAGAGAGCATGGTAGAATGTCAAGTTTAGTATGCCTGAACTCAGAACAATAAAATACTTCTTGTAGTCAAGTTTATTTTATTATCCTGGGTTTGTAAATGCTACTTTTAGAAAGTTAGTATTTACTGACCTGGCCATTCAGTCCGCCTCTGCTGTGTGTATGTGTTCTGCCTGGCAACAGTAAGGAGCAGCGTTGGGGAATCCCCAGAGACAGGTTGGCTGCCAGGTGGTGGGTAGAGAGGTGACACCTGGATGGGTGGGAGGAGTACACCTTGACTCTTGAATAGACCTGTGCTCTGCCACCACAAAGCCGGCGCCGCCCCCCTGTGGAGCGGCTGATGTCTCTGCCCTGCTGCTGAAAGGAGAGAGCAGAGTCACCATAACAAAGTGCTCCAGAACTGGACTGAGCCAGGCCCAGGCCCCCTGGCGCTAAAGAACAAAAGAATCATGGTATAAAAGTAGGAGCCAGGCTCCTAAGAAATCAGAATCCTGTTTACCACAAAGAACCTCTGCCCGACTAGAAGGAGAAGAAGACGCTGGAGGAGCTGGCCTGCTGCTTGCCTTGCTGAGAAAGGAGAGGAAGAGACTTACTGAAAAGACTTTGCTACTTTGTGCTTGAACATTCTCCAAGGGCTTGATCTGAGCTTGCCCCCTGAACTGAACCCCAGGACCAGTGGGTTCTCTGTGCTTTTGCTCGTCCTCCAATTCGAGCCGTGTGTGCATCCCGCTGGAAAGAGACTGCGCCCCTCATCGCCCCTCCTAGGGCCGTGACACTCAGAAGCTTGCCTGCCTCAAACCCGTGAGAGCCCCGCTCCGTCCAGAGCCGCTCTCTGTCCCCGGGCCAGGTCGCCTGCATCCCTGTCACCGCCTGCTACTGGAGCGCGCTGACCGCGCTATCACCCCTCCCGCCGGAAACCGTCCGACGACTGTGATCTACGCCGGGTCATCCAGCTGCACTGACCGTGCCCTGCGACCCCGCTTCGCTATCCCCGGACATCTCAGGCCACGCCGCCCCCGCTGTGGATACCCTCCGGCACCGCCGTGCTAAAGGGTCGCTGGCCGCGCCTGCCTACTTGCCCACACCTGCTGATTGAGGACCCAAGAACACTTCCCAAGCTGAGAGTCGCACCGACCTGTGCCGACTCTCCACATCACGAAAGAAGTTCCAGTATCGGGCTCGGGGCCCGCAACGCCTTATTTCCCCGTTCGCAGGAGCCGATCTCTGTGAGTACTGGAACCACAAGTAACATTTGCAAGAGACTACAAGGTCTCCATTTGAAGCTACGAACAAAGAACCTTTGCCTGCTTTACAACCTGGTGGCATAGCGAAACCGTTATTGGTCTTGTGATAAGTCTGCTGAGATATATATCCTTATTTTTACATAAAGAAGCGTGTTTTTCTATATATCCAAGTCTGGTGTCCGTTTCTGGGGGGATTGATGTATTTACTGTGTGTGTGATTGTAAGGGCTTAACCAACAACGCCTGAGGAATCGCCTTGGCTGCTCACGCCACGCACCTAGAGGGTGAGCAAGGGTCATTCACAAGGGGTTATCCTGAGCCCTGACGTAGAGGAGAGGGTTCCTGCTTGACACAAGGGCAACCTTGCGCCAACCAGAGACCCCCAAGTCTAACATTGGTGGCAGCGGGTGGGATTTCGGATTTGCACTTGTAATTTGCATACAGTGAATTATTAATCACCAGATAGTGAGAGCAGACCAAGTAACGCAGCCACAGGTTTTCATTTTTGAACTTTGTTGAGACATCTGCCATTACTGCAACCATGCCTGGCTCACTCTCTGCTGGAAGAGCGCTCTCTGTGATTTCTGGAATAGATGAGGTGGATTGGGAGAGACTGGAAGGCTACACGATGGAGCAATTGAAAGGCTACAGTGTAATATTCCGAGTTCCCCATGCTGGATTCAAGAGGAAGAACCAGTACACCAAGGCGTTGAGAGCCTGGAAGGAGTCACGAGACCCACAGAATGCGGGGGACATCGTTCCACCCGACAACCTTGAGGAGCCCAGCAGAGTCCGGTCGCCAGAGGAGCTGGCAGACGGGGCAGCAGACAGGGCGCATGCAATGGAGATGGCAAAGTTGGCAGGACAAATGGAAATGGAAAAGCAGAAGTTGGCCCTGGAGGCACAACAACGCCAAATGGATCATGATATAAGATTGAAGGAGTTGGAGCTGAAGGCGATAAGTTTGGACACCGCTCCTTCTGGTGGCAGCACTCCACCGGTGCAGGTAGAGTCCAAGGTGTACATCCCCAAAGATGTAGTAAAGGAGTATTTTAGAAAGGATGACATAGGGCAGTGGTTTAGAGCCTACGAGGTGGCCATGTCTTCACACCGGGTCCCTGAGAAAGACTGGGGAGCGGGGTTGTGGGGAAGGTTCCTTGCTGAAGGGCGGGACACACTGTTAGATTTGCCCTTAGAAGTCCAGACCTCATACCCCCATATGAAGGAAGCTTTAATGACCAGGTATGGGTTAACTCCTGAGCTATATAGACAGAGGTTCAGGGAGACTAAGAAGATCCCTGAGAGTACGTATGTGGAGTATGTAACCTTTTTCTGCAGAGCACTGGATGGTTGGGTGAAGGGTAGCAAAGTGAATGATTATCAAGGGCTGCTTGATTTAATTGCATGGGAGCACTTGTCCAGTCAATGTTTTCCTGAGCTACGCCAGCACCTGATTGATAGCAAGCTGTCCAACCCGAGGAAGCTTGCTAAGGAGGCGGACCGCTGGCTCAGCACCAGGGTCCACAAGGGTCCAGTGGGAGACTCCGCCAAAGGTGGGCAGGGTCCCCAGCAGAAGAGTGGGGGGGACAAGGGTAAACAGAAGGGGTTCCAAAAAGGCCCCCAAAGTAATTCCCAAGGGAACCAGCAGAAGGGTTCTCAGCCTCCCCCACCCCCGCAGCAGAACGGGGCCCCGACAGGTAGACCTGTTCCAAAGGGGCCCTTCAATTGTTATAGGTGTGGTGACCCGGGTCACATTGCCTCTGATCCTAAGTGTCGCCTGTTTGGTAAGACCGCACCTACTGGTGCTCCACCCCGGCAAGTAGCTAATGTTAATTTTGGGGAGGAGGTAGCAGTCCAGGAGGGTGGGGGTCCCGGGCAGATGACCCTAGTCTCGCTAGGAGACAGTGAGATGGTCCCTGTAACCTACCTGCCCTCTAACACTAAGAAATATGGGCAAGTAGTGACCATCAATGGAAAGAAGGTTGAGGCTCTTAGAGATACAGGAGCCAGCGTGACCTCGGTGAGGCAACACCTGGTGTCTCAAGAGCAGATTGTACCCAATGCCTACTGTAGGGTTGTCAATGCTGACAACATAGAGAGCCGTTGTCCAATGGCTCAAGTTCCCTTTGAGTGGGGGGAGGTCTCTGGTACTCTACAAGTCGCTGTGAGAACTGACATGCCTGTAGACTGTCTGCTAGGGAACGACCTGGAGAGCTCCCCTTGGGAAAAGGTGGAGAAGACCACGCATCTGAGGATGGTGGGTCTACCCGACTGGGCGTGCGTGACCACCCGGTCCATGGCAGCCAGTAGGGGTGTTGAGAGGGTCCTGGAGCCTGAGGGAGAGGTCCAGGAACCGGCCTTAGGGAGAAGGCGCAGGAGGCGCGGGAAGCCGGCCCCCGAAGTTCCCACAGCCCAGGAGGAAGCAGACCCGGAGGGGGATGCTCTGGAGCCTACCGGGGAACAGATTGCCGAACTGGGAGACCTGCCTGAGCTGACCCATTGGCAGCAAGAAGGAGGTCCCTCCAGGGAGGAATTCTGCAGGGAGCAGAAAGAATGCCCTTCTCTCGTGGGTATGCGGCAACAGGCTGCAGACCAGGCCAATGGTGTTCAGGCCAAAACACATTACGTGTACTGGGAGAGTGACCTCCTGTATTCCGAGCCTAAGGCTGCTGAACCTGGGTCAGCCCGTGTGCTGGTGGTACCCCAGAAGTTCAGAACCTTCCTACTGGGGCTGGCTCATGATGTGCCTTTAGCAGGACATTTGGGGATGGACAAGACCTATGACAGGCTTGTCACCCACTTTTACTGGCCCCAAATGCACAAGAATTCAGATTCCTACTGCAGAACCTGTCAGACTTGCCAGGCAAGTGGTAAGAGCGGAGGGAAGCACAAGGCTCCTCTGCAGCCCTTCCCCGTGGTCGGTACGCCATTCCAGCGAGTGGGTATTGACATTGTGGGGCCTCTGGACCCCAAGACAGCCCTGGGCAACAGGTTCATCCTGGTCTTGGTGGACCATGCCACCCGGTACCCTGAAGCCATCCCTCTGAGGACAGTGACGGCCCACGTGGTGGGACGAGCACTGATGGGAATTTTCTCCCGAGTGGGATTCCCTCTAGAGGTGGTGAGTGACAGGGGGACCAATTTCATATCCACATATATGAAATCCCTGTGGAAGGAGTGTGGGGTAACGTACAAGTTCACCACTCCTTACCACCCCCAAGGAAATGGGTTGGTTGAGAGATTCAACCGAACCCTCAAAGGCATGATCATGGGCCTGGACGGTCCAATGAGGCGTAAGTGGGACGTCCTCTTGCCATGCCTGCTCTTCGCTTACCGAGAGGTGCCACAGAAGTCTCTAGGGTTCAGCCCCTTTCAGCTTCTGTATGGTCACCCGGTAAGAGGACCTCTGAGTTTGGTAAAGGAAGGCTGGGAGCAATCTCCCAGGAAACCTCCCCAGAATGTATACAGTTACATGCTGGCCTTCCGAAACCAGACTCGGCGTTTCAGGCAACTTGCTGAGGCAAATCTGGAAGCCAGCCAGGAGGAGATGAAGCGGTGGTACGACTGGAATGCCACTCTGGTAGAGCTTCAACCTGGACAAAAGGTGTGGGTCTTGGCCCCAGTGGAGCCTTGTGCACTTCAGGATAAGTGGACAGGTCCATTTGAGGTTGTGGAGCTCAAAAGTCCTATCACCTACTTGGTGGACATGCAGTCTCCCAGGAACCCTTTGAGGGTCCTACATGTTAACCGCCTTAAGCCCCACTTAGAGAGGACCGAAGTGGGCATGCTGCTGGCCACTGATAATGGAATGGAAGAGGAGACCGAGCCTCTTCCTGACCTCTTAGTAGCCTCTGAGAAAGATGGGTCAGTGGATGGAGTTAACCTCTCACCCACCCTGACGCCCGAACAACAGGAAGATTGCCGCCACTTGCTGGGGCAGTTTCCCGATAGGTTCTCCCTGGTTCCTGGTGTCACAGATTGGTGCGTCCATGACGTGGACACAGGAGACAGCTTACCTGTGAAGCACAAGGCTTACAGGGTAACTGACAGGGTCAGAGCTTGCATCAAGGAGGAGGTCTCCAAAATGCTTGCGCTAGGGGTGGTTGAGTCCTCCAGCAGTCCTTGGTCCAGCCCCGTGGTCTTGGTCCCCAAAGCTGCTGCGCCGGGAGCCACACCTGAACTCCGGTTCTGTGTGGACTACAGAGGACTCAATTCAGTAACTAAGACTGACGCGCACCCCATCCCCAGAGCTGATGAGCTCATTGATCGGCTGGGGGCTGCCCGGTTCCTCAGCACGTTTGATTTAACGTCTGGGTACTGGCAGATCGCCTTGACCGAAGGGGCCAAAGAGAGGTCAGCATTCTCTACACCAGATGGGCACTTCCAGTTCCGAGTCATGCCATTTGGAATGAAGAATGCCCCTGCCACCTTTCAGAGGTTGGTCAACCAGGTACTGGTTGGGCTGGATGCGTTCAGTGCCGCCTACCTGGATGACATCGCAGTGTTCAGTGCCACCTGGCCCGAACACCTGCGCCACCTCTGGGAAGTGTTGATGGCTCTGCGCCGAGCAGGCCTCACGATCAAGGCAAGCAAGTGCCAGATCGGGCAGGGTTCCGTGGTGTACTTGGGACACCAAGTGGGGAGTGGCAAGGTGGCACCCTTGCAACCCAAAATTGAGACCATCCTGGCTTGGGAACCCCCCAAGACGCAGACCGCAGTGAGGGCCTTCCTGGGGCTCACTGGGTACTACAGGAGGTTTGTCAAGGGCTATGGAACGATTGTTGCCCCCTTGACAGAGCTGACTTCCAAGAAGCAGCCCAGGAACGTGATCTGGACTGACACCTGTCAGAAAGCTTTCGACACCCTGAAGACTGCCATGTGCACGGCGCCCGTGCTCTTGGCCCCTGACTTCTCCAAGGAATTCCTAGTACAGACAGACGCTTCAGAGCATGGTGTAGGGGCTGTTCTCTCACAGATGACTGAGGAGGGCTGGGACCAACCCGTAGCCTTCATCAGTAGGAGGTTACTTCCACGGGAAAGTAGGTGGAGTGCAATTGAGCGAGAAGCATTTGCTGTGGTCTGGGCGCTGAAGAAGCTAAGACCCTACTTGTTTGGGTCTCACTTCCGGGTTCAGACGGACCACAGGCCCCTCAGATGGTTGATGCAAATGAGGGGTGAGAACGCGAAGCTGTTGAGGTGGTCCATCTCCCTACAGGGTATGGACTTTACGGTGGAACACCGTCCTGGTACAGATCACGCCAACGCTGACGGTCTGTCCAGGTATTTCCGCCTTAGTGACGAGGAACCCCCTGGGCAAGGGTAGTTCTCCCCACATTTCAGCTGGAGGGGACACGTGTTAGACCTGGCACCTTGGCGTGAGTTTCCCTTCCACCTTTTGATGGTGTGCCTCGATTGTTTTGCTGGTGTTGTCCGCTCAGGGCACTGCGCCACGGCTAATCCGTGCCGCAGTGCAAGTGCTCCCTAGGTAAAGTGTACCTGTAATTGATGTTCCTGATTGGTTTATTGGATTCACTGTCAGTCCCCAGTAAAGTGCACCAGGGGTGCCAGGGCTTGTGAATGCCAATGCTGCTGGTGGGCCTGCAGCGCTGGTTGCGCCACCCACAGAAAGCGGCTTTGTAAAATGTGTCTAGGGTCTGCCACCGCAGACCCTGCGTGCAGTCTGGGATTGTCGCGCTGACTGCGCAAGTGCCCCCACTTGCCAGTCCCTAAACCTTCCCTTACCTACGTATTAGCCACCCCTCTGGTAGGCCCAAGGGCAGGGTGCATTGTAGGCATAAGGTAGGACATGCCCTGATGTGTGTGGCATGTCTTAGTAGTGAATTACAGCCCTTTTCGTTTTTCACTATTGAAGGCTACCTGCTCTCCATAGGCCAGAATGGGCTGCTGGGATCACGCCAACGCTGTGACCCCAGTGGACTCAGAGAGCATGGTAGAATGTCAAGTTTAGTATGCCTGAACTCAGAATAATAAAATACTTCTTGTAGTCAAGTTTATTTTAATATCCTGGGTTTGTAAATGCTACTTTTAGAAAGTTAGTATTTACTGACCTGGCCATTCAGTCCGCCTCTGCTGTGTGTATGTGTTCTGCCTGGCAACAGTAAGGAGCAGGGTTGGGGAATCCCCAGAGACAGGTTGGCTACCAGGTGGTGGGTAGAGAGGTGACACCTGGATGGGTGGGAGGAGTACACCTTGACTCTTGAATAGACCTGTGCTCTGCCACCACAAAGCCGGAGCCGCCCCCCTGTGGAGCGGCTGATGTCTCTGCCCTGCTGCTGAAAGGAGAGAGCAGAGTCACCATAACAAAGTGCTCCAGAACTGGACTGAGCCCCCTGGCGCTAAAGAACAAAAGAATCATGGTATAAAAGTAGGAGCCTGGCTCCAAAGAAATCAGAATCCTGTTTACCACAAAGAACCTCTGCCCGACTAGAAGGAGAAGAAGACGCTGGAGGAGCTGGCCTGCTGCTTGCCTTGCTGAGAAAGGAGAGGAAGAGACTTACTGAAAAGACTTTGCTACTTTGTGCTTGAACATTCTCCAAGGGCTTGATCTGAGCTTGCCCCCTGAACTGAACCCCAGGACCAGTGGGTTCTCTGTGCTTTTGCTCGTCCTCCAATTTGAGCCGTGTGTGCATCCCGCTGGAAAGAGACTGCGCCCCTCATCGCCCCTCCTAGGGCCGTGACACTCAGAAGTTTGCCTGCCTCAAACCCGTGAGAGCCCCGCTCCGTCCAGAGCCGCTCTCTGTCCCCGGGCCAGGTCGCCTGCATCCCTGTCACCGCCTGCTACTGGAGCGCGCTGACCGCGCTATCACCCCTCCCGCCGGAAACCGTCCGACGACTGTGATCTACGCCGGGTCATCCAGCTGCACTTACCGTGCCCTGCGACCCCGCTTCGCTATCCCCGGACATCTCAGGCCGCGCCGCCCCCGCTGTGGAGACCCTCCGGCACCACCGTGCTAAAGGGTCGCTGGCCGCGCCTACCTACTTGCCCACACCTGCTGATTGAGGACCCAAGAACACTTCCCAAGCTGAGAGTCGCACCGACCTGTGCCGACTCTCCACATCAGGAAAGAAGTTCCAGTATCGGGCTCGGGGCCCGCAACGCCTTATTTCCCCGTTCGCAGGAGCCGATCTCTGTGAGTACTGGAACCACAAGTAACATTTGCAAGAAACTACAAGGTCTCCATTTGAAGCTACGAACAAAGAACCTTTGCCTGCTCTACAACCTGGTGGCATAGCGAAACCGTTATTGGTCTTGTGATAAGTCTGCTGAGATATATATCCTTATTTTTACATAAAGAAGCGTATTTTTCTATATATCCAAGTCTGGTGTCCGTTTCTGGGGGGATTGATGTATTTACTGTGTGTGTGATTGTAAGTGCTTAACCAACAACGCCTGAGGAATCGCCTTGGCTGCTCACGCCACGCACCTAGAGGGTGAGCAAGGGTCATTCACAAGGGGTTATCCTGCGCCCTGACGTAGAGGAGAGGGTTCCTGCTTGACACAAGGGCAACCTTGAGCCAACCAGAGACCCCCAAGTCTAACAGCTCTCTTGTCTCTTTCTGCACTTCTCTTGCCTCTTTTTGCACCTCTTGCTTCTTTCTGCACCTTGCTTCTTTCTGCAGCTCACTCTTCTTTCTGCACCTCTCTAGCCTCTTTCTGTACCTCTCTTGCCTCTTTCTGCACATTTCTTGCATATTTCCCCACCTCTCTTGCTGCTTTCTGCAGCTCACTCTCTTCCATCTGTACCTCTATTGCCTTTCTTTAGCTCACTCACTTCTTTCTGCTCCTCCCTTGCCTATTTTTGCACTTCTCTCCTCTTTCTGCAGCTCACTCTCTTCTGTCAGCACCTCTCTTGCCTTATTCTGTAACTCTCTTGCATCTTTCTGTCTGTACCTCTCTTGCCTCTTTCTGTACCTCTCCTGCCTCTTTCTGTACCTCTCTTGCCTTTAGCTACACCTCTCATCTTTCTATGCAACTCTTGCCTCTTTCTGCACCTTTCTTCCTCTTTCTGCACTTTTCTTGCCTCTTTCTCCACCTTTCTTGCCTCTTTCTGCCCCTCACTCTCTTCTTTATGCACCTCTCTTGCTTCTTTCTGTGCTTCTATTGCTTCTTTCTGCACCTATCTCCCTCTTTCTGCACCTCTGTTGCCTCTTTATGCACCTCTTGCCTCTGTCGCACATTTCTTGCCTCTTTTGACACCACACTTTCCTCTTTCGACACCTCTCTTGCATCTTTCTGCACCTCTCTTGCCTCTTTCTGCACCACTCTTCTTTTTGCATCTCTCTAGCCTCTTTCTGAAAGTATCTTCTTTCTGCACCTCTTGCCTCTTTCTGCACCTCTCTTGCCTCCTTCTGCACTCCTCTTGCCTGTTTCTGCACTTCACTTGCCTCTTTCTGTACCTTTGTAACTCTTTCTGCACCTCTCTTGCCTCTTGCTGCACCTCTCTTGTACATTTCTGCACCTCTCTTGCATGCATCTTTCTGCAGCTCACTCTCTTCTTCTGCATCTCTCTAGCCTCTTTCTGAAAATATCTTCTTTCTATACCTCTTGCCTATTTCTGTACCTCTCTTGCCTCCTTCTTCTCTCTTCTTGCCTATTTATGCACTTCACTTGCCTCTTTCTGCACCTTTGTTTCTTCTTTCTGCACCTCTCTTGCCTCTTGCTGGACCTCTCTTGCACCTTTCTGCATCTCTCTTGCCTCTTTCTGCAGCTCACTCTTCTTTCTGCACCTCTCTTGCCTCTTTATGCACCTCTATTGCCTCTTTCTGCACCTCGCTTGACACTTTCTACAGCTCACTCTCTTCTATCAGTGCCTCTCTTGCCTCTTTCTGTAACACTCTTGCATCCTTCTGCACCTCTCTAGACTCTTGCTGTACCTCTCTTGCCTTTCTATACTTCTCTTGCCTTTCTACTCAACTCCTGCCTCTGTCTACTCCTCTCTTGCCTCATTCTGCATTTCTTTTGCCTTTTTCTGTAGCTCTCTTTCCTCTTTCTGGACCTTAATCTTTTCTTTCTGTACCTCTCTTCCTTTTTTCTACACCTCTTTTGCTTCTTTCTGCACTTCTCTTGCTTCTTTCGGTGCCTTTCTTCCTTTTTTCTGCATTTCTCTTGCTATTGCTGCTTTCTGCACCTTTCACCTCTTTCTGTACTTCTCTTGCCTCATTCTGCACCTCTCTTGCCTCTTTCTGCACCTCACTCTTCTTTATATACCTCTCTTGCTTCTTACTGCGCTTCTCTTGCTTCTTTCTGCACCTTTCTTACTCTTTCTACACCTCTTACCTCTATTTGCATCTCTCTTGCCTCTTTAAGCAGTTCACTCTTCTTTCTGCACATCTCATGCTTCTTTCTGCACCTCTCTTGCCTCTTTCTGCACCTCGCTTGACACTTTCTACAGCTCACTCTCTTCTATCAGTGCCTCTCTTTCTGCAGCACTCTTATATCATTCTGTACCTCTCTTGCCTCTGTCTGCACCTCCCTTGCCTATCTGTACCTCTCATGCCTTTCTACTCAACTCCTGACTCTTTCTGCACCTCTCTTGCCTCATTTTGCACTTCTTTTGCCTCTTTCTGCACCTCTCTTGGCTATTTCTGCACTTCTATTGCCTCTTTCTGCACATCTCTTGCCTCTTTCTAGACCTCACTCTTTTCTTTCTGCACCTCTCTTCCTTCTTTCTACACCCCTCTTGCTTCTTTCTGCGCTTCTCTTGCTTCTTTCGGTGCCTTTCTTCCTTTTTCTGCATTTCTCTTGCTATTGCCTCTTTCCGCACCTTTCAACTTCTTTCTGCACTTCTCTTGCCTCATTCTGCACCTCTCTTGCCTCTTTCTGCACCTCTCTTGCTATTTTCTGCAGCTCACTCTTCTTTCTGTACCTCTCTTGCCTTTCTGTACCTCTCCTGCCTCTTTCTGCATCTCTCTTGCCTCTTTCTGCCGCTCACTCTCTTCTTTCTGCACCTCTCTTCCCTCTTACTGCAGCTCACTCTCTTTTGTCAGCACCTCTCTTGCCTCTTTCTGTACCTCTCTTGCATCTTTCTATACCTCTCTTGCCTCTTTCTGCACCTCTCTTCTTTCGGCACCTCTATTGCCTCTTACTGTACCTCTCTTGCCTTTTTCTGCACCGCTCTTGCCTCTTTCTGTACCTCCCTTGCCTCTTTCTGCAACGCTCTTGCCTCTTTCTGCACCTCTCTTGCTTCTTTCTGCATGTCTATTGCCTCTTTCTACACCTCGCTTGCCACTTTCTGCAGCTCACTCTCTTATATCAGCAACTCTCTAGCCTCTTTTGAAAATATCTACTTTCTGCACCTCTTTCTGCACCTCTCTTGCTGCACCTCTCTTGTACCTTTCTGCACCTCTCTTGCATCTTTCTGTAGCTCACTCTCTTCTTTCTGCATCTCTCTAGCCTCTTTCTAAAAATATCTTCTTTCTGCACCTCTTGCCTCTTTCTGCACCTCTCTTGCCTCTTTCTGCTCTCCTCTTGCCTATTTATGCACTTCACTTGCCTCTTTCTGCAGCTTTGTTTCTTCTTTCTGCACCTCTCTTGCCTCTTGCTGCACCTGTCTTGCACCTTTCTGCATCTCTCTTGCCCCTTTCTACAGCTCACTCTTCTTTCTGCACCTCTCTTGCCTCTTTATGCACCTCTCTTGCCTCTTTCTGCACTTCGCTTGACACTTTCTACAGCTCACTCTCTTGCCTCTTTCTGTACTTCGCTTGACACTTTCTCCAGCTCACTCTCTTGCCTCTTTCTGTACCTCTCCTGCCTCTTTCTGTACCTCTCTTGCCTTTAGCTACACCTCTCATCTTTCTATGCAACTCTTGCCTCTTTCTGCACCTTTCTTCCTCTTTCTGCACTTCTCTTGCCTCTTTCTCCACCATTCTTGCCTCTTTCTGCACCTCAGTCTCTTCTTTCTGCACCTCTCTTGCTTCTTTCTGTGCTTCTATTGCTTCTTTCTGCACCTATCTCCCTCTTTCTGCACCTCTGTTGCCTCTTTATGCACCTCTTGCCTCTGTCGCACATTTCTTGCCTCTTTTGACACCACACTTTCCTCTTTTGACACCTCTCTTGCATCTTTCTGCACCTCTCTTGCCTCTTTCTGCACCACTCTTCTTTTTGCATCTCTCTAGCTTCTTTCTGAAAATATCTTCTTTCTGCACCTCTTGCCTCTTTCTGCACCTCTCTTGCCTCCTTCTGCACTCCTCTTGCCTGTTTCAGCACCTCTCTTGCCTCTTGCTGCACCTCTCTTGTACCTTTCTGCACCTCTCTTGCATCTTTCTGCTGCTCACTCTCTTCTTTCTGTATCTCTCTAGCCTCTTTCTGAAAATATCTTCTTTCTACACCTCTTGCCTCTTTCTGGACCTCTCTTGCCTCCTTCTGCTCTCCTCTTGCCTGTTCATGCACTTCACTTGCCTCTTTCTGCACCTTTGTTTCTTCTTTCTGCACCTCTCTTGCCTCTTGCTGGACCTCTCTTGCACCTCTCTGCATCTCTCTTGCCTCTTTCTGCAGCTCACTCTTCTTTCTGCACCTCTCTTGCCTCTTTATCCACCTCTCTTGCCTCTTTCTGCACTTCGCTTGACACTTTCTACAGCTCACTCTCTTCTATCAGTGCCTCTCTTGCTTCTTTCTGCAACACTCTTGCATCTTTCTGCACCTCTCTAGACTCTTTCTGTACCTCTCTTGCCTCTGTCTGCACCTCCCTTGCGTGTCTGTACC
Organism: Triturus cristatus; assembly: GCF_964204655.1. Lineage (NCBI taxonomy): Eukaryota > Metazoa > Chordata > Amphibia > Caudata > Salamandridae > Triturus > Triturus cristatus. The sequence goes on along the minus strand of NC_140579.1, from coordinate 821,559,925 downwards.
TCTGTTGACTTTCTACTCAACTCCTGCCTCTTTCTGCTCCTCTCTTGCCTCATTCTGCACTTCTTTTGCCTCTTTCTGCACCTCTCTTGCCTATTTCTGCACTTCTTTTGCCTCTTTCTTCACCTCTCTTGCCTCTTTCTAAACCTCATTCTTTTCTTTCTGCACCTTTCTTCCTTCTCTCGACACCTCTCTTGCTTCTTTCTGCGCTTCTCTTGCTTCTTTCGGTGCCTTTCTTCCTTTTTTCTGCATTTCTCTTGCTATTGCCGCTTTCTGCACCTTTCAACCTCTTTCTGCACTTCTCTTGCCTCATTCTGCACCTCTCTTGCCTCTTTTGGCACCTCACTCTTCTTTATATACCTCGTAGGCCTGGGCCAAAATTCCGTTCCGTTTGCGGAAATTGCGATATTTTGGCATTTTCGCGTTCCGCGGAAAGTGCGAAAATGTCAAAATTTCCGCATTCCGCAGCTTAGCGATAATTTGTTTCTTGCTCGCGCTGTAAAATAATACATTCTCGTGCGCGCGCGATCGCCTTACCTGAATCCCTGCGTTCTCCGACAAGTTTTCTTGACCCGGTCGCGTTCTCCACGAGATGTTGGATTTTGGTAGCCATTTTGCGCTGTCTCGTGAGAGTTCGCGGGCGCATTAACGTCATTTGTCACGTGATCACGTCATTTGTCGCGCGATCACGTCTTTCTTCTCGCGATCATGCACCGCGCGAGTATGAGAAGATTGAGATCTCGAACATGTAATTCTACATCGCGAGCCAGATGATGAGGATGCGGGCACGTGTAATCGAACGCGAACAGGAGAAAGAGACCGCGAACACGTCATAACCAACGCGACACGGACAAAGAAGAGAACGCGATAATGTCGTTTTCATCACGCCGGCGGAAGTAATGTGAAGCTCGAGAACTTAACAACGTAAAATTTTTAATTTGGAGAGGAATATCGGCTCTAGCAGCATGAAACCATCTGCAAATGCTGATTTTGGATGAAAAGAACTCCTTACATTGACATTTGGCTTTCCTTTTTTGTGCAAGGAGTCATTTTTTTAAAAGGTGGAGAGAGGGAGGAAGTGACACAGAATCTCCAACTTCCTGTTCCTGTCCAGCAGGCTCCTCCCAGTGCTTTGTCCATCTCCTGCTCATTCTGCCTTTGGATTTGGAGCTGGAAAGATCACTCTTTTTGTCTGCTGCATCATTGCAATTGGATTTCAGGATTTTTGGAATAGGATATTTTACAAGTAAGTGGTTGTTGTGTTTGATTGTGGGCATTGCAGTTGTTGTAACTACAATTTATTTTTGATAATTAATTAATTATCATCATTCCTTTTTTTATTTTTTTTTATTTTGTGGATTGTAGTAGTAGGCCCGAGCTAGCCATGGGCATGGCCTCATGGGTGTATGTGTGCATGATGAAGCAACTGTTCCTTTTGTTTTTTGAATGTATTTCATTTTCAAGCACATTTAGGGCATGGATGGCATTGGATTGAGTTGGGGAAGTGTGTTTTTTGGGGTGGCCTTTGTGATGTTGTTGGGCCTGGCCATGTGGCTGGTGGCCATTTTGAGGCCTAGGCCTGCAAGCTTGCCTGGCCTTGTCTCCCAACAGGCCTGCTTTCATCCACTAGGACCAGAGCAGGTAGCCACAGCTTTATTAATCTACTGTTTTCTGTGTGCTCTGTTGAATTTCGACTTCATTTAGGGCTTGGATGGCATTGGATTGAGTTGGGGAAGTGTGCTTTTTGGGGGTGGCCTTGCTGATGTTGTTGGGCCTGGCCATGTGGCTGGTGGCCATTTTGAGGCCTAGGCCTGCAAGCTTGCCTGGCCTTGTCTGCCAACAGGCCTACTTTCATCCACTAGGACCAGAGCAGGTAGCCACAGCTTTATTAATCTACTGTTTTCTGTGTGCTCTGTTGAATTTCGACTTCATTTAGGGCTTGGATGGCATTGGATTGAGTTGGGGAAGTGTGCTTTTTGGGGGTGGCCTTGCTGATGTTGTTGGGCCTGGCCATGTGGCTGGTGGCCATTTTGAGGCCTAGGCCTGCAAGCTTGCCTGGCTTTGTCTGCCAACAGGCCTGCTTTCATCCACTAGGACCAGAGCAGGTAGCCACAGCTTTATTAATCTACTGTTTTCTGTGTGCTCTATTGAATTTCGACTTCATTTAGGGATTGGATGGCATTGGATTGAGTTGGGGAAGTGTGCTTTTTGGGGTGGCCTTTTGATGTTGTTGGGCCTGGCCATGTGGCTGGTGGCCATTTTGAGGCCTAGACCTGCAAGCTTGCCTGGCCTTGTCTGCCAACAGGCCTGCTTTTTCATCCACTAGGACCAGAGCAGGTAGCCACAGCTTTATTAATCTACTGTTTTCTGTGTGCTCTGTTGAATTTCGACTTCATTTAGGGCTTGGATGGCATTGGATTGAGTTGGGGAAGTGTGCTTTTTGGGGGTGGCCTTGCTGATGTTGTTGGGCCTGGCCATGTGGCTGGTGGCCATTTTGAAGCATAGGCCTGCAAGCTTGCCTGTCCTTGTCTGCCAACAGGCCTGCTTTTTCATCCAAGTCAAGTCAAAGATAGCTTTATTCGATTTCATTAAAAACCATAAAAGCACAAAAGAAACAACAATCACATGTTAAAAAGAATGTACAAGTAAATCCAATTAATTACATCTTAAAAAACAGACTTATAAAATCAAGGGGTACTAGGAAATAGAAGATCTGCATCTGATTACATATTTCAGAAATTTAGATACAGCCTTAACAGTCATTTCATCTTCAAGCATAAGCAATTTTACAAAGGCTGGTCTACACTGCCTTAGACCCCAAATTTTCAATAAAGGTATCAAATGTCTCTTTCTGCCCCACGCATAGAATTTGCAGAACAAAAGACTATGAATAGATGATTGCTCAGAAATATCATCGCATGGACATTTGATTAAATGGGGAGACCAGTTATTTGTTTCAGGGAATGTGATTAACCTATAATAACAATCAGTTCTCAAACGGGCCAGTAACATTCTATCATAACAGGTATATTCAGGTGATAGATAAAACTGTAGACCAAAGCCCTGAAGGAGTAACTGATGGTGTGAAACAGATTTTTTCATGCTCTCTTTAGTCCACCGACTGTTTTCTAGGAAAGCAAGACATCGATCTTTAAAATCCTTTCTTGAAAACGTGGATAATAAACTTGGATTATTAAAGTGATGTGGTAGGCCCATATTTGTTAGAAAAGCCTTAATGTATGCTAACCATGGGATGTTTTTACTTCTTTCGAGGTTAATACAATCAGATAGGACAGTTCTATTTAGAGTAGTAGCTAATGAGGTCCAGATCTTATACCACAGTAACAAGGGGCTAATTCTGATCAAATCAGAAATATAAGTTATGTTCAATTCATTATGGCACACATACGTGGAAATAGACCTGGGGACTGCTAGCAAATACCGGAGGAAAATGTTTTCCCTTACTTGAATTACCCGGCAGTCTGCGATACCCCAAAGGCCGGCCCCGTATGTAGCGATTGAAACACATTTAGCTTTGTAGATGTCCATTAAGATACGGGCCGGTCTACCTCCTAATTTGTTTGCGAACTGTTTCAAGGCTCCAAGTGAGCGTGCGAAAGCTAGATTTCTAGCGTTGACTGCTGGTATCCAAGAACCCCTGTAGTTAAATAAAATCCCTAAATAAGAAAATGAATCTATTAGTTCTATCTTAGACTGGTTTAAAAAGGTATTACATGGAACTTTGGACGCTGATGAACAACTCATGGTAAAAGTTTTTCCAGTATTAATTTTTAGGCCCCTGGATGACATGAAAGTTGAAAAGCTAGTTAACGCTTTTTGGAGCCCTAATTGAGTTCTGGCCATGATAACTGCATCATCAGCGTATAATAAAATAGGAACGGCCTCGCCGTTTATCTGGGGATAATCTACTTTCATCTTCAATAAAAACTCAGCCACACCGTTTATATATAAGTTAAAAAGAAAGGGAGCCAGGATGCAACCCTGGCGTACACCTTTCATGATAGGAAATTTGTTAGTGCATTCACCATTTTTACCAAAACGGACCTTAGCTCCTGCTCCACGATATAACTCTTTGATAAAATTCAGAATGTTCATATCAATGCCTAATGAGATTAAAGTGTCCCACAAAAGTTCATGGCTTAAACAGTCAAAGGCTGAAGTTAAGTCGACAAAGGTCATAAAAAGGTTGCCCTTCTTAGCTATCGTATATTTTGCAGTTATAATAGCTAGATTAAGTCCTTGTTCGACTGTACCTAGTCCTTCTTTAAAACCATATTGAAATTTAGAAAGGATGTCACTGTCTTTGGCCCATACCTGTAATCTATTTAGGATAAGTCTTCCGGCTACTTTCATCAACGAATCCAGCAGCGAGATAGGCCTATAACATTTTGGATCATTGCGGTCACCTTTTTTAAAAATGGGGACTATTATTGCTTCCTGCCAAGTCAAGGGGAAACCCTTTTTATTATAGCTGTTTAATAAGTTGGTCAGGAGCGGGGCCCAAAAAGAGATGTTTTCCTTGAATAGATCTATGGGAATCCCGTCCGGGCCCGGAGCTTTGTTATTTGAACTTTCAGTTAGGGCTAACTCCATTTCTGTTACAGAAAACGAAATATCCAGAGGGAAACCCGTAGTTAAGGTGGACAGGCTATTTTTCAATGTACTTTGTGTAGGAGTTAATAGACTACACAGGTTATCCTTCTTATACAGTTCAGTGTAGTGATCAACCCAGGCAGATTGTTCAATTGCCAGGTCTATCACATCAGTTTTTCTGTCTATAAAAAAAGGAGCATTAACTGCTTTCCAGAATGCAGTATTGTCTCTCAGACAGGACGCCTTTATTAGGGCAGTCCAGGCATTCTCCTTAATCTCTTGTTTTTGCTTTCGTATGGAAAGTTTATAAACTAATCTGGCTGCTCTAATATCTAAGTAGTTCTTAGGCGTGGTTTTTAAGCACTGTTTTAGATTTGCATGGGCTTTGCTGCATTCAGAGTTAAACCAGCCCTCGAGCTTTTTTCCTCGTCCTTCACTGGGCGTTCCAGTCAAATTGTTAGATATTTGCAGCGCAATCGAATGGAAAGCTTTAATGACCAAGTTGGGATCTGGAGAATCTGCCAAACAGATCATGATGTTAGAATATTGGTTGGAAATTAGGCTATGCAAGAAGTTGACTGAATCAACCATTTTCCATTTAATTGCATAACCATTTTTTCTCGCCATTTGAATAGAATGACCATAGAGATTTTCCACTGTGTTTGGTAGTTTTCCATTCCTCAGTCCAATATCAAAGATTAAACTGATGGGAAAATGATCACTCATAGCAACATCCTCTGTATTAAACATGAGGATATTGTGACGATAGCTGTTAGTGATTAGTATGAAGTCTATCGTGGAGTGTTGTCCATGCCCAAAGAAGGTGGGTTGAAAACTGATTTGTGGGTTACAAAGCTCGTTTGCATAACCCAAATTCCAATCATGAATTAAAACATTTAGTGAGTTACCTAACGCTGAGTGCTCGAAATGGGTGCAACTTTCGCCCAAAGGATTTAACAGACCGCATATATCCTTACTGCTATGTGGGCATAAGTGGCAGTTAAAATCGCCGGAAAAAATAATACACGTATCTTTATGGCCTCTGTCTGTACCACAATAGATCAAATTATTTATATCCTCGAGTGCATGCTTGTGGTCTCCCTTGGGAATATTGTTATATAAATTCACCAAGATAATTTGTCGATTGCCTCCAATGACGAGGGAAAAAATCTGGTAAAAAACGTGACCGCCATTTGTCAAGAGCTTTATTGTCATGGTTACCATATTAGAGATATACGTACAGAGTCCTCCCGAGGGTCTGCCCCTTCTGGACTGTACAGCAGGGGTAGTAAATGTGCGGTACCCATCAAGATGGATCTCTTTAGTTTCCCATGACTCTTGCAAGCAGATAATATCATACTTGTCGATAAAGTCTCTAAAGCTAGGATCCGTTATTTTATTTGATAGGCCCGCGATGTTCCAGGTTAACAAAGCTAGTTTGCTACACTGGGGGACTATTATCGGATCCATGACCAATAGATTCTCGTGGGCATCTGTTAAGTCAGACTGTAGGAGATTAACTCCTGTAGTCTTTCCTTGGCTTAATCGCGGATATTGAGTGGGCATAGAGTTTTCGGGAATGGTATATGTAGGTCCTACGAGCTCACTACGGGGTACATCTTCTGTAGTTGATCCAAGGAAAGTATAACTCACTGCTGTTTCAGGGGCTAATCTCTCAATTAAAGGCCCTATGGTGTCAGTTAATGGACTAATTCCTCTTTTAATTTCCTCACTAGAAGCTCCACTAAGGGCGCCCTCGGGGGTAGTGGATAAGAGGCGTCAATCGACCGATTCCAGGCAGCTAAACCGGTTATCGGTCCGTATTCCTCTCCAATTGTCCAGTGGGCACGTGTCTCTGGTTGTTTGCCGACCCCGCACCCACCTGTCGGCTGCTCTGTCTTGAGTACCTGCCACACCCCTGCTCTTATCAAAGTCTAGTTCAAAGGGATTCCTGGGAGGATAAAAGAAGGACAGCCGCATTGTTGCAATATCTTCATTGTTAAACTGATTTGGCCATGAGCAAATATAGTCAGCTGTATCCTGGTCATCGAAATTTACCAATATACAATCACCCTTCAGCGTTTATTTACCTTGCCCTATCCATGGTACTCTGCGTACCATAAGGATCTTACTCGACCTATTGGGAGGCAGGGGCCGTCTTGAATTGAGCCAATGTTGAACCTTGTTCTTCAAAGATCCTACAGACTCCTCTACGTCTTCCCTCAGTTCTGGCACCCCAGTCAGAATCACCAAATATGGGGTTACTTCCGGAGGCAAATCGATTGATGGTCTCTGTAGTAATACTTTTCCATCAGGATTTGACTTAGGTAACGGGGCGGGATTTCTGGGTGGAGTAGCCTTCTGCCTGCTAATTTGAGAAGGTTTGCTAGCATTACTAAGTAGATTATTCTCAAGAGCAGGAGGATCAATAACTAAATTAGGATCTATTAAAGGTGTGCTTTTGATAGATTGTGAGACCCTCGTTGAATTATTATTAATGGTTTGCTTCCTTATTCCATCGTTATTTACTCCAGATTTATTCAGTGGTTTAATGAAAGCAATCAATTCGGTTAATTGTTTTTCAACGCCTTTTAATCTGGCCTCTAGAGGGGAAAGGTGTAATTTGAGTAATTTGCTCATTTGCTCAAGTATTTTAGTATCCACCTTTACTGCCATGCTAGTTGAATTTAAACTGGGGGAAACAGTAATGCAATCTGTGTCCATTGTAATGTTATGCGAGTCTAAGCAAGGGTTGCTATGCGTAGACTGTTTATGGTTTTGTCCCTCCTCTTGATCACTTAATACTGGGACATCGGTCTCCCTATCTATGGGTTTTGGCAATTTCTGAGGCTTTCTAGGTTTCTTAGCGTGTCTCGATTTTCTTTTTTTGACAAGTTTTAGGGATTTAGGTATTGTTCCCTCCCTGCTCCTCCTCCGCTGTGTATCAGTTGATTTAACTAACAAGGAATCATGTGGGTGAGTCGAGGACCTGTCTGGTTCTAAGACCGAAAGGAATTCAGAAGCCGATACTGATAGGTCGACCATATTAGGGAGACTCTGTCGAGGCGGTAGGGTATCTGTAGAAACCACGCCAGTTGTTGGTTTATTTGGAGTTTTAACTGAAGCAAAACGGCCCATCGAAGATCGTTTTGCCCGTGCCAACTCCTGAGAGACTCTACGCTCCATGAGTGCGATCCCTTGGTCAATCACAGAGTTTGCTCTAACAATGAAGTTGTCCAAGGGACCAGTAATACTAATCGACTCCGTAGCTGTTTTGTTCCTGCTCCCTTTTGCTCTTGTGGTTGCCATAGTTTCAGTAAGTAACAAAAGCGCTGAAATGGCCTAAGACAAACAAAAGATAATAAAGATATTTAAACTATCAAATAGCAAGTCTTAGGGAGGTAGCCCGGTCCGGTCTTGATCGGTCTTTAACGGGCTTAAACGGGCCCGCCCTTGGCCCGGGCTTCGCCCGCGCGCGTCCCGCGAGGCGGAGGGCGGCGTCAGTTTTGTAGCGCCTTCGGGCGCGAAAATGCGGCGCTTCCGGGGTGCCAAGGCTCATGGGAGATGTAGTTTCCAATGCTTCTCCCCCCACACGGCGGTCGCGTTTGTCCGGCGACGGCAGGAGGGAGATTCAAGCGCCAACAGGGAAGGCTGCCCCAAGGATCAGGAGGCACAGCTTTTTCATCCACTAGGCTCAGAGCAGGTAGCCACAGCTTTATTGATCAAGTGTTTTCTATGTGATCTGTTGAATTTAGACATCATTTAGGGCATGGATGGCATTGGATTGAGTTGGGGAAGTGTGTTTTTTGGGGTGGCCTTTGTGATGTTGGGCCTGACCATGTGGCTGGTGGCCATTTTGAGGCCTAGGCCTGCAAGCTTGCCTGGCCTTGTCTGCCAACAGGCCTGCTTTCATCCACTAGGACCAGAGCAGGTAGCCACAGCTTTATTAATCTACTGTTTTCTGTGTGCTCTGTCGAATTTCGACTTCATTTAGGGCTTGGATGGCATTGGATTGAGTTGGGGAAGTGTGCTTTTTGGGGGTGGCCTTGCTGATGTTGTTGGGCCTGGCCATTTTGAGGCCTAGGCCTGCAAGCTTGCCTGGCCTTGTCTGCCAACAGGCCTGCTTTTTCATCCACTAGGATCAGAGCAGGTAGCCACAGCTTTATTGATCAAGTGTTTTCTATGCGATCTGTTGAATTTAGACTTCATTTAGGGCATAGATGGCATTGGATTGAGTTGGGGAAGTGTGCTTTTTGGGGGGTGGCCTTGCTGATGTTGGTTTTCTTAAAGACAATCCATGCTTTTTTTATGTGTCTGGTCACTGGTGTGTTGGTGTGCAATGCATGCACCCTGCAGAGCTTTTTGGGGCCTGTGAATGTTCCTACATTTTGTTGCATTAAAAAGTCAGAGCAGTGTGCTTTAGCAGGCATCCTTTACCTGGCTTTTATAGGCCTTTTGTCAGCTCCTGGTGTTTCCCAGGCCCCCGGCTTCTTTGTGATTTGTGTGTGTCCATGTGGGTGTTAGCCTTTTTGGGTGTTTGGACTGTGAGTATTAGTGTCCTGCTTTTGACATAGGCCTGCATAGTTTTCCTATTGGCTCTTTGGCTTACTGCTTCCATCCATCCACCCCCTTTGCCAGCAGCAGCTCCCTGGATGCTGAGATGCTCAAATAATGCAATGGTCCACCCCACTTCCATTAGATTTTTATTTTGTTGTTTATTATTAACTTTCCTATCCTTCCTGAGATTGTAGTGTGTGGCTGTACACAGTACTAGTAGTATAACATAGCTCTAGTTAAAAAAAATAGTCATAAATGGCTAGACTATCTTTTGTTTGCACTAGTACAGTACTAAGTAACTGAACCACAACAACACATGCAACATTTCACTGATGTTCTTCTCCTGTCTTCTTTGCTTTTAGGTGCACAAAAGACAGAGTAGGAGGTGTCATCGGCATCACCTGGCTACCCGTTGTACTGCCAGCCAGACAGAAGTCCTGCTGCGCATCACGCCCACGTGTGACCAGAACTTGTTGTGCATCTGCCTCCTGCCTGATATCTGAAGAAGATGGCCCCAAAGAAAGGTACCAGGTCCAGTACCAAGAAAGTTGCCGGTGAGAAGAAGGAACAGAAAAAGGAAGTGCCATTAACCACGACTGGTGGTGTGCCGGCCAATGTTTTTTTTGGCACCAAAGCATTGTCCGGGAACCAAGCTGGGAGCAGCAGAGCGGTCCAAACCCACCAACCTAGGCCCAAGGGCTTTAGTGTCGCAGAGGTAGCCAGTCTACTAATGAGCAGCGATGTTCAAGAAATGTCATTACCGCAAAGTAGTACACAATCAAGTTCAACGCAGGTGCAAACTCAGCAGATCAGTGTCAAGCCGCCGCAACCAGAACAGCAGCAGCCGCCGCAACCAGAACAGCAGCAGCCGCCGCAACCAGAACAGCAGCAGCCGCCGCAACAGCCCACCATAGTAGTTGTTGCTCCTGACGTAGGGGCATTTCAGGAAATCGAGCTTCCTGCAGACAAAGTGGAGCAAAGTCAAACCACTGTTTCAGAAGGTCAATTGTCTTCCAGACCACCAGCAAGGAAAAGGAGGCTTAGTCCATCATCTTCTTCTTCAAGCCCCGCTTCTGATGATCGTGATGACACTTGGGTCCCACCAGCTCGGTCTGAGAGTGATGTACGCCACAAGACATTGCTTCTGAAAAGGAAGGTCTCAGAAAAACTTAGAGTTATGGGGGTAGATGTAGAAGAGGGGGGTGATGATGTTGATGAAGACGAGCCAGTCATCATGCACATTACTCCCGCCCCAAAGGGATTGGAGACCGACATTCTCACCCTATCCAGAAAGGCTGCTACTAAGCGGGATGTAGCATGGATCTCACCAACACAGGTTACACCACCACTACCTCCAGCTGCCATATTTTCCAAGGCCCGGCAGGGACCTACATCCAGCTCAACCATCTCAGTAGATAGTGGTAGTAAAAGTCACAGTGTAGGTGGACAGGGTCACATATTTTCAAGCACCCCCTCAAGTTCATCTGGTGTTGAAAGTGGCACATCCAGCAGTGCCAGAAAGTTCTCCTCCCCAGTTTGGGACTTCTTTGCTGTTAGCGCCAAGGAGGAGAACGTTGCTATATGCTCAATTTGTCGCCAAGGTGTTCGGCGTGGTAAGCTTGGTACAAACTATGGTACCGGAGGACAAGCAAGTCATCTCAGAATACACCACAATATCGTGTGGGAGGCTCACCTACTTAAGTTAAAAGAAAGTAGAAAAACTCAACCCATTGAAGTTGGTCAAGGTGAATCAGGGAGCGATATTATTGTGGTGGAAGGTGAAGAACAGGGAGGCATTTCTAGCCCTGTCCCCAGTTCTGCAGTGGTAACGCCCACATCCTCCTCAGTAACATCAGAGTGGCACCGCAGTGAGAGCCATACTCAGAGTCAGGCTGAGACACCAAGGCGACCGGCGACTACCTCAATGAGACAATCTGTGTTGTTGAGCCTTAGTGGGTTAATGAAAACAGCACCACTAAGGAAAGTAAGCCAGCCTACCATTGAGAGCATGTTTAGGTTGGAGGGGCAGTTCCAACGCAACCATCCAACGGCACGATTGTACAATGCGAAGCTGGCTAAAATGTTAGCGCTGGACCTTCTTCCTTTTTCATTTGTGGAAGGGGTGGGTTTCCTTGAATTTGTGTCTGTCATCTGCCCTAAATGGAAGGTTCCCAGCCGGTCTTATTTTGCACGAATTGCTGTTCCGGCACTACATCATGATGTGCTGGAATTGGTTGGTCAAGGTTTGCAGCAGAGTGCTGTGCACAATATCCACCTGACAACAGACATGTGGAGCAGTTGCCAAGCCACAGATTACATGTGCATCACTGCACACTGGATCTCTTTTGTGGGGGTTAGAGATCAACTATCTGCACGAGGTGTTGTTGACACAGCTGCGATTTTTGAAGGTACTCGGAAACATGCAACTGTAGCCATGTTCGCCATGGAGAAATCTCATACGGCTGAAAACATTTTAGAAGAGTTTCGCACCAAGGTTTTGGAATGGCTGCGGCCCAGAGGGCTTCGTATTGGTTTTGTTGCCACAGACAATGGCAGTAATGTACTTAAGGCCATGGAACTTGGTTCCTATTTCAGGGTTCCGTGTTTGGCGCACTGCATAAACATTATAGTGCAAAACTTTCTGAAAAAAGAACCCACAGTCAGCAATTTACTGGCCATCTGCCGAAGAATATGCATCCATTTCAGCCATTCTTTTAAAGCTCGGAAGCAGCTGAGGATCATCCAACGTGAATTTAGGATGCCAGTCAAGGCACTCATCCAGGAGGTGGCAACACGTTGGAACTCAACGTATTACATGCTTGATCGTCTGTACGAACAGCACAGGTCACTCCATGAATATGTCTGGCACAGAAGCAGTGATGCTAGTGTTAAAGGCATGACCCTTCAGAGGGAGCAATGGACCCTAATTAAATGCCTGACTGAGATGCTGTCTCCTTTTGAGGTCTTCACACGTGAAGTCAGCAAGGAGGACTGTACAATGGGACAAGCTATCCCATTGTTGCAAATGCTAGAGCATGAGCTGAATAATGTGTCTGAATCCTACAAAGGTGTAGAGGACAGAAGGCAAGCCCATGACTTGGTGGAGAGCTTATCCAGGCGCTTAACTGAAAATGTAAGGATACAAAATAAAATGTTGTCACAAAAACATTACATTTGTGCCACAATTCTGGATCCACGTTCAAAATTAGGACTAGTGAAGACATTCCTTGCTTTTTCCGACAATGATGTTGCCCGCTACAAAAGTTGTATAGCTGAAGCAGCCATTAAGTTTGAAAAGGAAGGGCTGCTAATTAAAAGCCCGCGACATCAACCCACAACAAGTACTGATACTGAAGCAGGCCATGCAGAATCAAGTGCAACTTCGTCGGCTGAGGGCAGTGCGGTTGGCTCACAATCACAACACTCACCATCACCATCGACTACAGAAACAATAACTGGATCATTAGGCCGAGTACAATCATTATCAGATTGGTATGTAAAGATGGGCTATTGTAAGCACAGTGCTGATGCACAGAAAAAACAGCACAAAAGCTTACCAGCAGCAACCCTGAACATTGAGCGGATGGTCCAGGCCTATCTGGACGACCCAACAGAGGTGTACGTTGATCAAAACCCAGTGCAGTATTGGTATAGGAAAAGGTCTGAATGGCCACAGCAGGCTGGCGATAAGCTATCTGGCTTGCCCTGTCGCAAGTGTCTCTTCCGAATGTGTTTTCAGTGCTGCTGGTTCCATTGTAACCTTGAGAAGGACCAGTCTATCTCCCAAAAACGTGGAGAGGTTAACAATGATCAAAATGAATCAGCACTTCATACCACCGAATTACACAATGCATGAATCAACAGAGGAAGATGAGGACAGCGGCTCAGGTGACGGAAGTATTGTGTCAGATGATTACCTACTACTGTAAGAACCCCCAGAGTTTGAGGACGAGCTATACTTCCCTGACAATTAGGCTCGCACTTACTGTCTTCCTCCCTTTTTTCCCCCTTTATTATGTGTCTGTCGTTCCGGTTATAAACTTGTGAATCGCAACAAATCCATTATCACCGGCGTCTTCTACTCTTCTAATTTAAGATACAAGTTTCAGGTGTCTGCCATTTGACACTACAGTCCTCAGAATCCAGCTCCTCCGCTCGATCATACTGAATCTCCTGCTCAATTCCATTTCCCTCATGAATGATGATTGGATGATGGTAACAACAAATTCAAACTTTCCTCGTCCTTCCAAAACAAGTGGACCATGATGAATCAGATGACTACTATAGCTATCCTCCTTTCAGAGCCGAGAGAGACTGGCCATTAACTGAAAATAAGATGCAACAGGTAATGATTGATGCCATGCATTGGCCGCAGAATCGCAGACTGAATGATGTAGATTTTGTTGTGTGTGTTGCGCATGAATTGATGTAATTGTGCACTGCCACTAATCAACTTTCTACAGAACACACTAATTTTCCCCTTCTTGCAAACAAGAAATGTGTACTTCTCCTGCATCTTGGTGATACATTGCTTTTAATTCAATACAGGAAGGGGACTCACTCAATCTGCGCAATGCAAATGACTGACTTAACAGCACCGTCCATCATGATGATGGCGAAAGAGACGGCCTGCAGCGTTAACAAGATGAGATGGAACAGGTAATGATTGATGCCATGCATTGGCCGCAGAATCGCAGACTGAATGATGTAATTTTTGTTGTGTGTGTTGCGCATGAATTGATGTAATTGTGCACTGCCACTAATCAACTTTCTACAGAACACACTAATTTTCCCCTTCTTGCAAACAAGAAATGTGTACTTCTCCTGCATCTTGGTAATAAATTGCTTTCAGTTCAATACAGGAAGGGGACTCACTCAATCTGCGCAATGCAAATGACTGTGACTTAACAGCACCGTCCATCATGATGATGGCGAAAGAGACGGCCTGCAGCGTTAACAAGATGAGATGGAACAGGTAATGATTGATGCCATGCATTGGCCGCAGAATCGCAGACTGAATGATGTAGATTTTGTTGTGTGTGTTGCGCATGAATTGATGTAATTGTGCACTGCCACTAATCAACTTTCTACAGAACACACTAATTTTCCCCTTCTTGCAAACAAGAAATGTGTACTTCTCCTGCATCTTGGTGATACATTGCTTTTAATTCAATACAGGAAGGGGACTCACTCAATCTGCGCAATGCAAATGACTGTGACTTAACAGCACCGTCCATCATGATGATGGCGAAAGAGATGGCCCGTTAACTTAAGATGAGAAGGAACAGGTAATGATGACAATTAATGGCATGCATTGGACACCTGACTCTGAGCTATTGGTCTTTGTGTTTGCGTTGTTTGTTTGTTGTGCACAAAGTGATGTCAAAGTGTACTAGTAGTAATCTATCTTTTTGTACACAATAAAGAATGACTCAAGTCAGTAATATTTATATTTCTACTCTTGTTGTGTCATAAAAATTATACTTATACTGCAGGCCGATCTTCAGTCAGTAAAAGTATCAGAGATGATGATGAAGTCAGGAGGAGGATGTTTCAGGAGTGGCATAAAACGGAAAAGCCTAAAGCTAAACACGTCAACAACAACCACAGCAGACCCAAATGTCTGTGTAGAAGTTGAATAGAGTGTAGTACTAACTTAAACTGTAAAATGCTATGTTTGGAATGGATAATGTGCTTTGCGTTTGTCCAACTCTTTGAGAGAAAAAAAAGGACTAGTCTAAAGTGTTAACGTAGGATGTGCTAATGCTAAGCACTGTGGGCCTGATCTCTCCTGTTACTGTTGAAGGTCAATGCTGGAAACAGACTAGAGTAGAGATGATGCATATGCATACATGCCACCTCGGAAAGTGTTCTTGTTGCACTACACCATCACTTGTGCATTTGTATTCACTTTCTTTTTCAATATCTCCTTTGGTTTTCAATCTAAAATTACAGGCCGGGCCTTGGCCAAAACTTTGTAAAACATTACAATGCATATTAATTACCTTACCAATCAATCACCTTTTTTTTCCAGCCGGGCAGTGGCGAGTGGCGAGGCGACACACCCAAGATTGATGGACAAGAGGAGCAAGAGGAATGCCGAGATGCAAAAATCCAGTCCACATTTTTGACCAGGATAAGACAGTAACAGTATCCACTTTTAACTTCTTTTAAATAATTTGATTAATATCTTGTATACAATCTTCACAACAGTGTGTTCTTGGAGTAGTTATTATCAATCATCATTAGGTTTGCTCTGTGTTTACGATTCTTCACTACCAATATTTAAGATTTCTATTTGCTATCTGTTAAAGTATTAAGGCCGGAACAGAACAAGAAATAGAAGTGTATGTAATCCGGGTCTCTCATCATCATGCATGCATTGCCTTTTTCTCCCTTAACATATGGATATGGTAGTCTTCAATGATTGTCGTTTGTTTGTCTATGTATGCATACTGTTTTTCTATGTCAAACCTTTCCCAAAATCCCCCTTCCCATCCATTCAACAAACCCTAACCCTATTCCCCCGGGCTGTGTGACTTATTGTCGAGGTGTAACTAAATTAAATGTACACCAATACTTAATCACACACTTGCTGGGCCGGATGTGGTGAAAGCAACACTACTTCAATTTCAATGCAGAGCGATGATCTTCTTCTGCTTGCCCACCCATGAGTAGGATATTTCAGAGGTTATTTTATTTAACAAAGGAACATATACCTCAGCATGAATTGCCGGCATTGATTGGATTTGTTTGTTGTCATTCCTCATATACAGCACTAACTGTTAGACTGTAGGCATAGTCAAGTGACTCGAGTCGACACAACTATAGTTTGTAACTCTGTCTAGTAGGCTATCCTCCTAACCACCATTCAGTTTTTTTGTCAAATATTTGAGCATATAATTGTTGCTCGGTAAGTTCTGTAATGTACATCATTCAACTACTCCTCTAACAGTCTCTCAAAGGCGATTGACTGTCTCCTTTTCTTTTTTTGGAAATGCTGCCACCCTGCCAGTGTCTACTACTACTACTATACTACCACCACCACCACCACCACCCCAATCATGGCATGTATGAAAAAGGAAACCATCTTCACCATGCAGCCAGTCCTGTGCCACAGTTGGACATAAACATCAAGCACCGGTAAGAGAGAAGTTTGGGGGAGGCAGAATTAATAATGGACATGTTGTCAATGATTTCATTTTCACACACCACTCCAAAGAATGCATAGACTAGAGGACAGACTGAAAGTACTAGAAGGACCAGTCAATGAGTGAGGTGTGTCGCATCTATCTGTTTGTGTCTTATACAGTCAGCAAATTATTGAAATCAAACACAGGCTATGGGCGGCCATGCACCAGCAAGGAAACAGTGTGATGTAAAACAGTTACCCCACCTACAACACATTAACAACATTGCATGTAACATAGAAAAATATATTTAATTTACCCTAACAAAAATAAACTAAACCCACAAAAGCTGACCCACCCCCCTCCCTAACCCCAACCACTGTCCACAGTAGAAAAAAGTCTAACGCCCAAACGAGTAAAGAACAAGAACAGGAATTAAAAAAGGGGCAGTGACAGGGACTAACTGGTGGGACGGGACTGGAGGAGGACACGCATCTGGCGCATCTCGTCCTCTAAATGGGCGACGCGGCGTCTAAGGCCGCGGCAGTTGCAGCCACAGTTGGGGGGGGCACCGGAGATGGCACGGTGGCGGCGGGCAGCTGCCAGACGGTGGCGCCGTACCGCTGGAGGGCGGTGGCTGGGGCCCGGGGCACTGGAGGAGGCTTGAATTGCTGCTGCAGTCTCCTCCTCCTCCTCGGCTAGGACCACCAGCCGCCGGTATTCCTGCTGGATTGCCTCCAGCTTCCGGCGCCGTGCCTTGGAGGCCAACTCCTTCCGGTTGAGTTTCGGAGTAGCTGTGTATCAAAAAGAAAAAAACAAGACAATTGTAAAATATAGTCTTAATAAAACAGTAGGACAAGGTAATTATTTATACACATAGTGGCATGGTAGAGTAGCACTATAAAATAAAGCACAGTAGTACATAACATTTTAAATGTCGCCCGTCCTTCTTCCTTCCACCTGTCTTACACTTTTTAGTTGAACAGTGCACCAGGTGCTCTTCTCCATAAAACTTTCAAAGCGGAGTTGAATTCAGATAGATGAGGCCATTGGTTACTCAATACTCCGGCTCCTAGTCCTATACCAATTAAAGGGAATTCTAGTCTTCTAGTTCACTCTTCAAACGTCCCCAACAACTCATACTTACTTACGACATCGGATAGCGGGCGGACTTTGTCCGCCAGCCATCCGACTGCTAAAAAGGGTGGGGGTCCCGTGGGGACAATTAATTAGGATGATGCGCCCGGCACAGTGGCGGGCGCACCCTGTTTTTTTTAATTTAAATTCTGGTTGGCTTTGCTGAAAGCAATGCTAAAATGTTGTGCTGCTTTTCCAAGTACAACATGAGGGGCCCCGCACGGAGCCTGTCACGTTTTGCTTTGAAAGGCGGGGGGGTACCATAGCATAGGTAGGTACCCTCCATGGGGGCCCCCAAGCATCCTCTGCAATGTGTGCATGCCTTTCCATGGCGGACGGCAATGCCGCCATGCAAAGGCATTCCAAAATGCAGATTATATGGCTGGCGGTGTGGTGAGAGAGACACCACCGCCATATTGAACCCTTTTCCGCCTGGTCGACATGTCTGAATATTTTCTACAGGGATGGCGGGAGGTTTGCCCCTGCGGTGATGGCAGTGAATTCCAGCTGGCCCGGCGGGGGCAATACGCCCACCATCCTAATTGGGCCCTAAGTCACAACTGTACAGTATACATATACATACAGTACACCCTTGCAGTGAGTGTGCTGTCAAGTTCAACAATAGTTAAGGATTATGAATCTAACTTACCACCGCCTGCCACTGGTGCTGCCACTCCCCCTACCGCTCCCTTGCTATCTGCAACTGCCGCATCCTCGCCCTCCGCGTCGCCTTCGCTGGCCCCGGCAATGGTGGTCGGTAGTGCGCCTAGAAAACATTACACATTTATTAGGCGTCATATACACCTCCCCCCTATTGATCAGTAGCAAGGTTGAAAAATGAGTTAATACTAACATACATCACTAGTACAAATCAGGTAGTAGTAGAGTAGACACTAATAGTTATATGATCATTGTAGCCTTTGCTTGATTAGCCCTAGCCATGCACATGTGACGTTACCTTTACCTTGCAGCTTCTTAAGACACCTTTGAGCCCACATGACCTGCCTCACACTGCTACTGTCTAGTCTACGCACTGCGTACAAGCGGTCAACAAACATTAACAAGCCACTTTTTTAGGAAGAACTGGTGTACTATTGTTACTGTTAGTCCATATTGCTTATCCATAGATGCTACACTTTTTGGCACGGCTGAGAAATGCTTGCAAGTTGCAATATACTAACGCACACCATTTCTTTTTTCGCATTACAGACGCAAGATTCCCTTCTACGAACCAGAGCTTCTGAACGATGCACCAACTACCAGTACTAGGTTCTTCTGAGGTGAGGGGTCCCTTCACTCACATCTTCATTTATACATTTATATAAACTAAATTGCTATGGGATGGTGGTGCTGCCTTCCACCACTGTTCAGTTATCATGATTTAATTCCCAACTGTATAAGTGTAACAATGTATATTGTTTTAATGTTATTGATTTGCCGGTTGGTGCTGCTAAGAAAACCGTGTACAGACCTTCTCAAATTGAAATAAACATTTTAAACTTACATAGACTTGGTGGTATTTGGTGTGGACTAACTTACACGAGTGAGCAAATTAAAGTAAGGGTGTGCATGTGAATTGCTTCCACGACAGAGGTTGGGTGTGTTATGTTCTGGGTTGTCTACTTGTTGGGTATCTTGGGGGGAGGGTTCCGAGACCTAATAGGTATGACAAGACAGTACTATAGTCAAGCAGTGGAATTGTGGTGGGTGCGGAATTTCTGATTGAGGTGTGCAAGGAAGGTCCAACCTCCAGAAGAGACTCCAGCGGATCCAAAACGCCTCAGCCAGACTCATCCTCGACATCCCACGATCCAGCCACATCTCCGGACATCTGAGAGGCCTTCACTGGCTCCCCGTCAACAAGAGAATCACATTCCGCCTCCTCACCCACGCACACAAAGCCCTACACGACCAAGGCCCGAGCTACCTCAACAGCCGAGTCAACTTCTACGCTCCCAAACGCCACCTCCGATCAGCTAACCACGCCCTCGCCGCTGTCCCCCGCATCCGAAGAGCGACTACAGGAGGAAGATCCTTCTCCTACCTGGCCGCCAAGACCTGGAACTCCCTCCCGTCCGACCTGCGCCTGACCCAAGACCACCTCTCCTTCAGGAAGAAGCTGAAGACCTGGCTGTTCGAGCAGTAGCGGCACCACCCCTCCCCAGCGCCTTGAGACCCTACGGGTATGTAGCGCGCTCTATAAGTGTCACTGATTGATTGATTGAACCTACCATCACCAACATGCTATTTTCTGGTGCAAATGTATGTGCAAGATCCCTACAACAGTGGTATGTCCTATAGGGTATCATATCAAAATATTAAGAAATCTGGTAGGGCTGTTGTTGCTGTGAATTTTCAAAGCCTCAACATCAATAAGAGTAAAAGTAGTACAAGACAACGACACAACGGATTGTACGAGCTACTGGTGAATATGAGTTTTATATTACAACCTTTTACAAAGAGTGGCACTGGCCAACTGGGCAAGACTAGCTACTACAGTACAGACAGACTGATAGTATGTAGTAGTAGTAGTACTGATAGTCTTCATAGCGGAGGCAGGGATAAGATTTTTGAAACCGTACAGATCGAAGGATAATTGGTGGTAAAAAAATAGCATTTGGAAACACACTATAGTTCGGGAAAAATGGGGCAGTAAAAGTTATGGAATAAGAAATATTATTAAAAACAAGAAGACTTACTGGGGCCAGCAGAGGAGCCCTCAGCGGTGTCCTCCTGGTGGTGTTCCTGTCCCGCCGACTGCCCAGTCCCTGTCAGTCTGCCCCTGGGTGCTGATGAACAGGAAAGATATAAGAAAGAGACGAACATTGATGGATGGTGTCAAACAAATACAATATTTTTCAACAACGGTCAAAAAACACTAATGTAAACAACAATTGCAATAACTACATTGACCGATCTCATCTGGTCAACATGTAATATCGGGGGATTCGCAGTCCGACTACTTAAGTTACTATTTATCAACAGTAATCCAGTCTTCCATTCTGATTCCAGAAAACTAAGTTACAACTAAGCCTAAGTAGTAGTACAACGTACCACCCAACCTAGCCCACCTATTCCAGGCATGCCAATTGTACATTAAGTATGCATTTCCACTGTATTCCTCAACAATGCGTATGGTCCAATCATGGAGGACACATGAACATGACTACATTTTTTGTATACACCAAATTTTGGTTTGATTGATGCTGATCTGCTACTGCTAAGTAACTGCTAAGCCTACCTCCACTCATTGAACAAACTAGAAAAGGTTCTAAAGACTGCCGTACTAGCAGCACGTCACGTAACTGAGTGAGGGGGGGCATCACGTATACCACTAACCAATTAGAAGCTCATACAAAGTACCTAAACCTAAGTATCAATCCGCCCCTATCTATTAGTGACAGGACAAAGTAAGGAGTGGACGTGAGTCACTGTAGCATTACGTAACTTAATTTCTCTAAAATAAACTCGTAAAGAATCACGCTAAGCAAGCGCAAACGCAAAGCTGCAAACAAGTAAGATTAGTAGTAGCGCAGAAGAGCACCTGTGTCATAATCACAGAAGACTTTTAAACGTTATTATCCTGGAATGTATTGTAAGCAGCAACATTCTAGCTGGTTGGAAGGAAAAAAGATATTCGCAATATATAACATAGAGCATAAGAACAGACACAAAGTTGTAATAATTAAAGGTACTCACCAAGCCCCGGGACCTCCACTCCTAGCAGGTCCAGCAGGTCCTGCTCACGGTCCAGGATGTCGGACCACCGGTGCGTCAGCTGTGCCTGGGTGCGCCGGACCCCAGAGATGCGCGACACTGCCCGGCGCACCTTCCCCCACCGCTGCCGACGCTCCCGGAGGCCGTACCCGGACCCAGGCCTGCCACCTGCTGCCAGGGTTGAGGGGAGGTGGCGCTGCACACAGAAAATTAGTGCAGCCAACTCCACCTCCCCAAATAAGGCCCGTGCCTGCACCCCTTGTGGGCGCCGCCTTCCGCAAGGAAGGCGGTCGCGGCTCTTGCTGCGCCGGCGAACAGCCCTACCCTTGGACATGGTTCTGGGGACGGGGCGGGAAAGAAAAGTAGACAAAAACCAAAAATATAGAAGCAGGAAAATAGTTAGAGAAATAATAAGTAATAAAGATCCAAAAGACAAAGGATTGAAAAGATTTAGGGAGGATTGAAAATCAGGCCCCAGAACCATGCAATAGAGTGAAAAACAAGATGGCCGCGCCCATTGCGACCACGTGCGCAAGTTCGCACGATATTTTCTCCCCGAGCAAGCAAAAAGCAACGCGATCAAGTAAAAGCGGTCGCGAACAGGAAATATCGACCGCGAACAGGCGCGAACATGCATTGCGCGACCCGGAACAGGAAGTAAGCATCGTGAGAGGGCGGGACAAGTGAAAACAAGATGGCCGCGCCCGTGAGCAAACGCATGGGTAAGTTGGCGACCCGCGATCACGCAAAAAATACCACGAACAGGCGGCAAAAAAACTTCCGCGTCTTCGCGATATTTCCGGCGTGTTTGCGGATATTTTCTGCATTTTCGCGATAATTTGCGAAAGTTAATTTCGCAAATTCCGCCCACCCCTAATACCTCTCTTGCTTCTTACTGCGCTTCTCTTGCTTCTTTCTGTACCTTTCTTACTCTTTCTACACCTCTTACCTCTATTTGCATCTCTCTTGCCTCTTTCAGCAGCTCACTCTTCTTTCTGCACATCTCATGCTTCTTTCTGCCCCTCTCCTCTCCCTTTCTGCAGCTCACTCTTCTTTCTGTATCTCTCTTGCCTCTTTATGCACCTCTCTTGCCTCTTTCTGCACCTCGCTTGACACTTTCTACAGCTCACTCTCTTCTATCAGTACCTCTCTTTCTGCAACACTCTAATATCTTTTTGCACCTCTCTAGACTCATTCTGTACCTCTCTTGCCTCTGTCTGCACCTCCCTTGCCTATCTGTACCTCTCTTGCCTTTCTACTCAACGCCTGCCTCTTTCTGCACCTCTCTTGCCTCATTCTGCACTTCTTTTGCCTCTTTCTGCACCTCTCTTGCCTATTTCTGCACTTCTATTGCCTCTTTCTGCACCTCTCTTGCCTCTTTCTAGACCTCACTCTTTTCTTTCTGCACCTTTCTTCCTTCTTTCTACACCCCTCTTGCTTCTTTCTGCTCTTCTCTTGCTTCTTTCGGTGCCTTTCTTTCTTTTTCTGCATATCTCTTGCTATTGCATCTTTCCGCACCTTTCAACTTCTTTCTGCACTTCTCTTGCCTCATTCTGCACCTCTCTTGCCTCTTTCTGCACCTCTCTTGCTTCTTTCTGCAGCTCACTCTTCTTTCTGTACCTCTCTTGCCTTTCTGTACCTCTCTTGCCTCTTTCTGCATCTCTCTTGCCTCTTTCTGCAGTTCACTCTCTTCTTTCTGCACCTCTCTTGCTTCTTTCTGCACCTCTCTTCCCTCTTACTGCAGCTCACTCTCTTTTGTCAGCACCTCTCTTGCCTCTTTCTGTACCTCTCTTGCATCTTTCTGTACCTCTCTTGCCTCTTTCTGCACCTCTCTTCTTTCTGCACCTCTATTGCCTCTTACTGTACCTCTCTTGCCTTTTTCTGCACCGCTCTTGCCTCTTTCTGTACCTCCCTTGCTTCTTTCTGCAACGCTCTTGCCTCTTTCTACACCTCGCTTGCCACTTTCTGCAGCTCACTCTCTGATATCAGCAACTCTCTTGCCTCTTTCTGCATCTCTCTTGTATCTTTCTGCACCTCTCTTGTATCTTTCTGTAGCTCACTCTCTTCTTTCTGCATCTCTCTAGCCTCTTTCTGAAAATATCTTCTTTCTGCACCTCTTTCTGCACCTCTCTTGCTGCAACTCTCTTTTACCATTCTGCACCTCTCTTGCATCTTTCTGTAGCTCACTCTCTTCTTTCTGCATCTCTCTAGCCTCTTTCTAAAAATATGTTCTTTCTGCACCTCTTGCCTCTTTCTGCACCTCTCTTGCCTCCTTCTGCTCTCCTCTTGCCTTTCCCTTTCTGCAGCTCACTCTTCTTTCTGCACCTCTCTTGCCTCTTTATGCACCTCTCTTGCCTCTTTCTGCACCTCGCTTGACACTTTCTACAGCTCACTCTCTTCTATCAGTGTCTCTCTTGCCTCTTTCTGCAACACTCTTGTATCTTTCTGCACCTCTCTAGACTCTTTCTGTAACTCTCTTGCCTCTGTCTGCACCTCCCTTGCCTATCTGTACCTCTCTTGCCTTTCTACTTAACTCCTGCCTCTTTCTACACCTCTCTTGCCTCATTCTGCACTTCTTTTGCCTCTTTCTGCACCTCTCTTGCCTATTTCTGCACTTCTTTTGCCTCTTTCTGCACCTCTCTTGCCTCTTTCTAGACCTCATTCTTTTCTTTCTGCACCTTTCTTCCTTCTCTCGACACCTCTCTTTCTGTGCTTCTCTTGCTTCTTTCGGTGCCTTTCTTCCTTTTTTCTGCATCTCTCTTGCTATTGCCGCTTTCTGCACATTTCAACCTCTTTCTGCACTTCTCTTTCCTCATTCTGCACCTCTCTTGCCTCTTTCTGCACCTCACTCTTCTTTATATACCTATCTTGCTTCTTTCTGCGCTTCTATTGCTTCTTTCTGTACCTTTCTTCCTCTTTCTAAATCTCTTACCTCTATTTGCAACTCTCTTGCCTCTTTCTGCACCATTCTTCCCACTTTCTGCTGCTCACTCTTCTCTCTGCACCTCTCTTGCCTCTTTCTGCACCCCTTGCTTCTTTCTGCACCTTGCTTCTTTCTGCAGCTCACTCTTCTTTCTGCACCTCTCTTGCCTCTTTCCGTACCTCTCTTGCCTCTTTCTGCACATTTCTTGCATATTTCTCCACCTCTCTTGCTTCTTTCTGCAGCTCACTCTCTTCCATCTGTACCTCTATTGCCTTTCTTTAGCTCACTCACTTCTTTCTGCACCTCCCTTGCCTATTTTTGCACGTCTCTCCTCTTTCTGCAGCTCACTCTTCTTTCTGCACCTCTCTTGCCTCTTTATGCACCTCTCTTGCCTCTTTCTGCACCTCGCTTGACACTTTCTACAGCTCACTCTCTTCTATCAGTGCCTCTCTTGCCTCTTTCTGCAACACTCTTGCATCTTTCTGCACCTCTTTAGACTCTTTCTGTACCTCTCTTGCCTCTGTCTGCACCTCCCTTGCCTGTCTGTACCTCTCTTGCCTTTCTACTCAACTCCTGCCTCTTTCTGCTCCTCTCTTGTCTCATTCTGCACTTCTTTTGCCTCTTTCTGCACCTCTCTTGTCTATTTCTGCACTTCTATTGCCTCTTTCTGTAGCTCTCTTTCCTCTTTCTGGACCTTACTCTTTTCTTTCTGTACCTCTCTTCCTTCTTTCTACACCTCTCTTGCTTCTTTCTGCACTTCTCTTGCTTCTTTCGGTGCCTTTCTTCCTTTTTTCTGCATTTCTCTTGCTATTGCTGCTTTCTGCACCTTTCAACCTCTTTATGCACTTCTCTTGCCTCATTCTACACCTCTCTTACCTCTTTCTGCACCTCACTCTTCTTTATATACCTCTCTTGTTTCTTACTGCGCTTCTCTTGCTTCTTTCTGCACCTTTCTTACTCAGTCAGTCAGTCAAAGGTCTTTATTCGGTTTAAGTGCAAACCATAAAAGCATACTACATAACAATAAATAAAATCAATTGAAGGTACAAAAATCATTTTGAGTGATCAATAGCTCCTAAAAACCAGTAAAAACAGTCAATAAAACAGTTAAAGAAAAAAAAAACAGTTCCATTTTAAAAACTAATTTAAAAGAGGACATACATAGTATGATTACACATTCATTTCCTCAAAAATCTAATAACTACAGATAAAAAGTTAGCAATATTAAAAGTTTCCCAAACACCAGTTAACATTTGGAGGTGGAGAAGAGCAGGTCTCACCTGCACAAAGCCTTTGTTTTTTAAAATAGGGACTAAGAAGCGTTTCCTGATATCAATAAAGTGCTCACAGAAAAAAAGAAAATGTGTAATATCTTGTGGTGAAAAATTATCACAAGAACAAGGGCCCAGATCCTCTACCCTTTTCCAACCTTTCTTTTCTCCAAAGAGTAGATGCAGTTGATTTAGTCTAAATCTGGTCAATAAAAAACGGTGATTGGCATTTGTGACGTATCCTAGGTATGGTTCCATGGATGGTGTTGTTTTACATAGCTGGTGAGCCCTAACAGTTTCCTTTAACAGCTCACTCCCTTCCCTATCCATGGTAGCTATGCGCAAAAAGTTTTCCTTACACCAATTTATATCTCCTTTTACTAGGGCTTCTGGTGACTGATATAATTCAGGGCGGCCCAACTTTATTGCCAGTTTCTGAATGTATTTCAGCCAGGGTATACATAACCCATAATCTAGTGACATACAGTCTTTCATAATGGTACGATTGAGCTGTAGGTCCGGGTTTAACCAAATGCTTATCCATTTCAATAATGGTGCCACAGCAATGGAATCTTCTACAAAACCAATTCCGAGCTCCTGGTGGGTATTATAATTAGCAGTTGTTATCGGAACTGATAGGAGGTTTTTTAAGAACCTGTCCTTGACAATCTGTATACTTTTAACATTTTTTATACCCCATACCTCAGCTCCATACATTGCTAGGGAGAAGCATTTAGCTCTATATATTTGAATAAGGGCCTTCATTGGCCTGGCACCTAGCTTTCTGGCAAAACCTAATACAGCCAAAGTCGCTCTAGTTAAGACAAACTTTTTTGCTGGTATTTGGGTTACCCAGGATCCTTGATCATCAAAAAGTACACCCAAGTATGGGAATGACGATACCCTGGATAATGAATGGCCCCCACATTTAAAAGTTTTCATCTTTGAAGATTTTTGTCCAATGGCCATTACATGCGATTTTGTGAAATTAACAGTAAGATCCAACCCCTTCATAAAACCCGCAAAGGAGTCTAACAATAATTGAAGACCCACCGCCGTTCTTGCAAGTAAGGCGGCATCATCCGCGTATAAGAGTGTGGGAATTAGGCATTTCCCTGCACGCGGAATATCATTACATGAGGCGATTAGGGCATTATCTAAATTATTTATGTATAGGGTAAAGAGCAAGGGTGCCAAAATGCACCCCTGTCTAACTCCATTAGATATAGGTATATCTACCGTGCAGTTGCCCTGTTGATCATACCTGACCATGGCCGATAAGTCCCTATGTAAATCAGCTAAAAAGTAGACAATGTTTTTGTCTACTCCATAGGATAGGAGCAAGGACCACAATTTTGACCTATTTACGCGGTCAAAGGCCAAAGACAGGTCCATTAAGGCTACCAATAAAGCTCCCTTCTTGGCCACCGTATATTTGCCTATTAATAATTGCAGGTTCAGGCATTGATCTATGGTGCCCATCCCTTTTCTGAAGCCGTACTGGGCCATGGAGAGTGTTCCAGATTCCTCTAACCAGCAAGGGCAAGGACCACCCTAACCAGTACTTTCACAGAAGAATTGTTGCAGGGATTCTGCTTTTGCACAGAACTATGCGCAGGAAACCAGGACCTCAGAGAATTGTGGTGTACCAGAAAACTCCCCTCAGAACCCAGAACCCCTTATCCGACTAGCTTAGTATCTCATTCGTTAACCTAGATCTAGCTAGGTGGTCCCAATGTATAGACAAACCAGAACAAGCGACTTAGATATTTCTCAGGAGTGGTGGGAATCCGAAATACCTGTTCATACTTATGTGTTAGTCCACAACGTAATAATACAGACACGGTAAAGTTTAAAGAGTTTATTTTATAAACCTCGCGTCCTAAGATGCAGTACTTTGGCTAACACTAGCAGACTAACAGTACAGATCAGAATCATTAGCATTATTACAATACCGGTTGCATGACATAATTTCGACAGACAGAAAATCGACCTACAAATATATCGCAACATGGTAAGTACAAAAATATCGAAAATTAAATATCGATGTCAAAAATATCGTTATAAAAATATCGTTTTTCTTTTACTTTAAAAATATATGTAAAATAAAACAAATTATACTTAGAAATTAAATAAACATAATTAAATATATTGTATAATATTTAAAATGTATAATTAATATATATAATTTAATACAACTTTAATTAAACATATACATATAATATATAATATATATACTTACGTAATAATTAATTTTAATAATAATTTCTGTAACATATAAATTTTTAAACGTTTTTAAAAATTATCAATACATCTATACACATAAAACAATAACATTAATAAATATTTAATAATTACATATAGCAAATAATAATCAATATTTTTAATGTGAATAATTTTTATTATTAATGATATATTACAATAGCAAAAATAATACAAAACATATTAAATATCAGACACAATAAAACTACTAGTCCAACTCCAACAAAAACAACAGTAAGGAAAATGTAGGATAGCGTAGGGGTGAAAATTACTATTCCAACTCCAAAGAGTGCAACAGTAGGGAAAGCGTTGGATAGCGTAGGGTGAAAATTACTATTCCAATTCCAGAGAGTGCAATAGTAGGGAAAGTGTTTGATAGCGTAAAGGTAAAAATTACTATTCCCACTCCAGAGAGTGCAACAGTAGGGAAAACATTGGATAGCGTAGGGGTAAAAATTACTATTCCAACTCCAAAGAGTGCAACAGTAGGAAAAGCGTTGGATAGCGTAGGGGTAAAAATTACTATTCCAACTCCAGAGAGTGCAATAGTAGGGAAAGCGTTGGATAGCGTAAGGGTAAAAATTACTATTCCCATTCCAGAGAGTGCAACTGTAGGGAAAGTGTTGGATAGCGTAGGGAAAAAAATTACTATTCCAACTACAGAGAATGCAACAGTAGGGAAACCACTGGATAGCATAGTGGTAAAAATTACTATTCCCACTCCAGTGAGTCCAACAGTAGGGAAAGCGTTGGATAGCGTAGGGGTAAAAATTACTATTCCCACTCCAGAGAGTGCAACAGTAGTGAAAACACTGGATAGCTTAGGAGTAAAAATTACTATTCCCACTCCAATGAGTGCAACAGTAGAGAAAACATTGCATAGCATAGGGGTAAAAATTACTATTCCCACACCAGAGAGTGCAACAGCAGTGAAAACGCTGGATAGCGTAGGGGTACAAATTACTATTCCCACTCCAGTAAGTGAAACAGTAGGGAAAGCGCTGGATAGCGTAGGGGTAAAAATTACTATTCCAACTCCAAAGAGTGCAACAGTAGGGAAAGCGTTGGATAGCGTAATGGGTAAAAATTACTATTCCAACTCCAGAGAGTGCAATAGTAGGGAAAGCGTTGGATAGCGTAAGGGTAAAAATTACTATTCCCACTCCAGAGAGTGCAACAGCAGGGAAAGTGTTGGATAGCGTAGGGAAAAAAATTACTATTCCAACTCCAGAGAGTGCAATAGTAGGGAAAACGTTGGATAGCGTAGGAGTAAAAATTACTATTCCCACTCCAGTGAGTCCAACAGTAGGGAAAGCGTTGGATAGCGTAGGGGTAAAAATTACTATTCCCACTCCAGAGAGTGCAACAGTAGTGAAAACGCTGGATAGCGTAGGGGTACAAATTACTATTCCCACTCCAGTAAGTGAAACAGTAGGGAAAGCGCTGGATAGCGTAGGGGTAAAAATTACTATTCCCACTCCAGTAAGTGAAACAGTAGGGAAAGCGCTGGATAGCGTAGGGGTAAAAATTACTATTCCAACTCCAGAGAGTGCAACAGTAGGAAAAGCGCTGGATAGCGTAGGGGTAAAAATTACTATTCCAACTCCAGAGAGTGCAACAGTAGGGAAAGCGTTGGATAGCGTAGGGGTACAAATTACTATTCCCACTCCAATAAGTGAAACAGTAGGGAAAGCGCTGGATAGCGTAGGGGTAAAAATTACTATTCCAACTCCAAAGAGTACAACAGTAGGGAAAGCGTTGGATAGCGTAGGGGTAAAAATTACTATTCCAACTCCAGAGAGTGCAATAGTAGGGAAAGCGTTGGATAGCGTAAGGGTAAAAATTACTATTCCCACTCCAGAGAGTGCAACAGTAGGAAAAGTGTTGGATAGCGTAGGGAAAAAAAATTACTATTCCAACTCCAGAGAGTGCAACAGTAGGGAAAGCGTTGGATAGCGTAGGGGTACAAATTACTATTCCCACTCCAATAAGTGAAACAGTAGGGAAAGCGCTGGATAGCGTAGGGGTAAAAATTACTATTCCAACTCCAAAGAGTGCAACAGTAGGGAAAGCGTTGGATAGCGTAGGGGTAAAAATTACTATTCCAACTCCAGAGAGTGCAATAGTAGGGAATGCGTTGGATAGCGTAAGGGTAAAAATTACTATTCCCACTCCAGAGAGTGCAACAGTAGGAAAAGTGTTGGATAGCGTAGGGAAAAAAAATTACTATTCCAACTCCAGAGAGTGCAATAGTAGGGAAAACGTTGGATAGCGTAGGAGTAAAAATTACTATTCCCACTCCAGTGAGTCCAACAGTAGGGAAAGCGTTGGATAGCGTAGGGGTAAAAATTACTATTCCCACTCCAGAGAGTGCAACAGTAGTGAAAACGCTGGATAGCGTAGGGGTACAAATTACTATTCCCACTCCAGTAAGTGAAACAGTAGGGAAAGCGCTGGATAGCGTAGGGGTAAAAATTACTATTCCAACTCCAGAGAATGCAACAGTAGGAAAAGCGCTGGATAGCGTAGGGGTAAAAATTACTATTCCTACTCCAGATAGTAAAACAGTTGGGAAAGCACTGGATAGCATAGGGATTCTATAAACATAATAACCAATTAAATAATTAGTTATAAAAAAATTGCATATTAATAATTAATTTACAAAATATTTATTATTAAATACCAATTATTTAAAATAAATATTTATATAGATAACTTTAAATTACAACCCACACTATTCCCCCTTTAACACACAACACACTACACATACAAAATACACAATACATTTAAATATCAGTTTATCTATTATTTACAATTAATAATACATTCTTTATAATTAATACACTTATTATTTACTAATTTATACATATTAACTACCAAATTACAATTTTTCACAAATTAATTATTAATTAACAATACATTAATTAGCAATAACAACAAATAACATGAAATAATAAATTATTTATATTTACTATATTTAACGTACTAATAACAATTAATTACCAATTAATAATTAATTAAAAATTAATTATTATTAATTACAAATAAATAAAAATTATCAGTAATTTTTTGAATTTAATTACATCCCACCCTATTCCCCTATAAACCCACAACCCACTACACATAAAAATTCACATAATTAATTTAATCATCAATTAATCACTTAATAAAAATAAATCAATTAATTAGTAATTAACAATTAATTAATTAACAATACCAATAAATAAATATTAATATTAAACTAATTATAACTTATATAATTAACCAAATAATAAAATTAATTTACAATTAATAATTAATTAACAATTAATTAATCAATTAATATATTTAATTTACAATTAGTAATTAATTAACAATTAATTAATCATAAATACCAATTAAACAATACATATTAATTAATTAATTATAATTAAATTACTTCCCACCCTATTCCCCTATAAACCCACAACCCGCTCTGATACTAAAACGCTAAATTATATTTTAAATAATTATTAATCTCTAAACATTTAT
Organism: Triturus cristatus; assembly: GCF_964204655.1. Classification (NCBI taxonomy): domain Eukaryota; kingdom Metazoa; phylum Chordata; class Amphibia; order Caudata; family Salamandridae; genus Triturus; species Triturus cristatus. The sequence goes on along the minus strand of NC_140579.1, from coordinate 821,528,807 downwards.
TTTTAAATGTATTAAAATACATTACAATAATCTTTAACATACAAATAAAATACATATTAAAATACATTACACTAATAAAATATCGATATTATTGACATCGAAATTTTTTATTACAATATTACTTACATCTATATTAATGACTTCGATATTATTAACTTCGATAATACTTACCTTGGGGTCGATATTCTGTCCATCGATATTCTTGACTTCGATATTCTTTACCTACGATATTAACAACTCGATATACTTGTAGGTCGAAATTTAAAACTCGATATTTAGACTAACCACCTACAATACCATATAGAATGAAAGGAGCAATCATACTATTAATGACAGTGGTATACCGCCACACTCCTTTCACTATAATCGAATACATTATTATTATTATTAGACTATTAGAAGGTCTCTTAGGCTAACGGGGGGGACCCCATACCGTATAGATCAGCTTAGTAGAATCACATCAAAGGATCAGCTCTCACAGCATGCATCAGCTCTTCTTGTTCGAATGAATGTAAAACCAAACTGTTCTGCAATATTAAAGACGCTTGTCCTTCAAATATTGGCAGCTGTATGCATGATATGTCTAACAAGTGGTACGATCAATCTAAATACAACACTCTGTACCTTCTAGTGACCCAGGGGCGTTCTTTGCATGATGTACAGACCAAGGGCACATTTCACGGTTAAGAATGTGAAACAACAGTTTGTTATCCTGTAAGGCAAAGTCGAGTCAGCATTTCTAAAATGAATAACACATAACAACAGTGTCGTGTGCAGCGCAGCAGAAACGACAAGCTTGCTTGTTAACTATGATTTCGGTTATGCTAACTTAGTGTTGTAAATAGGGCGTGGCTTAATCCATCTCACACCCCCCCATGATCGGAGCACTAACCAATAGGGATACACTTATCAAGAACGCAGAGTTCAAGTGATTTAGAACGGAACCAAGGGCATATAAGGTAAGTGTAAAGTCCGAGAATAAAAAAATGTTCGTTTTAAAAATGAAAAATGATGTGTTAAAAAATAAGCAAAATTTTTGTATAAAATTAACAATTCTGGATGCAAGCTGCATTGACACTGGCAATCAGTCAATCCATGAGGATTGACTGCAACTCCCTCGCCTCATACTTCCACAACAAGATCGCGGACATACACAACAGCTTCAGCAACCAACCAACGCACACCAAGACCGAACAACCACCCCTCACCACCACCCTCCAAGCCTGGACTCCGATCAGCACCGAAGACACCATCCGCACGATGAACTCCATCCACTCCGGATCACCGACCGACCCCTGCCCTCATCACGTCTTCAACAAGGCTGACGCTGTCATCGCACCCCACCTGCGAGACATCATCAACACATCCTTCGACACCGCCACCTTCCCTGAGAGCTGGAAGCACGCCGAACTCAGCGCGCTACTCAAGAAACCCACAGCGGACCCCACCGAACTCAAGAACTACCGCCCCATCTCGCTCCTCCCGTTTCCAGCCAAAGTCATCGAGAAGACCGTCAACAAGCAGATGGCCGCCTTCCTCGAAACTAATGGATCCCTCGACCCCTCACAGTCCGGCTTCCGAGCCAATCACAGCACCGAGACCGCCCTCATCGCCGCCACCGATGACATTCGAGCCCTGATGGACAACGGAGAAACAGCGGCCCTCATCCTCCTAGACCTCTACGCAGCATTCGACACTGTCTGCCACCGCACCCTAGTACAGCGCCTCAGCAACGTCGGAATCCAGGACAAGGCGCTGGAATGGATCATCTCCTTCCTCGACGGAAGAACACAGAAAGTCCGTCTACCACCGTACAAGTCAGAGGCCACCGATGTCATCTGCGGCGTCCCTCAAGGATCCTCGCTGAGCCCCACCCTCTTCAACGTCTACATGAGCCCCCTCGCGGCCATCGCACGGCAACACCACCTCAACATAATCTCCTACGCCGACGACACCCAGCTGATCCTCTCCCTGACCAACGACCCCGCCGCCGCCAGAGCCAACCTACACGAAGGGATGAAGGACGTAGCCGAGTGGATGACGACCAGCCGCCTGAAGCTGAACTCGGACAAGACGGAGGTCCTCATCCTGGGCTCCTCACCCTCCGCCTGGGACGACTCCTGGTGGCCTCCCGCCCTGGGCACCGCACTCAAACCGACAGACCATGCACGCAACCTGGGCTTCATCCTGGACTCCTCCCTCTCCATGACCAGGCAAGTCAACGCCGTCTCCTCGGCGTGCTTCAACATCCTACGCATGCTACGGAAGATCTTCTGGTGGATCCCCACCGAGACCAGGAGGACCGTCACCCAGGCCCTCGTCACCAGCCGACTGGACTACGGCAACGCCCTCTACGCCGGTACCACCGCCAAGCTCCAGAAGAGACTCCAGCGGATCCAGAACGCCTCAGCCAGACTCATCCTCGACATCCCACAAACCAGCCACATCTCCGGACATCTGAGAGACCTTCACTGGCTCCCCGTCAACAAAAGAATCACCTTCCGCCTCCTCACCCACGCACACAAAGCGCTACACGACCAAGGCCCGAGCTACCTCAACAGCCGAGTCAACTTCTACGCTCCCAAACGCCACCTCCGATCAGCCAACCTCGCCCTCGCCGCCGTCCCCCGCATCCGAAGAGCGACCACAGGAGGAAGGTCCTTCTCCTACCTGGCCGCCAAGACCTGGAACTCCCTCCCGACCGACCTGCGCCTGACCCAAGACCACCTCTCCTTCAGGAAGAAGCTGAAGACATGGCTGTTCGAGCAGTAGCGGCACCCCCCCACCCCCAGCGCCTTGAGACCCTACGGGTATGTAGTGCGCTCTATAAATGTCACTGATTGATTGATTGATTGAGGGTATATGCACCGTAAGTTGCGACTGCTTCCAAGAGGAAATCATTGGAGCGTTCCGCAAAATTATCTGCCATCCAGTTGAGCAAGGGAAAGGAACATACATGGTCATCAATTATCGGAGCATCCAGCACCATGATAGGACAACTGTCAGTCTCCTCAATATAACTTCTTTCAAGGAAATCAATAGCTGCCTCTCCGATATCCCAGTTTCCAAGGACTCCGTGTGCAGCACCCAAAGCCATAAACCCGACACCAGAACAGTCGAATTCATGAGCCACTAAGGGACACATTAGTTCATCAAAATCCGGGTCAGGTGACGCCAAGTTTGACAGGCACAAGTCCAGAGCCCATTGGAAGGGACAATCTAGGCAATGAAAAACAGGTTGCACACACGTAAAAAAGGGAAACCGGAAAGACAATCCATACTTGACGCTTAATACCGCCAGTGGTAAGGTGCCGTAGAAATCAAGCATCCGGCTACGAAGATGGAGCAAGCGCAGCATTCTGTCTTGCAACTCCCGGTGTGCAGCCATATCGAAGTGCGCAAATCAACACGAGGATCCCAGCCACCAAAGCGAGGAGCAAGGGGAACCCTCCGAAGACACTTGAAAAAATAGAATGTAAAAATGCGGGGATCACACCAAAAACAGTCTGGAAAGATGTCACGAGGCCGGAGCCCACAATTTAAAAAAAATGAACACGGCCAGTCGTAGACGAAGCATTAAAGATAGTTTGAATCAAGGTTCCAAAATGGAGGGGGAGGTCGGTATTTAAAAGAGCTTGTACCTCAGTGCGTGTGTTTGCAACATTAAGAAGAAATGTTTCACGGGATGAAGTCAACGCAACCTCTTTTTTAGACAAAAGAGCCCTTATTCTGCTCATCCTATTGAACTCTGCGTTCAAGGTTGGAATCGCTGGCCAGATGGATATGTCGAGTCGGCCTTGCGGGGGCGGGAAAAGGACGTTATTACAGCAAACTACTTTTTGTGAAACAGTCACTATGTAAGGAATACCCACTAGCATCCCACAGCAAGCTTCACTATTTAAAAGCAAATAACTACCGTTGGCAAGCAGCTTAAAAGAAGACGTTATAACTGGCATTGGAATCCCCTTTAGGACACAAGCTAAATTAGGAGCGTGTATATTGCAAGCGCCATGTAATTGTATATGTCTACAAACCACAGAGTGATCAGGAGCGGAATTGCATTCTTCACCTTTTAAGTAAACTTCCTTGCCATCCCTCACGCATCTGTAAGTGAACGAAAGTGACCAGACTTCATGCAGAAATGCATCACCAAGTTGTTCATATCTGCCAATAGCATAGTGTTTCATGCATGAACTAAACTTGAACAAACTGAACGGTAAAGTTACTAATCTGTGAATTAACCACACGGCTGAATTTAACTCAGCTACAGAAAAAGGTAAAGGTTCTAATTTTTCAATGTGCAGCAATGCATAAGTTGCATCTTTCATGGACATGAACTGCTGTTTTTCAGTCAAATTAAACGGAAGGAACAATGATGAAATATTCATGTAATCCCAAGGGACTTTCCCTGCCTTTAACGTTTGCAATGTCCATGCAAACTGCATAATTGAACACAACTGATTTTGACCATGATACAACACAGATACATCATCTTGCACAATGTCTACGACAGAAGAAACTATATTATCTAATGTATAAATTCTAGAAGACAACGTATTAATACTATTATCTATCACAGCCAATACTTTTTCCATATTGGCCTGGTCAATAGCACGTAGTCTAGAAGCAGCTTCAATTTGCGACAACTTCCAAATTTCATTGTAAATAGCATAAGCCCATCGTTTAGATCTACCATTTACAGGACCCTTAATGAAATCATTCAAATCTATTTTTTCATTTAAACGTGACAAATGAAGCTTAACTGAAGTTAACGTGGAATGTTGCAGCCATGACTGACATAACTTACCTACTAGGGTGCCGATCACGATCCGGTAAAAAAATTGCCCGTCCGACTCGTATCCGGTCTTTTTACCGTACGAATCGTACAAGTGCCGTACAAACTGGCAATCACGATTCGCATGGTAAAAAGCCCATACGAGTCGCATTGGGAATAATTCCCCACACGTCCTCGGGTCGGAAAATGTATCCGACACCTCCCCGGACGATTTACCGTACAAACGTGAAAAGTGAAGTCCGACCGCGCAAGTACGATCCATCCCGTGCGTCCGATGTCACAACCGTATGGAAAAAACACCGTCCGCACTGAACTCCCATTGCAACCATGGAGACATGTGCCCGCATACGCGCCGTACCCCCCCAGCCCCCGTGAGTACGCACCGAACCCCCCGTGTATGTACACCCCTGTACGTGTCGAACCCCCCGTGTATGTACACCCCTGTACGTGTCGAACCCCCGTGTATGTACACCCCTGTACGTGTCGAACCCCCGTGTATGTACACCCCTGTAGGTGTCGAACCCCCCCGTGTATGTACACCCCTGTACTTGTCGAACCCCCCGTGTATGTACACCCCCGTACGTGTCGAACCCCCCCGTGTATGTACACCCCTGTACGTGTCGAACCCCCGTGTATGTACACCCCTGTACGTGTTGAACCCCCGTGTATGTACACCCCTGTACGTGTCGAACCCCCCCGTGTATGTACATCCCTGTACGTGTTGAACCCCCCGTGTATGTATACCCCTGTACGTGTCGAACCCCCCGTGTATGTACACCCCTGTACGTTCGAGTCATACCCCCACCCGTGTATGTACGGTGCGTACCCCCCGCTGGGGGTATGCACCGTACATACACGGGAGGGTGTACGACTCGAACGTACAGGGGTGTACATACACGGGGGTACGACATGTACAGGGGTGTACATACATGGGTGGGGGTATGACTCGAACGTACAGGGGTGTACATACACGGGGGTTCGGTGCGTATACTCACGGGGGCTGGGGGGGGGGGTACGGCGCGTACCGGGCCCCCTATTCTGGTCGTTTTGCGGCGTACTTTGCTTGTCTGGCACTTTTTGGGTGCCGTAAAAATATTGCCGTCCGGACTGCTGTCGGTTCGAATCATACTTCCTGGGGCGTGAAACGCTGCCTGACAGCGTCCCGACGTCACGTCGGGGCATTCCCGGATTACATTCGTATGTATATTTTCGTCGGACGGTGTTTTTTACGATTTGTACGGAAATGGTGTTTCCGTGCGAATCGTACTTCCATGTTTGTATAGTTTTATGACCAGGTACGAGTCGGACGGAGAAAACGCTCCGACCGACGGTTCGTACCCGGTTTTTCCAGGATCGTAATCGGCACCAGAGTAGGTAGTCACCGTGTGTGAAGATGTGAAACGAGGGTCAACCCTAAGTTGTGTATACCCCGGAGTCAAATCTAGAAATCGACGTTGACAGGAATCTGAGCTTGTTTGCCATACCATCCAACCCTCAGGATTCAATGTTGAAATATTTAAGGTGCCATTGGAAACAAGCGACTGCAACATTGTAAGGGACAGATCTGAGTTATTTTCCCAACCAGGATAAGCACCCAGATCAGGGATCGAGGGGGAAATTAATTCTTTAGATATAGCCAATCCAAAACAGGTGGTCTGAAAAATAGATGAATTTAAAAATAAAATATGGTTAGGGATAAGACAGGCACGATGTAAAGCTTCTGTTCCTTGTACCTGCCACGGTTTAGTTCCCCAAACCGATTTAAGATCGATAGTAGCTTTCCATACGTCATAACCTCCAATAGCCAATTCCTCCATAAAGGATTTGGAATATAATAATTTTGTGTGTGTCAGTCTGATCTTAGAAGTGGGTTCTACCGCTACCTTAAAATAAAAAGACTCAGGGGTTGACACACTAAAATCCGAAAAGTATGTGAATTTTTTCAATAAAGTGGCAGAGCTGCCAGGCATAGGGACAGGACAATGTTCCCATTGTGTGAAATTAACAAAATTTCTAAAAGTATTTGCTCTGTGTAGGAAATGTGTGCCATAATGTTGAAAACAAAACTGCTCATCATAGTTTGCAGTATTTAAATACAGATCTTCAGCATCAAATGCAGCATAATATTTTAAATCAGAAAACAGTGCTTCTATTGCTTGTACATCCCAATCATCTGAACGGATGTTTTGTTTAACTACATCACCCATAGAAACACGAAAAACAGTTGGCACATTAATAACTTCGGTGGGACCATGAATTTGAAAGTTCACCGCATCCCAAGCAATCCCATCACGTACAGGCCAGGCGGTGATGTTCACAAAAGTCTGGTCTCTTTTCATGATGTGTGATGAGGAATGGGGGGCCAAAGTTCCATCAATTAATTGAATTGTAGAACGCTCATTGAGGTAGTGTCCATTGATAAGTCTAAAAAACACTACCACAAAGCCAATTGTCATGAATAAAAAAATACAAATCAGCACCAACCAGATGTAAGTCCAAGGTGCAACCAAAAAATGTCTCTTGAACCAGGCAAAAAATATAGAGATTTTGGAAGGGACAGTGGAAGTCAATGATTCAGTTTCAAAGGAAGAATGTGACTGGGTAAGTGTTGTTGTATTTAAAAGGGGCAAAGCGACTTCTGTAGGATAAGCATACTCAGGATCAGCGGGCAAACCACCAGCAGTAGGTGGCGGATCATTAACTGTAATCATCTCAATGGAAACTTCAGGCACGATGATAGATGGTGGCAACACAACAGAATTTCTCAACATTGAAGGGCAGGAAACCGAAGGTGTCATACTATGGAGAATCGGCCACCCTGTGTAGCTTGACATTTTCAATTGAAATGTACCTTTTTTCTTTGCGACCAGGAAGTGGTGGTAAAACAACTGTACGTGTACCCAATACTCCAAGCACCGGGACTGGTGCACGATAAGAGGGGCCAAACTCCTTCTTGTTCTCCACCTTCTCATGGACCAGATCACCAACTCGAGGCAGCCAGCTGACCACCGGAATCAGGAGCGCTTCTTCAGATGTAGAAGGCACGTGTTCCTTTGCTAGAGTGTCTCTTGCTTCTTGTAGATTCTCTAATACAGCACAGTGGTCATCGAGGTCAAAAGGCGCGGTAGCTGCCGCCATGTCTAGACCATCAAGGTCCGGAACAAACATTCTCACTCCAAAGAGCATCATGTACGGGGTCCGCCCACCCAGAGACCTTCTAGGGAGATTATTAAGTGCACGTTGGACGTCATACAAGTGGGCAAGCCAGTTCCGGCCTGTACCTAACACCTTGGCTGTCAATGATTGCTTTAGGTCACGGTTCATCCGCTCCACAACACTATTGCCCTCAGGCCGGTATGGAGATGAAAATTTGACTTGGACCCCCAAACTTCTCATTGCCTCTTTGTAAGCCTTAGAGGCTAACGCCGGGCCCTGATCAGAGTGAAGGGTACAACACGCAAAACTCCCTATAAAGACACGCAATGCTTTGATGACAGTCCTGGCATCAGCACTCCTTTGTGGCCACACCCACAGAAAACGTGTGCACGAATCTACTGCAACCAAGATGTATTTGTACGCAGTATCAGAGGTAAAAGGACCGCAGTGATCTAAATAAACACACGCTAGTGGTTGATTAGATATATGCAGCTGCGTTGGAGGTGGACGCGCAACAGAAGAAGGTTTGATCTGCTGGCAAAAGTCACAATTAAGTACATAAGCCCGTCCTTGTTTATACAAACCGTACCACCAGTAACGTTGCTACAAAAGAGAGATAGTTGCTGACACTCCAGCATGCGCAGACACAACTCCTTTGTGGGCAGCTGTTATCAAATTTGGTCTGCAATCCGCGTTGGGAATCAATCTATCACCAACGTCGTTAATCCTCACTAATGGGACGTTATCAGGACTTAAGTGATAATGGTATAGAGAAGGGAAACCTCTAGGGAAGTTTGTCCCTGTCTCTGATGCCGCAATAGCTGCTGAGATGTCAGCATCTATCTTAGATCTTGATCTTGTAACTGCTGCTACTAAATATGTCGCCACTGCTGTTTTAGCTGCCTCGTCAGCCAAACTGTTACCGGCAGCATGGACACCAACTCGTTGGTGACCAAGAGTGTGAATTACATCCACAAGTGGCAGACTCCCTTTGAGTTCCGACACTCGAGCCCAAATTGTTTTATGCTTTTCTGAGCAACCTTTGGAATCACGAAAACCATTCATAATCCAAAAAAGTATATTGTCGTTGTAAGATTGAACACAATAGTAAGAGTCACTCACTATAAGAGTAGTGACTCTGTGATCAGCAAACTCAAGTGCAAGCACCAGAGCACGAAGCTCCACCAGTTGCGCGGTAAAATCACCCAATGACTGCGTATGCACTGCATCAGATTTGAACTCTCCATTCACGAAAGTACCGACTACAATTGCGCAAGCCGCTGAATAAGCGTGCCTTGATCCCGTTGCGGGTTGCGCCGACCCGTCAGTGTATATGACACAATGGTATTCCTCGATGGGGCGCAATGACTGCGGAGCAGGATGAACTAATTCATACTCCAAACTCTCCTGAGTCTGCAACGCCGCGTCAAAGATGTATTCGACGTCAGGCGAAGCTAAGGAGGTCGCCCATTGTATCCACCTTGGATGCAAAGCCTTAGAATTTGGTACACTAGCCTTAGTGACTGCTTCAAGAGCAGGAAACGGTGTTACCACCAGCATGCGTTTTCCTTGTGATAGCGCTCGTTCTTTCAGGATCGCCATCTGAACTGCTGTCAAGACTTTTTCAACAGTGGAAAATCGCAGCTCAGCCGAAGTGTACAGATGAGATTTGTAAGCAATGGGGACTGTGTCACCCTCATTGAACGTTAAGTACGTGAAACCTTCCGCGCCTGGAACAATTCTAATGACCAGGTTGGTGTGGTTGTCATGAGTTTTTAGATATTTAGCTGTAAGAAGATCAGTTTGCAAAGTATACAATGCCAACGAGTGCTCTGGCAGCCAGCAAGATCTGGTATAAGTTGGTTGTATCAAGGCATAAAGCGTCTTGATACGCTGGGCATAATCAGGAATGTAGGATCGACCGAAATTCAGAAAACCCAGCAAGGATTGTAATTTTTTCAATGTCGTAGGGATACGAAGGTTTGCGCATTTCTCAAGGAACTGCGGTGCCAAGCCTCGACCTTCATTATTGAGTTCGTACCCCAAAAACAACACTGTAAATTCAGCAATGTGCGACTTCTTAAAGTTAAACTTGTAACCGAAGTCTGCAAACATAGTCACTATGTTATCCACACGAGCAACTCGTCATCTGTCAGATAGATGTCGTCGACATACGAGTATGCTTCTGGGTCTACCATCTCCAAGAGAGAGACCACGCGAGCGGCAAAAACTCCAGGGCTATTCTTATAGCCCATCGGGAGCCTCTTGAACAATTTTTGTTTGCCATCCGAGGTGAATGATGTCCACTCATAACTAAGAGGGGCCAGATTATGGCAATAAAAGCCATTGGATAAGTCAAGCGTAGTTTTGAAACGTTTTCTCACAAGACTATCTACGAGAGCCGAACTATGAGTATTTTGTACCGCACACGTCCGGCAATGTGAGTTTAAATGCCGGTAATCCAAAACTAGGCAGTACGACCTGTCAGGCTTTGTTACAGTGAATAAAGGATTATTCATGGGTGACACACATGTCTCAATTACTCCTTGATATTCCAATTGTTCAAGGATTGACGCGACGTGAGGTCTGGCCTCGCGACGCATGGGATATTGGGGTTGAGGTTGGGGATCGGATCGCAATGGAATCTCGTGATTGGGAGAACATTTATCCCAGCCAACCTGATTACGATATAACGCAGGCGCAAGCACCTGTTCCCACTCCCCGGCCAACCTAGTAGACTCCTCCGTGGGCACTGCGTGTCCAAAGGAAGGAAGTATAACTTCCTCGCCCCTAGGGGCGTCCAAAATGAAAGCCGGAGGCCAATCTTTCTCCGCCAAAAGAATATCATATGTGGTGGTAAGATTGTCCCAAAAAACCACTTTAATTTTGCGTTGTATGTCACCCTCAATATTAAGGACTATTTGAAATAATCTTTCCGGGGGGGCTACGCGAGTATCGGCAGTTTCAACTGTCACATAAATGTCGTTGCTGTCGCCTCCAGAAATGGATGCAATGCTTCCCGCACTACTGTAACTTCCGCCGCGCTGTCTAGCAGCGTTAGTGCCCATGTCAGGTTCCGAAGCTGTGTCCTGACCATCTGAGGCATATCTCGCTGAGATAGCAGCAACTTTCTTTTTCTGAAACGGTGGACGCGGTCTGGCATCGTCTTCCTGCTTGCCTTTACCGTCAGTCTGGCGGGGCGGGTCTCGACCTTGAGTGCCCCGTCCTCTTCCACGTTCTCCACCACCAGAATGCGAAGTCGATGTTTCCTGTGAAGAACGAGGAGAGCGTTGTTCAGAAACCTGAAACCTATCAGGTGACTTAATACGAGTACGATCGTGCAAATCATAAGTGCGTTCACTATACGACTGAACTGGTGAGGCAGGACGAGAAACCTGTTTCTGTTGCTGCTTCTCTTGTTTTTTGGCCCGCCAACTTTGTTTAGGAAAGTTGGGCTTTTCGTCTTTTGTAGACGAACTCACCTTAGTTTGTTGCACTACATCTGGAATTTTGATGGTGGGTTTCACACCTAAGGCACTACGTCCAACCATCCTATAGGCTTTCGCAATAATTTTTGCGAACTGCCTAGGCTTATCGGCATCAGCCACAAGCTCCAGCATATTACCAACTTGGAACTGCATGGCATCTCCTTTGAGGTTGCCCATTACCATGGAACAAACCACATCGAAACTGTCGACAAGCCTCATTCCCAACTCAATAGCTGCCTCCGCACCATGACTTTCTTGAACTTTCTTGATGACGGAGGGTAGTACAGCCATAGACGGAGTGCCGTAGCACTTCGAATATGTCGCAGCAAAGACCTTGCCCCAATTGTCACAATCTACAAGTTCAGGGACCAGGTCTTTCGGCAAAGTAATGGTGAGTATCCTGTGTTTATCCACAGGTGTAGCCTTCTAATTGATCAAATTTTTCCGCAAGCCAGTAAGGAAATTCATCCTTACAGAGGGGGCGCTTGCCGACAACCGCGTTAACCATAACAGGGCTAATCACCACCGCGTGATGGTGATCTGCCCCGTGTCCAGCAACCGCAGGTGCTCCCACCTGAACTGTGCGTGACACATACTGCACTAAAGCCCTATGGACCGTAATCAGGGCTGTGTGTAGCGTTCGTAAATCACCCACGCCTATCGTCATGTTGCGTGGGTGTGGAGTATATCCGGCCAGTACCGGCCATGTAGCCCCTGCAATTGACAACGGGCCCATTCTCGCCGATACGACCTCATGGGGGAGGACGCCATTAAACCAAATTGTATGCTGCCAGGCAGAAATAGGAATTTCTAGAGTCCGATATGGGGCATAAGCCGCAGGAACAGCAGAGGCTGTATATTCGTGGAACAAATTATCGTCTGTATCCACCTCCGCAAAGGTCACCCATGAGTAAAACAACTGATACGGGTAGGTGGTATCAGCACTGACCACAAAGACTACGGACATCCCGTCATCAGGTACCCTATACGCCCTCAAATGAGCGCGCAGAGGAACCCTACTGTGAGCGGGAATATTAACCGCCATAAGGACTCCTTAAAGAATAACAACGATTTACACAGTAGCACTTGGGCTCAAAAATTATAACCTTTTTAATTTTCAAGCTTGATAGAACCTTTAGTCTAAACCTAGGTAGGTTAAACCGTCACTCAAGTTTTCCGGAAACGAGAGTGAGGGTTGTTGTGGACTAAAATCAGTACTACTAAAGCGTCTCAGACGTTAAGACCAAACGTTAGGTGCGCCATGTTGCAGGGATTCTGCTTTTGCACAGAACTATGCGCAGGAGACCAGGACCTCAGAGAATTGTGGTGTACCAGAAAACTCCCCTCAGAACCCAGAACCCCTTATCCGACTAGCTTAGTATCTCATTCGTTAACCTAGATCTAGCTAGGTGGTCCCAATGTATAGACAAACCAGAACAAGCGACTTAGATATTTCTCAGGAGTGGTGGGAATCCGAAATACCTGTTCATACTTATTTGTTAGTCCACAACGTAATAATACAGACACGGTAAAGTTTAAAGAGTTTATTTTATAAACCTTGCGTCCTAAGATGCAGTACTTTGGCTAACACTAGCAGACTAACAGTACAGATCAGAATCATTAGCATTATTACAATACCATATAGAATGAAAGGAGCAATCATACTATTAATGACAGTGGTATACGGCCACACTCCTTTCACTATAATCTAATACATTATTATTATTATTAGACTATTAGAAGGTCTCTTAGGCTAACGGGGGGACCCCATACCGTATAGATCAGCTTAGTAGAATCACATCAAAGGATCAGCTCTCACAGCATGCATCAGCTCTTCTTGTTCGAATGAATGTAAAACCAAACTGTTCTGCAATATTAAAGACGCTTGTCCTTCAAATATTGGCAGCTGTATGCATGATATGTCTAACAAGTGGTACGATCAATCTAAATACAACACTCTGTACCTTCTAGTGACCCAGACGCGTTGTTTGCATGATGTACAGACCAAGGGCTCATTTCACGGTTAAGAATGTGAAACAACAGTTTGTTATCCTGTAAGGCAAAGTCGAGTCAGCATTTCTAAAATGAATAACACATAACAACAGTGTCGTGTGCAGCGCAGCAGAAACGACAAGCTTGCTTGTTAACTATGATTTCGGTTATGCTAACTTAGTGTTGTAAATAGGGCGTGGCTTAATCCATCTCACAGAATCTATTAGGGATATCAGGCGATAGCATCTCGGATCACTTCTATCGCCTTTTTTATAACCGATTTCGCCCAAGTGGAGGGAAGACCCAGCTGACAGGCATTGACAAAGACATTAAATAAAATTTTGTACCAAGTTTTTATATCTGATTTGAAAAGGTCTGCCGGGACTCCGTCGGGTCCCGGAGCCTTATTACTTGTCATTTGCATGATGGCATGTGTAACTTCTAATTCTGTAAAGGACAGAGTATACTTCGCCATATTTAAAGTTGGGCCGTCCATCATCCCATCTCCATCATACACCTGTTTAAAATGATTAAACCATTTATTTTCTTGAATACCGCAGTCAAGCTCGTTGTTGCTTTTGCCCTGAAAGAAGGGCTTATTGACCACAGACCAAAATTGGCACTATTTTTAATTACATCTATAGATAAAAGTTCATTCCATGCTTCCTCCCTTTTTTTTATTTTTACGCTTGCATTGCACCTTTTTATAAGCTTTCCTGAGTGCAGCGATTTCCGCTTTGTCTGGTGGCACCGCTTTCAACGCCACCATCAACTTCCGTTGGGCTATTGAGCAATTGTGATCAAACCATTTCTCCCCACTCTTGGGTTGCCCCTTCCATTCTTTTTTAAGGTCACTATCGACCTGGGAACAAATTTTGCCATAGGCTACCAAGACCTCATCGCCTATAATCCCTTCTTTCAAACAGGTAGACATTTCATCCCCAACCTTCCCATCAAGTTTTCATTAAAGTCCTTCGGTACCACTCGGCACCATTTCAGACGACGTGTTTGGTCGGTGGGCCTTATGTCCAGAATTCCAACAGTCAGGGTGCCAGATTCTTTTTTTCTTAAGTCTTCGGACAGGGTCATCTGGACAGGATTATGATCACCGTAAGTAGACCAGCTGACCTTGTACTGGGTCACCCTGTTTACTAAATTTGTACTAAAAAAAATGTAATCAATAGTGGACCCCAGGCCACTTCCTTTATATGTTGGAATATCACCTGTATAATTAACGGGGTAGATCAAAGCGTTTCCAGCGATGAGGTCCTTTAGGTACAAACCCTGTGGGGTATGTTCAAGATGAATTTTTTCTTGGTTTGGTGGACCTAAACTGTCCCACACAAAACAGTTACCTAAACAACGATGGACATTAAAATCACCAAGCACTATAACCGAATAGGGATTCCTATTGTTAACGTTATACATTTCCAGAAAATCATATAGACTGACTAAATGTTCATTTGGCGTACTCTTGGCAAAAGAATTGTAAAAATTGACAATAAGCCAGTTCCCATTTGAGTTAGTTTGGATTTCCACTGCAAGGCAATAAGGCGAACCTGTCTCCACTTTGATATAGGTACCCTCAAGTTTCAATGAGATAAGGGTTAGGAGTCCACCCTTTGCCCTCCCCCTACAAGAAGCCACTGCAGCTGACCAGAAAGCGGCATACCCATCCAACAAAAAAGTATTTTCCGTGTCCCAGGTCTCCTGTAGCCCAATAATTTCACAGCCTAATAAGCAATTCCTCCACAGAGGATCTTTTGCTTTACTATTAAGCCCAGCTATGTTCCAAGTAAGGACCCTCATACCTGGATGCTGGAGTGGCGCTCCCACCAAACTATTCGTACTGCCATCATTAACATTACTCTCTGTAATCCTAACATTTGGGGTACCCTCCTCCCCCGTACACATTAGATTTTCATTTGTCCCCTGATCCTCCTACATGATCAGAATAGGAGCTTCCATAGTGGGTGTGAGAAGGTCCCGATCAAAATCAAGTCAATCGTTTGAGTCTAAATCACTCAGAGGTTGATAACGATTGAAAGTAGCGACACCATGGACAATCTGCCCTTCAGGGTTAATTGGTCTGCCCCTGGATAAATCATTTATAGGCTGCTTTGTCTGGTATCTATAGAAGTATCTCAGTGGGCGAAGGGTGATACCCTGATCAGTATGTGGGAGTGAGGAAGCTCTTAACAGGGCATTATTAACTAGGAATGGATTACTAAAGTTTATGATGACACAGACCCCCTTAATGTTCTTACGTGAGTGCCCTATCCATGAGACTCTCCTAGTAGTTAATATCTGATGTGATAACTCTACAGGGAACCCACACTGTTTATTTAACCACGTAACAGATTTATTTTTTAAAGATTCGTGGGATTCTGGTTTATTAGTCAAGTCAGCATCTAACAGAGGTGGGACATTAGTCAGCACTGCCACAAGTGGGGCACACTCAGGGGGTAAATCTGGTTGTGCACCCGCCATGGGCTTAATCCTAGTTTCCCTCTTGTTCTTTGGGCAAATATCTAAAGGTGTGGTTTTGTTTACTACTGTCATGGGTGCAACATCTGTAGGTTCGACTGGATTTGATACTTCCTTAGGGGGCTTGTGTGACTCAATATTTCCCCTTGGGCCCCCAGCTGCAATACTAGCATTTACAGATGAATCACTGCGGGGACCCAGGAGGTTTCGTAAGCTTTCAATTTCTGACGATAGTGCTCCAATTTTAGTCACTAGAGGTTCAACTATCTTAAGAATTGTAGCCTCCATGATACCAACCAAACAATCTAGTTGGTCAAAATCTATTTTTGTTTTTGGATTGTTTAACGGAACTTCCCTTGAAGTATCCCCAGTTATGGGCACAAGGCTTGTTTTTTTATGGCTACTTCGACCCCCTCCCCGTTTAAGTTGTGTGTATTTACGGGGTCTCAACACTCTCTGGATTACCGGGGCCAAAGACTCCTCTAATGGAGCCTCATTGTTGTCTTTAGGGTCATCCATATTAGCTTGTATCAACTCCAAATCGGAAGAAAGAGGAGCTAGTTCTGCCAGAGTTGCCGAGTCGTGCTTTTCAATACTGCAACTCACACCATAAGAGGGCGGAGATAAGCTAGTGGGCGTACTGATCGGTAAGGGGGAAGTGGGGGTAGGAATAGAACCCTGGCCTAGTGATTTGCGTCTTTCACTATTTATTTTAGTGACGACTTTCACTAGATAATTATCAAGTGTTGCAGCAGTAGATGGTGTTTTGCCTGATGTGGATTTCGACATTTTCACAGATACCTTGGGATATGTTAAAAGATAATTAAACAATACCAGGCTATAATAACGCCTATACAAATAAGAGGTTGCCAAATGAATCAATTAAGAACATCAAACAGTTCCTTATCCTATAGTTTAACACCTCAGTTCGTGGGACAATTCAAGTCACCAAGTCCAACAAAAAGGTAATGGTACTAATACCTGACACCTTAATAACGTGGCCCGTCCCGTCCTCCTCGTGCCTCTGAGAGCCACAGAGGGCCCGCCCTTTGCCCGGGCTTGTCCCGCGCTGCGGGGCACCAGCGACGATAAAATAGGAGCCAGGCGCTGCCTGATGACTGCAGCGGCAAGCGCCTGGCGCAGAGACTTCTGGGGTGTGTAGTTCCCTTCACGGTGGCGCGGATGGAATATTCGGCGGATTTAGCCCTGTTCACCCGCACTGGCCGTTCCCCTCACAGCTCTAGGGTGCTTCTGGCAGGTTCTCCACTCTGCAGGCTCCTATGATAAACACGTCCCGCGCTGCGGGGCACAAGCGACGATAAAATAGGAGCCAGGCGCTGCCTGATGACTGCAGCGGCAAGCGCCTGGCGCAGAGACTTCTGGGGGGTGTAGTTCCCTTCACGGCGGCGCGGATGGAATATTCGGCGGATTTAGCCCTGTTCACCCGCACTGGCCGTTCCCTCACAGCTCTAGGGTGCTTATGGCAGGTTCTCCACTCTGCAGGCTCCTACGATAAACGCGACCTTTCTTACTCTTTCTACACCTCTTACCTCTATTTGCATCTCTCTTGCCTCTTTCAGCAGCTCACTCTTCTTTCTGCACATCTCATGCTTCTTTCTGCACCTCTCCTCTCCCTTTCTGCAGCTTACTCTTCTTTCTGCATCTCTCTTGCCTCTTTATACACCTCTCTTGCCTCTTTCTGCACCTCGCTTGACACTTTCTACAGCTCACTCTCTTCTATCAGTACCTCTCTTTCTGCAACACTCTTATATCTTTCTGCACCTCTCTAGACTCATTTTGTACCTCTCTTGCCTCTGTCTGCACCTCCCTTGCCTATCTGTACCTCTCTTGCCTTTCTACTCAACGCCTGCCTCTTACTGCACCTCTCTTGCCTCATTCTGCACTTCTTTTGCCTCTTTCTGCACCACTCTTCTTTTTGCATCTCTCTAGCCTCTTTCTGAAAATATCTTCTTTCTGAACCTCTTGCCTCTTTCTGCACCTCTCTTGCCTCCTTCTGCACTCCTCTTGTCTGTTTCTGCACTTCACTTGCCTCTTTCTGTACCTTTGTAACTCTTTCTGCACCTCTCTTGCCTCTTGCTGCACCTCTCTTGTACCTTTCTGCACCTCTCTTGCATCTTTCTGCAGCTCACTCTCTTCTTTCTGCATCTCTCTAGCCTCTTTCTGAAAATATCTTCTTTCTGAACCTCTTGCCTCTTTCTGCACATCTCTTGCATCCTTCTGCTCTCCTCTTGCCTATTTATGCACTTCACTTGCCTCTTTCTGCACCTTTGTTTCTTCTTTCTGCACCTCTCTTGCCTCTTGCTGGACCTCTCTTGCACCTTAATGCATCTCTCTTGCCTCTTTCTGCAGCTCACTCGTCTTTCAGCACCTCTCTTGCCTCTTTATGCACCTCTCTTGCCTCTTTATGCACCTCTCTTGCCTCTTTCTGCACCTCGCTTGACACTTTCTACAGCTCACTCTCTTCTATCAGTGCCTCTCTTGCCTCTTTCTGCAACACTCTTGCATCTTTCTGCACCTCTCTAGACTCTTTCTGTACCTCTCTTGCCTCTGACTGCACCTCCCTTGCCTGTCTGTACCTCTCTTGCCTTTCTACTCAACTCCTGCCTCTTTCTGCTCCTCTCTTGCCTCATTCTGCACTTCTTTTGCCTCTTTCTGCACCTCTCTTGCCTATGTCTGGACCTTACTGTTTTCATTCTGTACCTCTCTTCCTTCTTTCTACACCTCTCTTGCTTCTTTCTGCACTTCTCTTGCTTCTTTCGGTGCCTTTCTTCCTTTTTTCTGCATTTCTCTTGCTATTGCTGCTTTCTGCACCTTTCAACCTCTTTCTGTATTTCTCGTGCCTCATTCTGCACCTCTCTTGCCTCTTTATACACCTCACTCTTCTTTATATACCTCTCTTGCTTCTTACTGTGCTTCTCTTGCTTCTTTCTGCACCTTTCTTACTCTTTCTATACCTCTTACCTCTAGTTGCATCTCTCTTGCCTCTTTCAGCAGCTCACTCTTCTTTCTACACATCTCATGCTTCTTTCTGCACCTCTCCTCTCCCTTTCTGCAGCTCACTCTTCTTTCTGCATCTCTCTTGCCTCTTTATGCACTTCTCTTGCCTCTTTTTGCACCTCGCTTGACACTTTCTACAGCTCACTCTCTTCTATCAGTACCTCTCTTTCTGCAACACTCATATCTTTCTGCACCTCTCTAGACTCATTCTGTACCTCTCTTGCCTCTGTCTGCACCTCCCTTGCCTATCTGTACCTCTCTTGCCTTTCTACTCAACTCCTGCCTCTTTCTGCACCACTCTTGCCTATTTCTGCACTTCTTTTGCCTCTTTCTGCACCTCTCTTGGCTATTTCTGCACTTCTATTGACCCTTTATGCACCTCTCTTGCCTCTTTCTAGACCTCACTCTTTTCTTTCTGCACCTGTCTTCCTTCTTTCTACACCCCTCTTGCTTCTTTCTGCGCTTCTCTTGCTTCTTCCGGTGCCTTTCTTCCTTTTTCTGCATTTCTCTTGCTATTGCCTCTTTCCGCACCTTTCAACTTCTTTCTGCACTTCTCTTGCCTCATTCTGCACCTCTCTTGCCTCTTTCTGCACCTCTCTTGCTTCTTTCTGCAGCTCACTCTTCTTTCTGTACCTCTCTTGCCTTTCTGTACCTCTCTTGCCTCTTTCTGCATCTCTCTTGCCTCTTTCTGCAGCTCACTTTCTTCTTTCTGCACCTCTCTTCCCTCTTAGTGCAGCTCACTCTCTTTTGTCAGCACCTCTCTTGCCTCTTTCTGTACCTCTCTTGCCTCTTTCTGTACCTCTCTTGCCTCTTTCTTCACCTCTCTTCTTTCTGCACCTCTATTGCCTCTTACTGTACCTCTCTTGCCTTTTTCTGCACCGCTCTTGCCTCTTTCTGTACCTCTCTTGCCTCTTTATGCACCTCTCTTGCCTCTTTATGCACCTCTCTTGCCTCTTTCTGCACCTCGCTTGACACTTTCTACAGCTCACTCTCTTCTATCAGTGCCTCTCTTGCCTCTTTCTGCAACACTCTTGCATCTTTCTGCACCTCTCTAGACTCTTTCTGTACCTCTCTTGCCTCTAACTGCACCTCCCTTGCCTGTCTGTACCTCTCTTGCCTTTCTACTCAACTCCTGCCTCTTTCTGCTCCTCTCTTGCCTCATTCTGCACTTCTTTTGCCTCTTTCTGCACCTCTCTTGCCTCATTCTGCACTTCTTTTGCCTCTTTCTGCACCTCTCTTGCCTATGTCTGGACCTTACTGTTTTCATTCTGTACCTCTCTTCCTTCTTTCTACACCTCTCTTGCTTCTTTCTGCACTTCTCTTGCTTCTTTCGGTGCCTTTCTTCCTTTTTTCTGCATTTCTCTTGCTATTGCTGCTTTCTGCACCTTTCAACCTCTTTCTGTACTTCTCGTGCCTCATTCTGCACCTCTCTTGCCTTTTTATACACCTCACTCTTCTTTATATACCTCTCTTGCTTCTTACTGTGCTTCTCTTGCTTCTTTCTGCACCTTTCTTACTCTTTCTACACCTCTTACCTCTATTTGCATCTCTCTTGCCTCTTTCAGCAGCTCACTCTTCTTTCTACACATCTCATGCTTCTTTCTGCACCTCTCCTCTCCCTTTCTGCAGCTCACTCTTCTTTCTGCATCTCTCTTGCCTCTTTATGCACCTCTCTTGCCTCTTTTTGCACCTCGCTTGACACTTTCTACAGCTCACTCTCTTCTATCAGTACCTCTCTTTCTGCAACACTCTTATATCTTTCTGCACCTCTCTAGACTCATTCTGTACCTCTCTTGCCTCTGTCTGCACCTCCCTTGCCTATCTGTACCTCTCTTGCCTTTCTACTCAACTCCTGCCTCTTTCTGCACCTCTCTTGCCTCATGCTTCACTTCTTTTGCCTCTTTCTGCACCACTCTTGCCTATTGCTGGACTTCTTTTGCCTCTTTCTGCACCTCTCTTGGCTATTTCTGCACTTCTATTGACCCTTTCTGCACCTCTCTTGCCTCTTTCTAGACCTCACTCTTTTCTTTCTGCACCTCTCTTCCTTCTTTCTACACCCCTCGTGCTTCTTTCTGCGCTTCTCTTGCTTCTTTCGGTGCCTTTCTTCCTTTTTCTGCATTTCTCTTGCTATTGCCTCTTTCCGCACCTTTCAACTTCTTTCTGCACTTCTCTTGCCTCATTCTGTACCTCTCTTGCCTCTTTCTGCACCTCTCTTGCTTCTTTCTGCAGCTCACTCTTCTTTCTGTACCTCTCTTGCCTTTCTGTACCTCTCTTGCCTCTTTCTGCATCTCTCTTGCCTCTTTCTGCAGCTCACTCTCTTCTTTCTGCACCTCTCTTCCCTCTTACTGCAGCTCACTCTCTTTTGTCAGCACCTCTCTTGCCTCTTTCTGTACCTCTCTTGCCTCTTTCTGTACCTCTCTTGCCTCTTTCTGCACCTCTCTTCTTTCTGCACCTCTATTGCCTCTTACTGTACCTCTCTTGCCTTTTTCTGCACCGCTCTTGCCTCTTTCTGTACCTCTCTTGCCTCTTTATGCACCTCTCTTGCCTCTTTATGCACCTCTCTTGCCTCTTTCTGCACCTCGCTTGACACTTTCTACAGCTCACTCTCTTCTATCAGTGCCTCTCTTGCCTCTTTCTGCAACACTCTTGCATCTTTCTGCACCTCTCTAGACTCTTTCCGTACCTCTCTTGCCTCTGACTGCACCTCCCTTGCCTGTCTGTACCTCGCTTGCCTTTCTACTCAACTCCTGCCTCTTTCTGCTCCTCTCTTGCCTCATTCTGCACTTCTTTTGCCTCTTTCTGCACCTCTCTTGCCTATGTCTGGACCTTACTGTTTTCATTCTGTACCTCTCTTCCTTCTTTCTACACCTCTCTTGCTTCTTTCTGCACTTCTCTTGCTTCTTTCGGTGCCTTTCTTCCTTTTTTCTGCATTTCTCTTGCTATTGCTGCTTTCTGCACCTTTCAACCTCTTTCTGTATTTCTCGTGCCTCATTCTGCACCTCTCTTGCCTCTTTATACACCTCACTCTTCTTTATATACCTCTCTTGCTTCTTACTGTGCTTCTCTTGCTTCTTTCTGCACCTTTCTTACTCTTTCTACACCTCTTACCTCTAGTTGCATCTCTCTTGCCTCTTTCAGCAGCTCACTCTTCTTTCTACACATCTCATGCTGCTTTCTGCACCTCTCCTCTCCCTTTCTGCAGCTCACTCTTCTTTCTGCATCTCTCTTGCCTCTTTATGCACCTCTCTTGCCTCTTTTTGCACCTCGCTTGACACTTTCTACAGCTCACTCTCTTCTATCAGTACCTCTCTTTCTGCAACACTCTTATATCTTTCTGCACCTCTCTAGACTCATTCTGTACCTTTCTTGCCTCTGTCTGCACCTCCCTTGCCTATCTGTACCTCTCTTGCCTTTCTACTCAACTCCTGCCTCTTTCTGCACCACTCTTGCCTATTTCTGCACTTCTTTTGCCTCTTTCTGCACCTCTCTTGGCTATTTCTGCACTTCTATTGACCCTTTATGCACCTCTCTTGCCTCTTTCTAGACCTCACTCTTTTCTTTCTGCACCTCTCTTCCTTCTTTCTACACCCCTCTTGCTTCTTTCTGCGCTTCTCTTGCTTCTTCCGGTGCCTTTCTTCCTTTTTCTGCATTTCTCTTGCTATTGCCTCTTTCCGCACCTTTCAACTTCTTTCTGCACTTCTCTTGCCTCATTCTGCACCTCTCTTGCCTCTTTCTGCACCTCTCTTGCTTCTTTCTGCAGCTCACTCTTCTTTCTGTACCTCTCTTGCCTTTCTGTACCTCTCTTGCCTCTTTCTGCATCTCTCTTGCCTCTTTCTGCAGCTCACTTTCTTCTTTCTGCACCTCTCTTCCCTCTTAGTGCAGCTCACTCTCTTTTGTCAGCACCTCTCTTGCCTCTTTCTGTACCTCTCTTGCCTCTTTCTGTACCTCTCTTGCCTCTTTCTTCACCTCTCTTCTTTCTGCACCTCTATTGCCTCTTACTGTACCTCTCTTGCCTTTTTCTGCACCGCTCTTGCCTCTTTCTGTACCTCTCTTGCCACTTTATGCACCTCTCTTGCCTCTTTATGCACCTCTCTTGCCTCTTTCTGCACCTCGCTTGACACTTTCTACAGCTCACTCTCTTCTATCAGTGCCTCTCTTGCCTCTTTCTGCAACACTCTTGCATCTTTCTGCACCTCTCTAGACTCTTTCTGTACCTCTCTTGCCTCTGACTGCACCTCCCTTGCCTGTCTGTACCTCTCTTGCCTTTCTACTCAACTCCTGCCTCTTTCTGCTCCTCTCTTGCCTCATTCTGCACTTCTTTTGCCTCTTTCTGCACCTCTCTTGCCTCATTCTGCACTTCTTTTGCCTCTTTCTGAACCTCTCTTGCCTATGTCTGGACCTTACTGTTTTCATTCTGTACCTCTCTTCCTTCTTTCTACACCTCTCTTGCTTCTTTCTGCACTTCTCTTGCTTCTTTCTGCACCTCTCCTCTCCCTTTCTGCAGCTCACTCTTCTTTCTGCATCTCTCTTGCCTCTTTATGCACTTCTCTTGCCTCTTTTTGCACCTCGCTTGACACTTTCTACAGCTCACTCTCTTCTATCAGTACCTCTCTTTCTGCAACACTCTTATATCTTTCTGCACCTCTCTAGACTCATTCTGTACCTCTCTTGCCTCTGTCTGCACCTCCCTTGCCTATCTGTACCTCTCTTGCCTTTCTACTCAACTCCTGCCTCTTTCTGCACCACTCTTGCCTATTTCTGCACTTCTTTTGCCTCTTTCTGCACCTCTCTTGGCTATTTCTGCACTTCTATTGACCCTTTATGCACCTCTCTTGCCTCTTTCTAGACCTCACTCTTTTCTTTCTGCACCTCTCTTCCTTCTTTCTACACCCCTCTTGCTTCTTTCTGCGCTTCTCTTGCTTCTTCCGGTGCCTTTCTTCCTTTTTCTGCATTTCTCTTGCTATTGCCTCTTTCCGCACCTTTCAACTTCTTTCTGCACTTCTCTTGCCTCATTCTGCACCTCTCTTGCCTCTTTCTGCACCTCTCTTGCTTCTTTCTGCAGCTCACTCTTCTTTCTGTACCTCTCTTGCCTTTCTGTACCTCTCTTGCCTCTTTCTGCATCTCTCTTGCCTCTTTCTGCAGCTCACTTTCTTCTTTCTGCACCTCTCTTCCCTCTTAGTGCAGCTCACTCTCTTTTGTCAGCACCTCTCTTGCCTCTTTCTGTACCTCTCTTGCCTCTTTCTGTACCTCTCTTGCCTCTTTCTTCACCTCTCTTCTTTCTGCACCTCTATTGCCTCTTACTGTACCTCTCTTGCCTTTTTCTGCACCGCTCTTGCCTCTTTCTGTACCTCTCTTGCCTCTTTATGCACCTCTCTTGCCTCTTTATGCACCTCTCTTGCCTCTTTCTGCACCTCGCTTGACACTTTCTACAGCTCACTCTCTTCTATCAGTGCCTCTCTTGCCTCTTTCTGCAACACTCTTGCATCTTTCTGCACCTCTCTAGACTCTTTCTGTACCTCTCTTGCCTCTGACTGCACCTCCCTTGCCTGTCTGTACCTCTCTTGCCTTTCTACTCAACTCCTGCCTCTTTCTGCTCCTCTCTTGCCTCATTCTGCACTTCTTTTGCCTCTTTCTGCACCTCTCTTGCCTCATTCTGCACTTCTTTTGCCTCTTTCTGCACCTCTCTTGCCTATGTCTGGACCTTACTGTTTTCATTCTGTACCTCTCTTCCTTCTTTCTACACCTCTCTTGCTTCTTTCTGCACTTCTCTTGCTTCTTTCGGTGCCTTTCTTCCTTTTTTCTGCATTTCTCTTGCTATTGCTGCTTTCTGCACCTTTCAACCTCTTTCTGTACTTCTCGTGCCTCATTCTGCACCTCTCTTGCCTCTTTATACACCTCACTCTTCTTTATATACCTCTCTTGCTTCTTACTGTGCTTCTCTTGCTTCTTTCTGCACCTTTCTTACTCTTTCTACACCTCTTACCTCTATTTGCATCTCTCTTGCCTCTTTCAGCAGCTCACTCTTCTTTCTACACATCTCATGCTTCTTTCTGCACCTCTCCTCTCCCTTTCTGCAGCTCACTCTTCTTTCTGCATCTCTCTTGCCTCTTTATGCACCTCTCTTGCCTCTTTTTGCACCTCGCTTGACACTTTCTACAGCTCACTCTCTTCTATCAGTACCTCTCTTTCTGCAACACTCTTATATCTTTCTGTACCTCTCTAGACTCATTCTGTACCTCTCTTGCCTCTGTCTGCACCTCCCTTGCCTATCTGTACCTCTCTTGCCTTTCTACTCAACTCCTGCCTCTTTCTGCACCTCTCTTGCCTCATGCTTCACTTCTTTTGCCTCTTTCTGCACCACTCTTGCCTATTGCTGGACTTCTTTTGCCTCTTTCTGCACCTCTCTTGGCTATTTCTGCACTTCTATTGACCCTTTCTGCACCTCTCTTGCCTCTTTCTAGACCTCACTCTTTTCTTTCTGCACCTCTCTTCCTTCTTTCTACACCCCTCGTGCTTCTTTCTGCGCTTCTCTTGCTTCTTTCGGTGCCTTTCTTCCTTTTTCTGCATTTCTCTTGCTATTGCCTCTTTCCGCACCTTTCAACTTCTTTCTGCACTTCTCTTGCCTCATTCTGCACCTCTCTTGCCTCTTTCTGCACCTCTCTTGCTTCTTTCTGCAGCTCTCTCTTCTTTCTGTACCTCTCTTGCCTTTCTGTACCTCTCTTGCCTCTTTCTGCATCTCTCTTGCCTCTTTCTGCAGCTCACTCTCTTCTTTCTGCACCTCTCTTCCCTCTTACTGCAGCTCACTCTCTTTTGTCAGCACCTCTCTTGCCTATTTCTGTACCTCTCTTGCCTCTTTCTGTACCTCTCTTGCCTCTTTCTGCACCTCTCTTCTTTCTGCACCTCTATTGCCTCTTACTGTACCTCTCTTGCCTTTTTCTGCACCGCTCTTGCCTCTTTCTGTACCTCTCTTGCCTCTTTATGCACCTCTCTTGCCTCTTTATGCACCTCTCTTACCTCTTTCTGCACCTCGCTTGACACTTTATACAGCTCACTCTCTTCTATCAGTGCCTCTCTTGCCTCTTTCTGCAACACTCTTGCATCTTTCTGCACCTCTCTAGACTCTTTCTGTACCTCTCTTGCCTCTGACTGCACCTCCCTTGCCTGTCTGTACCTCTCTTGCCTTTCTACTCAACTCCTGCCTCTTTCTGCTCCTCTCTTGCCTCATTCTGCACTTCTTTTGCCTCTTTCTGCACCTCTCTTGCCTATGTCTGGACCTTACTGTTTTCATTCTGTACCTCTCTTCCTTCTTTCTACACCTCTCTTGCTTCTTTCTGCACTTCTCTTGCTTCTTTCGGTGCCTTTCTTCCTTTTTTCTGCATTTCTCTTGCTATTGCTGCTTTCTGCACCTTTCAACCTCTTTCTGTATTTCTCGTGCCTCATTCTGCACCTCTCTTGCCTCTTTATACACCTCACTCTTCTTTATATACCTCTCTTGCTTCTTACTGTGCTTCTCTTGCTTCTTTCTGCACCTTTCTTACTCTTTCTACACCTCTTACCTCTAGTTGCATCTCTCTTGCCTCTTTCAGCAGCTCACTCTTCTTTCTACACATCTCATGCTTCTTTCTGCACCTCTCCTCTCCCTTTCTGCAGCTCACTCTTCTTTCTGCATCTCTCTTGCCTCTTTATGCACCTCTCTTGCCTCTTTTTGCACCTCGCTTGACACTTTCTACAGCTCACTCTCTTCTATCAGTACCTCTCTTTCTGCAACACTCTTATATCTTTCTGCACCTCTCTAGACTCATTCTGTACCTTTCTTGCCTCTGTCTGCACCTCCCTTGCCTATCTGTACCTCTCTTGCCTTTCTACTCAACTCCTGCCTCTTTCTGCACCACTCTTGCCTATTTCTGCACTTCTTTTGCCTCTTTCTGCACCTCTCTTGGCTATTTCTGCACTTCTATTGACCCTTTATGCACCTCTCTTGCCTCTTTCTAGACCTCACTCTTTTCTTTCTGCACCTCTCTTCCTTCTTTCTACACCCCTCTTGCTTCTTTCTGCGCTTCTCTTGCTTCTTCCGGTGCCTTTCTTCCTTTTTCTGCATTTCTCTTGCTATTGCCTCTTTCCGCACCTTTCAACTTCTTTCTGCACTTCTCTTGCCTCATTCTGCACCTCTCTTGCCTCTTTCTGCACCTCTCTTGCTTCTTTCTGCAGCTCACTCTTCTTTCTGTACCTCTCTTGCCTTTCTGTACCTCTCTTGCCTCTTTCTGCATCTCTCTTGCCTCTTTCTGCAGCTCACTTTCTTCTTTCTGCACCTCTCTTCCCTCTTAGTGCAGCTCACTCTCTTTTGTCAGCTCCTCTCTTGCCTCTTTCTGTACCTCTCTTGCCTCTTTCTTCACCTCTCTTCTTTCTGCACCTCTATTGCCTCTTACTGTACCTCTCTTGCCTTTTTCTGCACCGCTCTTGCCTCTTTCTGTACCTCTCTTGCCTCTTTATGCACCTCTCTTGCCTCTTTATGCACCTCTCTTGCCTCTTTCTGCACCTCGCTTGACACTTTCTACAGCTCACTCTCTTCTATCAGTGCCTCTCTTGCCTCTTTCTGCAACACTCTTGCATCTTTCTGCACCTCTCTAGACTCTTTCTGTACCTCTCTTGCCTCTGACTGCACCTCCCTTGCCTGTCTGTACCTCTCTTGCCTTTCTACTCAACTCCTGC